>NC_051861.1:121455082-122055082 GCF_015732765.1 Culex quinquefasciatus
CTCCACGACGACTGGCGTGGAGCGAAAATCGTGTGAAATACTGCCTGCTGTCAAATCGAGGGGGGCTTTTTAGCATGCAAGTGTGAATGCGAAAGCGAGACAGAAAGTCCTCCTTTTTTGGCGAACGTGAGCCGACTCAAGTGTGGCTTAGAAATGAGCTGATTGTTATCGCAAGTGCTCACACATACATAGATGCAGCGTGAAAAAAAAAAACACTCAACTTGCTGCAAACACTGCACACACAAGTGTTTGTTTGCCGTCACGTAATCCGTGCAAGGTCCGCAAGGCCGTTTGCTCAGCGATAAAAGCGCGAGTTTGATAGAATGATTAGTTTCCGTGACTGCAAAAGTTGATCTTGGAGACTGTTTAACCCAAAAATGAGTCATTTCGCGTCAGCGTACGCTTTAAAGGTATTTTGAATTAAATATACTTTATTGAATCTTTCTTATAATAATTACATTTGGTTTACATAATAAGTGGTCAGCTGTGGCTCTTCAGCTTTAGTTTGCTTTTCGTGATTTAAACACTGTTTATTTTCATAACTTTAAAAGTATATGATTTATCATTTTTGTAACACTAGGTACAATGAGGAAAAAAAAAATGTCAAGAAAACATAACCTAACCTAAAACTAACTTAAACTTACCATAAACTAAACCAATCCTTGAATCAAGGGTATTCAGAAATAGCACATTTTCCCTGAATTTCAAACATTTCTCTTGAATCTTCTGATCCAACGTTTTTACTTCTGCTAATTCATGAACCTCACTTGATCTTGTCCAGCCAGGAACATTCAAAACCATTTTGAGTACCTTGTTTTGGACACGCTGGAGCTTCAATTTATGAGTTCTAGCGCAACACTCCCAAACAGGTACTGCATACTCAATAACGGGGTAAATTATTTGTTTGTAAACAGCTAACTTATTTTTCAAAGAAAGCTTTGATTTTCTGTTAATTAAAGGATACAAACACCTGATGAGAATGCTGCACTTGTTCAATATTTTGTCTACATGCTGCCGAAACAAAAGTTTCGAGTCAAGTATGAGACCTAAATAGACAACTTCCTTTGACCAGGGTATCGAAACATCATTCATTTTAATCAAAACATCATCCTTTGGGGCAAATCGGGCCGATTTGGAAAGTGGAAAAATGATGGTTTGAGTTTTGGCTGCATTTATGCGAATTTTCCAGTCGCCAAAGTATTCGGAAAGAACGTCAAGACCCTTCTGAAGACGGCCAACTAAATATCTGGTTATTTTACCCTTATAAATAACGGCAGTGTCATCAGCAAAAAGTGACAACACACCATTACCAGGAAGAGTAGGCAAATCAGATGTAAAAATATTGTACAGAAGTGGGCCAAGAATACTTCCTTGGGAACCCCAGCATCAATGTTGAATAATCCAGAAGCAATCCCATTCAGAAAAACCTGAACGATCTCTCCGAAAGATAGTGCTGGATAATTTTGATAAGATACATTGGAAAACCGTATAAATACAGTTTATGTATCAAACCATCATGCCAAACATTGTCAAAAGCCTTCTCAACATCCAACAAAGCCATAGCAGTTGATTTAGACTCAAGCTTGTTCTGCTTGATGATTTTAGTTACTCTCGTAAGCTGATGAGCAGTATTATGTCCCTTTCGGAAGCCAAACTGCTCGTTCAAAATTATATTATTATCGTTGGTAAAATCCAAAAGCCTTGAATAGATGACCTTCTCAAAGAGTTTGGACAGACTACTCAAAAGACTAATGGGACGATAACTTGTTGGCGATGTTGGATCTTTTGAGGCTTCAAAATTGGTATGACTTTGCCCAGTTTCCAATTGGTGGGGAAGTAACCAAGTTGCAAACATTTATTGAAAATATTGGCTAGATGTTGAAAGAACTGATCACTCTGTTTTTTCAACACTAGATTAAAATGTTATCAAAGCCAGGAGCTTTCATATTTTTCATTTGTTTTACTGCAACTTTGACTTCCTCACCAGAAACATGGGAATCTGCTGGAAATTCAAAGGTAGAGTTATTAATTGTTGAAATACTATTGGCAACTGATGTTTCTTTACGGCTGGTCATGGAAGCGCCAAGATTATGAGAACTAACAAAATGAAGCCCAAGTGCATTTGCCTTTTCCTCAGATGTAATCAAAGGAGAATCCTCAACAATAAGAGGAGGAATAGGCTTTGGTTTGTTTTTAAGAACTTTTGAAAGTTTCCAAAATGGTTTTGAATAATTCCCAAGCTGGCTTACATGTTTTGAAAATTCTTGATTTCTGATATTGTCAAGTCGGTCTTGTATGATTTTGTTCAAATTGTTCTGAAATCTTTTGTCATAGTCCCCAGTCCGTTGATATTGTCTCCTATAAACATTCCTAAGTCTAATCAAGTGTTTAGTATCTACGTCAATATCAGTTACCTTAAAATTAACAGGAACCTCCCGAACGTTGGCAGCCTCTGCTTGGTTGATAGCCTGCTGGATCACCTCCAGCGAACGATCAATATCGGCAGAAGTTTCCGGGTGTTGATCATAGTCGATGTTGCCGTCTACCACTTGCTGAAACTGCTGCCAGTCAACGTTGTGGTAATCTTTCCGGGTTGGTTGCCGCTGCGGAGTAACGGAAGCTCCAACCTCCACAACCACCGGATAGTGATCAGAACTCAACTCTTCAAACACCTCAGGATGAGCCACGTTCTCAGCCATATTGGTAATGAAGAAGTCGATGATTGAGTGATTCCCAGACCGAGCCACCCTCGTTGGACGATCCGGACTCACAACGTTGTAGTATCCGTTTTGCAGATCGTTGTGCAGAATCACTCCGTTCCGATTCCTCCTGCTGTTGCCCCAAACTTCATGCTTCGCGTTGAGGTCGCCAGCGATGATGTACTTTGCGCTCCGCCGTGTCAGCTTCTGGATATCGCTCTTCAGTTTTGCTGCTGAACCATCTCTGGCATTCACCTGACGTGGGCAGTATGCAGCAATGAAGAGTACTGGGCCAACCGAAGTGGGAATTTCCACCCCAACGGCCTCGATGATGTCCAGCTTAAAGTGTGGCAGCCGGCGTGGCTTGAGATCACGATGAACAGCGACAAGCACACCTCCTCCTCCAGAGGTGGTCCTGTCGAGCTGCGTCGCGATCTTGTAGTTTTGCAGATAAACTTTTTCACCGGGCTTCAGATGAGTTTCCGTGATGGCAGCTACGTCGATCTCCTTCTCGCGAAGAAAATCCACCAGCTCTAAATTCTTCCTCCTAATGGAGCAAGCGTTCCAATTCAGCAGCTTGAGGGACCTACGATCCATACTGGATGACGAACGAGGTCAGCACTTCAATCTGCTGGGTCTTGGTTTTGCATCCACGCAGTGCAGCGGACATCTGTTTGAAAATATTGAGGAGTTCGGTTGAGGTGTAAAGATCATTACCATTTTCCTCAACTGCTGGTTCTTGGGTTGGTCTTGGCTCCTGGCTGAAGCCCGGTGGTGGCGGTCTCGGCTCCTGGCTGGAACCCGGCCGTGGATGATTCATCTCAGCTCTCTTCCTGGGATCCAACGGCAACGGTGCCAAGTTCGGGACCTGGCGTCGCGGTTGAAGAGGGAAATTTTGCTCCACCAGGGCTGGAGGAGTTCTACGACGCTGAGGCTGATTCTTCGTCGATGCTTGCTGCCGAATTTTCACGAACTCAGCTCTCTTGGGGCACTTTCGGTCGGTTGACGAGTGCTCACCGTTGCAGTTGAGGCACTTCACCAGCGAATCTTGGATGCACTGGGATGTGATGTGCGCATCGGTACCACATTTGGCGCAACGACGCTTCAGGTGGCAGTTCTTACCTCCGTGCCCGAAGCCCAGGCAGTTGAAGCATTGTGTGACGTCACGGTGCACTGGTCGGTATCGCTCCCACGACACGATAATGTTGAAAACCGCTCGGATTGCCTTCAGCTCAGGAAGCGTCGTCGATCCCTTAGCCAAATGCAGCAGGTAGAGCTGGTCACGGTACTTGATGTCTTTGTTGCGTCGGCTCATTTTGTGCACGGCCAACACATCCAGTTTCAAAACTTTTAGCTCGGCAGCTAATTCCTCCACTGGCATGTCGTACAGACCTCTGACGACGATTTTGTACGGCTTATCCATGACGACATCATGGGTAAAGTACTCCGCCTCGTTTTCGGTCAAGTAGTCCTTGACCAGTTGATAGTGCTGCCTGGATTGCACCAGCACCTTAAATCCGTCCTGACACAGACGAATGTTGCCTAGGACTTTCCCAGACTTGATGAGTTCAACCAGCCCCGCTCGAAAGTCGATCGTTGCTGCTGATTGCCTCACATAAAAAGGAGGCAGTTTCTCCTTTCGCTGTTTCACTTCATTCTCCTTTGCTTCCGCTACCTGGTCCTCGTCAGGCAGTCCAGCGAACTGGTTGTTCTTCAATAGCTGCTCCTCGTGCGACGAAGAGTTCTCCTCCTCCTCATCCATCGGTACAGTACCGTCGCTCTTTTTCGTCTTTTTGCTGTTCGATGTCACTTCCAAAAGCACCTTCCTTTTGGAAATCCCCGGTTTTGGCCATCAGTTGAGGCCTCAACCTTCCTTTGGAAATTCCCACTTTTTGCCTGCTTGAGCCGCAGGTAGGGCAATATTGCCGGCGTTTTGCGCCGGGACGCGACGAGTCATGTTGATTCAGACAACCTTCACCAACGAATGCTCGGATAACAATGATTCGAAAGGTAAACAAACAGCTGTCACTTGAAAGAGTCGGCACGACAAGCCGAAATCAGACTAATTACCTACCGGGTCAGGTGGAACTTTCCAAGAATTTCGCAGCTCTATCAAACACAAAGCAATCGCCAGAACCCACGTGACCATCGGAATGCGGTTTAGAGCCGAGCCTCGTCGACTAATAATGACTCTATAGAGCGAGAACTAATTGCTTTTACCCTGAGAAATGGCTGCCTTTTTATCGCAATCAAACGCCGCCACCGCTGACTGACTATGTGGAGCTTGACGCAGAGCAAGGTGCCGACCGACGAAAGGGCAGTAGTTCTGAGATTTGCCGGATGTTTGTCATTCTCTCGCGGAAATCGATACCGCATTCTGAGTCTTGAGGCAAGAATCGGTCAGCTGTCGAAGCAAGCTGGGATGACGCCATCGATCAGTTTGGCGCACAAAGCAACGCGCTGTTTGCGCGATTACGGCTACATTATGGCAAGCTGGGTTGAGCTGTCAAATGTCGTTTTCGCAAACGGGAGTCGAAGCGAAATTGTTGTTAAATGGGAAGAAACGAAGTGTGCCGTGAAGCTAAACTCAGTTGTCATCCAGAGATGTCAACAACAGTCCCATCTTGTTGTTATCGTCACTCATATTGTGATTCGTTCTTGTTCGACCAAACCTTGTTCTGTGAGGCTGTGGAGAATGTCTTTTCCCGACCTGTGTAAATACCGTCCAATCGAATCTAATAGGAAAAGTGAAACAAACCGAGCCGCCAGCAGGTCTGTTGCTTTGAAGTCCCCCTTATCAGCGCCAACATGCCCTTGCACTTTGCCCCACGAAAACAAAACAAACACTCACTCTATATCGCTGATACCGGCCCGGTTCTCCTCCTCGAGCATCGCGTCCAGCTCGTCCGTCAGGTTCGCCAGCATGTTGCCGATGTCGTTGAGGACGTTCGTTCCGACGACCGCAGCGGCCGCGGCCTGCGTCGGCGACGTGCTGCACGAGCCCGGCCCGCTGGCACTGTTTGAGCAATTTTGATTGGGCGCAACGCCGCCGGCGGATTCCTGAGGCGGCGACAGCTGCTGGATGCAGCCGGCCAGGGTGGTCGTGATGGAACCCGTCGACGAGGAGGAGGACGTCGAGGACGACGAGTGGGAGAGCATGGTGGCGGCGGTTGGGGGCCGCTCGTGCAGCGCGGGGTGATCGACCATGCGGTTCATCGAGCGCTGCTTGATCGTGCCGGCGTTCTCGTTGGCGAACGGGATCTGGTCGATCGACTCGAGGCTGGAGTTGCTCTTGTTGTCGTGCTGGGTCTTGTGAATCTCGACCGTCGTCTGGTGCGTTTGGCCGGCGTAGTTGGAGTAGAGGGCGGCTGCGGCGGCCGCAGCGGCTTGCTGTTGCTGCGCAGCGGCTTGCTGCTGGAGGATAATCTGATTGTGGTAGATTGGCTGGGGCTGTTGGGAGGTTGGAGGTTGGCTCGTCGCGGGATTGTATTTAAGCGGATGGTGCGGGAAGGAAGCGTAGTTGGAGAAGTGCATAGCGTCCAGCGCTGCCGTGGCCATTTCGACGTTCTCGATGTGGCCTAGTTGCGGGTAGGGAGGGCTGGGCCACCGTCCGAGGTGGGCGCCAGCTTAAGGTTATTGGCTACAATTTTCGCTATGGGTCGCTGCCGTTGGGTTGTTCCGACGGGACCGATCGGGTTCTGGCACAGGGTTAACCGGACGCCGTAGCTGTTGCGTTGATGCTGCCGGGCAGGGTTCCGCCGCCCTGGTAGTAGGGCTGCTGGTGCTGGGCCGGATGTTGCTGGTGCATCTGCGCCAGGTGATGTGCGTCGCCGAGTTCGTTCGTCGGGGTTATGTCACTGTCGTCGTACGAACTGCGGCGGTAGATGGCCTGCGTGCCGTCAAAGTGAACGTGCGGGTATGAAATGGCCGGCGGTTGTTGGCAGTAGTACGCGCCGGGATCCGTGGGTTGTCGCATGAACGTCGAGTAGGTCAGCTGTTTGTGACCTTCGAGCGATTCGTCAAACTGACCGCGGAGCGGAACGCCAGTCGGTTGACAGTGCAAGGCAGCTGTTGTAGCCTGTGGCAACGGGACCGTAGCGTATTGGCCTCCTCCGCCCAGCTTTCCGCTGATGATGTCTTTGACGCGTTTGATCGCCAGGAGGATCTTCTTCTGGTGACCCAGCTTCACGATGCCGATGTCTTCCAGATCTTCCCACGTAAGCTGTGTAACGTCGTTCACCGTTACGTACCCCTGCGCTAGCAGTGGCTGGACGTACTCCTCAAGCCGTAGCAGACGCAACCACTCGTCGATCGAACCCGGCACGTAGTTCGGCAACGCATCCGGCAGCTTCAGCGTGTCAATGTGCCGCTTCAGTCTTTCTCGGTGCGTCGGCTGCTTGATGCCGATCGCTGTCAAATCCTCCGGAGTCATTCGCGCGATCGTCGACAGATCGTACCCCGCTTCCAGGAACAGATACGTGTACTCGTGGAAGTGAATCTCCATCAGCCACTCGGAGATGATGTCGTGATCGGTTCGGTTCGAGTGGTTGCTCAACCGGTGGTTCCCCGATCCGATCGAGCACGAGCTGACCGAACATCGCGGCGACGAAAGCGTTCCGTAGCCTCCGTTACCGCTTCGATTCGAAGAGGTGGACGCACCCGTCAGGTACGACGAAGCCCGGCCCGAGTCCAAGCTGGCAGTCGAGTGCCGCGAACCGGAACCAGCCGATCCGGACAAGCTGATCGGGCTGTCCCGGCCGGGCGACTGCGTGAGATCAATTCCTGATCATCGGCATAGTCCGTATGATCGTAGCGTAGCATTAGCGATGAAGGCGTTTCCTGTTGGGCCGCTGCGGCAACCTGTATCTCGTCCCCACCCTGCTGCTGCGTTCCGTTCGTTCTTCCGTACACGTCCGGAACAGCCGGGGCATCACCTTCTTGGCTTGCGGTGCCGATTTAGATTGTCTGGACATTCCTCCCGTGTTGACACTTAGCTTTCGCATTGTAAGGGCATACGGCAGCGGCTCTCGCGAGCAGCATCCAAATAAAGAGGGAAACTAAGGCAAAAAGGAGACAACTGGTTCGCTGGAGCCCACTCATCCGGATTCGGAATTCCGTCGTCTTCTTCCTATACTGGCTTACACAATTCTGATTGCACTTTCCAGCGATTATCTCGACCTTTTTTCACTTTGCTTCGCGCAGTAGATTTTTTTCTTATTAGTTTTCCGTAGTCTTCCCAACACTCTAATTCACACACTCGCGCACACAATTCGGCTGACCGCAGTCCGTGTTCCACCGTGTTCAGGATGTTATGTAAATATTTTGATCCGGCAACCCCTCGGGACCGACCGAATCCGTTCCCGGTACTTTCGGAACTTCCCTTGGTTTCCACCGCTTTTCGGAACCAGTTCCGCACCGGAACCGACCCGTTTTGGCCGTTTTCTCGAGCAGATGGCAACCGAGTTCGACTCGCGTCAACTTCGTAGGTGTTATGGCTTCATTTTGTTCCGCTTTCCATGCTGCCTGTCTAATGTCGCTGCGTTCGTGTCTGTGTGTGTATCCGTGTACTTGTATTGACTCCGTGTCTGCACGTATCAATTTTCCTTTTCGCTTGATCTGCTGCTCCTCGGCAACATGTAATCGTTCCCTGGAACGACTCACAATTGTGCTCAATTAGTCAAATCTTGGAAGACAATATTCCCGAGTCGCTGCTCTGGACCACTTCTCAACCACTATTGGAAAAATTTTACACACTCTCTCTCGCCTTCTTCACCGTCAATACTCGATGATCGACTTTTCTGTGTGTCTGTGTTGCTACTACTACTCCGCGCAGTGGCTGTCAGTGACTCTGTGGCGCGACGGCTGTGTCGTCGTCGTACGGTTGTACTACTCCTCGTCGTCGCCGTAGTTTCTTTTCCCTGCTTCCTCCTCTTCTTCTTCCTCTCGCTCCACCACCGACTGCTTCTTTTATGACAAACAAGCCTCGAGGAGAATGCTGTGCCGACGTCCCGTCTCACTCACACTCACGCGCGTGAGCGAGCAAGCACCACAAGAAAAATTGAGTTTCACGAGTCTGGCGATAGAGCGCCTACTGATTTTTTCTCCTCTTCCTCCCCGTTTCTTCTTCCCTCGGACCGACTGACTGTGTCTGCTTCTTCTCCCGCTGCCGTAGATATTCCTCTTCTTCCTTGTTCGCGTTTTCTATCGCGCTGACTCCTTCTTTTGTCGACTGCACTTTTGACCTCAAAATGGGGCGATCCTTTTGGCGTCGTCTCCTCACTCCCGATTCACTTCTCGGCGCGGCCTGCTGTTCCCAACTAGATTCCGTCCGCCCGTCAATTCCTACTGGAACCGCGCACTACCGTGTCCGCAGCAAATCTGTGCGAAGACTTTTCTTTTTTTCTTTGCTCCCTTCAGCGCGCGCGACACACACTCTCTGCCCGTGACGGTGTCTCTGTGGTGACTACCGTCGATGACGGCGGCGGCTGCAGTCTTGTGCGGTTCGTCGAAGAAATATGGTGGTCGAGTCGACGAAGTCGACGCGATGATGACGGAACGTTTAACGCGCTGGGTTGAGCGGAGTGAATCGACTGTCTCGCTCTCCCCTCTCTCTTTCTTGCTCTAGCAACCGTTGAAACTTGAATATCTGGCGCGAATTGACAGTAGAGAGTGGTTTCCGTCCCGCACCACCCAGAGTTGGAGGGGACACGGTCTGACAGATGGCCTACGTGACCTTGCGCAGTAATCACCAGAAAGCTTGACAGCCGTAAACAACGCGGCGTTCGTCGACTTGGTCGACGCTCGGGAACGCGGGAGACCTCTGGTGGTGAGCACACGTTGCTGGTGAGCGTTGCGCAAGGTTTGTTGACTACAAAGGTGTGGCAAATGTTTAATGTTGCATACTTTGAGGGTATTACAAACACATTAAGATCGAAAGTTCTCCAAAATATAATATTTGTTTAAATTTAATTTCATTTTTAATTGGCTTCAACTAGAGCTTTGTCGATTCTGACGATTGCGTTGATTTTGTTAATTTGGTTGAATTTGTTGACATTGTTGATTTTGTTGAACGATTCTCAAGTTTTTAAATTCAAGCTATTTTTTTTTAAATTTTCGGGAAATTCGAAATTATGAATTTAAAATGACCGTTATTTTTAAATGAATGGATATTTGACAATGCACATTAGCATGATTTTGATGAACCAGGATTTGTGTAACAAACACAAACAGGTACCGTCACTTTTTAAATAAAATTACGGTTTGTAAAAATTAGAAATTATTCAAAACTAATGGTAAATTACAGAGAAATAATAAAAATAAAAGAAATTAGGTCGTTGATTTTCTCTTAAGAATTTTTAAGTGAGAAATAAAAATTTGAAAAAATCAACTGCTGCGGCGACGTTTATCACAAAAAAACTGCAGTCCAGACTCGAACATCTTAAAGTTTGTATGGGACTTCGAAAAATCGAACCATGAACATTTTGTTTTGCAGTTCTTGCTTTCTTTATCAAATTTGAGTTCTTCGATCTCATTTTAGTCAAATTTGCGAGGTTGCATATTAAATTTCAAAATGCATTTTTTTATATTTCATCACCATTTTGGCCAACATTTATTTGAACAACTACTAATTTTAAGACAAACAACCAAATTAATCCAATGATTATTCCTTTCAATTGGTTGAAAGTCAAATGAAACCATTTCAAAACTTCAATTCAGTGTGAAACTTGAAGAAGAAAAATGCTCCTCCTTTCTTGTTTTGGATCAAAACTTTTAGGATTCATATTTGCTTAGTCATTTTTTTTTGTTTTCACCCCATTGTTCATTCAAAAATTTTAGGCTGCAAGTCTGATTTTCTAAAATTCAAGGAAAACGTTGTACCAAATCTGGAGTTTTTTTAAGTTCCAATAAACCAAATTTTCAGTTTTGCTTTTTCGGTGTTTTTAAATCCTGACTCAAGGCGGTTTCAAAAACACAAAAGCAAAAACTGTCGGTTTATTGGACCTTTTCAATAAAATAAACTCCAGAAATGTTTTATATGTCACTACAGTTGCACTACTATCAAAAATGAGCGCAATATCAATAAATTTATGAAAATCAAGAAATAGTTACACTAAAAATAAATGAGACACGTTAACCTTTTATAAAAAAAATCAAGATTTTCAATGGTATTGCAGTTGTTACCAAAATGTTTCCAACAATTATTTTCAAAGCTTACTTTTTTACTTTACAGTGATTCCATCAAACCAGCAGGATCCAAATCAAAACTACGTATTTTCAAAAAATACTTAAAATTTAAGTTTTTTAAAGATCGGTATCAAATCATCAGGATTTCCTTATACATTTCGAAAGTAAGAACACAAATTTATAAAAATGCTAATTTAAAAAAAAACAGCGTATTTTCACAAAAAAAAATCACAATTTAAGTTTTTACAATATCGAAAGTAATGACACAAAGTTTTGAAAATAATCAAAGTTTTCAAAAAACTTCTTACTTTCAAAAAAATACTCAAAATCACAATTTTTACAATATGGTTACCAAATGATTGGGATTTTTTCATAAATTTCTAAATTAATCATATTTTTTTGAAAATAATCAAAATTTTCAAAAAACTGCGTGCTGGGTATCAAATGTTCTGGAATTTTGTTCATACATGACGAAAGCAATATCACATTTTTATAAAAATACTCCAATTTTTCACGGAACTACGTTTTTCGAAAAAATACTCCAAATTCCAGTTTATTGCAATATGATTATCACATGATCAGTATTTTTTCATAGATTTCGAAAGCAATTACACATTTTTTTTTAATACTCAGAATTTTCACCAAATTACGTTTTTCGAAAAACTACTCAAATTTTCAGCTTTTTTACAATATGGGTATCAAATGATCACGATTTTCCATACATTTCGAAAGTAATAACATTTTTTTTAAATACTCAAAACTTTCACAGAGCTAGGTATTTTTGAAAATATCATCAAAATTACAAATAATCGTGATTTTTCATTCATTTCGAAAGTAATAAAACACATTTTTGAGATGCTATAAATTTTCACAAAGCTACGTATTTTCGAAAAAAAATCGTTTTTTTGTTTTTCAAATAATCGAGAATTTTCGATACATTTCAAAAACAATAAAACATATTTTAAAAATACTCAAATTTTTCAGAGCTACGTTTTTCGAAAATATACTCCAAATTTTTAGTTTACTACAATACGGTTATCAAATGTGGAGTTTTTTTTTTTTTTTTTTGAAAAGGTCCAATAAACCAAATTTCCAGTTTTTGCTTTTTGGGTGTTTTTCGAAACCGCCTTGAATCAGGGGTATTAAAAGACACCCATAAAGCAAAAACTGAAAATTTGGTTTATTGGACTTTAAAAAAAAAACTCAAGAAATGATCAGTATTTTTTCATAGATTTCGAAAGCAGTGGCACATTTTTTTAAATACTCAAAATTTTCACAAAAAAAAATGTTTTTCGAAAAACTACTCAAAATTTAAGTTTTTACAATAGGGTATCAAATGATCGAGATTTTGTCATACATTTCGAGAGTAACAACACACATTTTAAAAATAATAAGAAGTTTCACAGAACTACGTATTTTGAAAAAAAAATATCAAAAATTAAAATAATATCAAATAGTCCGGATTTTTCATACATTTCGAAAGTAATAAAACTCATTTTTGAGGTACTCAAAATTTTCCCAAAACTACGTATTTTCGTTAAAAATAACATTTTTTTTTGTTTTTCACAATATGGGTATCAAATGAATCGGAATTTTTATACTTTTCGAAAGCAATAAAATATATTTTTAAAAATACTAAAAATTTTCACAGAACTACGTTTTTCGAAAAATACTCCAAATTCTAGTTTATTACAATATGGTTATCAGTATTTTCATAGGTTTCGAAAGTAATGACACAGTTTTTTTAAATACTCAAAATTTTCACCAAACTACGTTTTTTTGAAAAACTTCTCAATTTTTTTTAATATGGGTATCAAATGATCGAGATTTTTTCATACATTTTTAAAAATAATAAAAAAGTTTCACAGAACTACGTATTTTCAAAAAAATAATCAACAATTCAAATATTATCAAATAGTCTAAATATTTCATACATTTTGAATGTAATAAAACACATTTTTGAGGCACTCAAAATTTTCACAAAACTACGTATTTTGGAAAAAAATAACAATTTTTTGTTTTCACAATATGGGTATCAAATGATCGGGAATTTTTCATACATGCCGATAGAAATAATTTGTTCAAACTACATAGTTTTGTGAAATTTATGAGTACTTTCAAACAAAAATATGCTAAACAGATGATGGATATTTTTCGAAATTTTTCTAATTACCATTATTCATATTGAAAACTGAAATTTTACGTTCTCTTTTGAAAATACGTAGTTCTGACGAGTTTTGACAGTGCGCGCTTTTCCTGCTTGCCGTTGCGCGTCAGGTTGGCAGTGTTGCGTCAGCTGCACGCTGAACAACGTTTACGTGAAATGGGTAGAATCGCACCACTTCACAGCGTTCGGGTGTAGACCGAACAGTGAAAATGTTGGGTATTTTCTTTTTTTGTTATAACTTTCGAAATGTATGAAAAAATCCCAATCATTTGATACCCATACTGTAAAAACTGAAATTTTGCGTATTTTTCGAAAACACGTAGTTTTGTGAAAATTTTAAATATTTAAAAAAATGTGTTATTATTTTCGAAATGTATGAGGCAAGACTGTATTTTACTTGTCGATACAAGTTCTGAAAAGTTCAACGTTTCAGCACTCATTTTAGCGAAATCATTAAAATATTATACTTTCGTTTTTTTAGAAACCACTCGTTTGAAACGCGTTCTTTTAGTCGATTTTTTTTAGATGCAACCATGGTCCAATGACTCTCCCCTTTGTCATCAAAGTTTCGCAAAATCGAAAGATCAACAAGTCGTCAAGTCGAAACTCAAACGCCAGCGCTTTTACGCAGGCACGATAGTTTTATTTTGTTAGGTGGATTTGTTCTTTCAATTGTTAAAACATTGCGGTTTTTCATCTTTTCAAAAGTTTATTGATATATTTCAATCATAGATCTCGTTTATTCATATATATAATATATAAGTAACTATGCCTTAAGTGTTTTGTTTTTATTTTTCATTGTTTTTTCTGAATTCATTGTAATTGTTATAATAATTATAATAATAATATTTCAATAAGTTATGCCTTTATTAAATTTGTATCTACGTAATAAGTATTTCTTGCTTCGCTTTCTACTCTGATCAAACGCATAATATTACTAGTAAAAAGGGTAGAGTTTTGCTTCTGCTTCTTCCTGCGCTCTCTCGCGCTGTACACACCCCAAGTTCAGCAGCTTACAATTGTTTACCGTTTTGACTTATTTCTCACTTTGTCACGCAGTTTATGTCTCTTTTTTGTTTGAATATTTTATATATTTATGTTTGAAATGAAGTTCGATGAAAGATAGTGTTTTTTTATTTTTACAGCTTTTTTAAGTTAAATGAGCAACCGTACTCGACTCTGTCTGTGTGCGTGTCTTGCTGTCACGCAACAGATGGCACTTGAAGGTTTAATCTTTACACGATAGGTTTATTTTTCTTTTATTTAAGAGCACTCGTTTGTTTTTGGTTTGTTTACTTCTTGTTTTCTCGCGCTAATCTTTTGGCGGCTCGCTGCTAAATGTTACAATTGCACACTTGGTTTTTTTTTCAATCATTTCGCTCGACGCCATTTTGTTTATTTATTGTTTTGGGTCGGCATTGTCAAATTTTTCCGCACTTTGGTTATCTGCTGTATATTTGTTTTTCCCCCTTCCTTTGCATGTCTTGGTTTGTTTTGTTTTCAATAAAATGTGGTGAAATAATAAAAGTAAATGTGAAAAATGATAAAAACTCTAAAAGCTATTCCTAATCCTAACAGAACAGGGTGGCGACAGGTGTTTGACTACTTTGAAGGCAAAAAGTTAGTATGAAATAATTTAACACAAAGAAATCGTCACACAATGAGAACTTTTAAAAAGTTACGCGTGCGGATTTCTGGATTGGTGTCTTTCGATATGGCTTACACACTATGGTTTTGTTTTCATGATTTGTGTAATTGTTATTTTCAATAAAAATCTGGGGTTTCACTTACAAAGAGGCACATTTTCTTACGCTCTAAAAGGCTCTAAAGAAGCTTGTTTTATTCTTTACAAAAAAATGTCATAAAGAATTGGTTGGTTGGTGCTAGCACGCGTCACACTTTGTGTTTTTGCTAAAACTAACTAAAAACTAGTTAAAAGAGGAAAAATCGTTTGTAAAGCACGCTGCGTTGTCATTGTTTTCAGTTTAATTCTACAAATTACAGAGCTATGTTTTAAATAATAACGTTTTAAATTAATGCAAAAAACAGAAATCAACAGTCTTTTTAAAGGTTTGTTTCGTTACTTAAATATTTTCACAAGGAAAAATAGAGGAAGTAAACACGTTAAAAATGATCAAAATTATCAAAATCATCAAAATCATCAGAATCATCAGAATCATCAAAATCATCAAAATTATCAAAATTATCATGATCAACGATTTTGTCATTCTTGTCAATGGAGCATTTCCATTCGAGCAGTTTTGCTTTTTCTACAATGTATTTTTATGGAGCGAACTGTCAAAAACTGCTCGACTGCGGGTGCTCCATTTTGTCAGTTTTGCCAATTATGCCAATTTTGTCAATTTTGTCAATTTTGTCAATTTTGTCAATTTTGTCAACTTTGTCAATTTTGACAATTTTGACGTTTTTGACATATTTGACATTTTGACACTTTTGACATTTTGACATTTTGGACATGTTTGACATGTTTGACATTTTGACATTCTTGTCATTTTTGACATTTTGACATTTTTGTCATTTTGACGTTTTGACATTTTGACAAGTTTGCTATTTTTGACATTTTGTAACAAAGTAATAACAGATAAAACAGAGAGAGATATATAGAGTTTGTAAACACAGAGAGGGATGGCGTAAAGTACGGTCACCTTGGAGCGGTTTTGGCTTTGACGTTTAATAAAAACAATTCACTACAGGTAAAAAATTGTAAACAAATCACACGAAAAGTGCACCTAACCTCTAAACTACACGATTTTTTTTTTGATTATTACCTGCTCGCTTCCGGGATTGCCCCCGGAAAGAAGCGATCTCTTCAAGCTACTCGAGTTAAGCCACTTTGCGGTTTGTCTTGTTTGTTTTAAAAGGCCATGCTTTGCTAATATATTACAATGTTTTTGTTTACTAAATTCTGCGTTTGTTTGTCAAAACGAACGGGAAAGATTAAGAGGGGAGGATAAAACGGCGGGGAAATTAAATCTCTTACCCTAAAACTCGTTACAACTCTTACCGGCTAGCATTTTGATTCTCGTTTCGTTAAAATCTAAGATTTGTTTGACTTAACCTCTAAAATTACTTCGATGAGTGTCAAATTTGACACTTCGAAAAAAGAGAAGATCCGACTTGGGATGAAATTTGGCGTAACGCTTACTATTCGAGGAGATCGGGCTCGTCAATCGGAATTTCAACCCGCCGTCAGGCAGACACCGAACCGGTTGAACCGGTTGCGAGCGGAAATCTTCTTCGCTTTTTTTTTCAAACTTGGAAATCTGGCTAAAATCGTTGCTCGTGAGGATAAAACTTACGGGGTTTTTGACTAGATTCGCTGCTTCCTTCCACCCACCTTCCCAGCTCACTTCTCCACGCCGAGCAGTTTGGCCGCTTCGGAGGCCGACCCGAGCAGCACCCGGTTCAGGATGCCCTGGTCGCTGATGCCGAGCAGGTTCCCAATCAGGTCCGCCGAGTTGGGCCCCAGCCGGGACATTTTCGATGATCGCGTCACGGCAACCGGCGGCGCTTCCGACTCGTCGTCGCTGCCGTCCTCGGAACCGGTTCGCCGCTGCGCGCCACCCGTCGAACACTTGTGCTTGCGCTGGTGGCGCAACATGCTGTGCTTGAGCGTGAACCGGCGCCGGCACACCTCGCACTGGAAGGGCCGCTCGCCCGAGTGGGTGCGCATGTGCCGCCTCAGATCCTCCGTCGACCAGAAGCGACGCAGACAGAAGGCGCAAATTACCTAAATAGAGTGAAAGAAAAGCAAAAAAAATGAGGTTAGTTCCTTCCAGATCCACCAACCAAGTTCGGCCAACTGACCTGCGACCTACCTTCCGATTGGCATAGTCGGGAACTTGCCCCGAGTGCCGCCCTCGCCACTTTCGTCGTCGTCCGGCGAGCCGGACGGCGCTTCGCTCCGCCTCCAGCGTGACCTTGTTCATGAGCAGGGCAAACTCCGCCACGTGCGCCCCCTTGATGTGGTCCAGACAGCTAACCCGGTCAGCGAACGAACTCTCGCACAGGTGGCACTTGAAGGGAAGATCCGACGCAATCGGCGGGATCGAGCAGCTGTTCTCGTCGGCGGTCGCAACCTCCGGCTCCTCCAGCTTGATTTTTGGCTCCGGCGATGGAATGGGTTCAGGTTCCTCTCCCTCCGGCGCTTGCAGCGCTTTCACGGTCGGCGGCTCCTCAACCTCCTCTTCCTGATCGTCTTCATCCTCGTCCTCCTCCTCCTCGTCCTCTTCTTCTTCGTCATCTTTTTGAGCAGGCTTGGGACTGACCGGACGCGACGACGGCGGTGTGGCTTTGGATTTGTTGGCAATGGCGGCTTCGGCGACAGCTACCGGAACCGGTTCCGGCTTGGATCGAGCAGATCGTCAATCGGCACCGGGATGGACATGGCCGTTTCGACGTCGCCGTGCTTGCGCAGCAGGTGCCGGTCACAGTTGGATTTGGTGGTGAAGAGCAGTGTGCACTGTTGAGAGGGGAAAGAAAATAGAATTTTGCTGTTAGCTCGACATTTTCAGTGTGGATTGAAGTTTGACAAACTGTCACTTTTCCCAACCGGTTCAGTTTGCTCTGTGTTTTCTTTCCGTCAAAAAAAAAATTGTTGCGGCCCGACATTTTCATTGCGGGATGAACCGATTTGGAAAGTGACAGTTGGACAGTTCTGCTTTTTAAAGTCATTCGTGTTTTTGTTTGAATGAAAGAAGATCTCTTGCCGACAAAAAAAAGAATTTTGCTGCAAGCCCGACATTTTCATTGTGGGATTGAACCGGTTGGAAAAGTGACAATTTGACAGTTCTGCTCAGTTTGCAGCAAGATTTCGCAAAAGTGACACGTGTTTATGTGCGATAAAAAAATTAAGAGATGTGAATTTTTGCATTACATATTAAAGTGAGTGTGATGAGTTGTTTGTTTACATCCAAGGTTAAGGCCTATTGGCTGATGCACAAAGTGATTTGTTTACCTTTTTTGGTACCCTCTGCAAACTTCAAACCATACCACATTGCTGCCGGATCCTTTCCGGAAGAGATCCGGAAAAAGATCCGGCAGCAATTTGTTTTGATTTGACGTTTGCTGAGGTGCCAAAGTTTGGTTATGTTCTGCTTGCAAAAGATATTACTGCGGGCGTCAATAATTAGAGTTCACGCGCGGTGATACGACCGCAAGATAATGGTCGCATGACAGCCGCAAGACGACCGCAGAACACATTTTTGGCTGTTGTCAAAGGTTGCCTTGAGTTTTGAGCTGACTTTTTGGAAAATATTCAAAACAAACCAAGTTGACAGCCAAATCAACGCAGAATTTCAGTTCAACTTGCTGATTTTTACACTGCGGTAATAAGGCGGCAATAATCTCCTGTCACTCACAGCGAAGGAGAAACGTGATTTTATCTCGCAATAAGCAATAATTGAAAAATCTGCAAAAGACGCACTTTCCCGACGGATCCGAACAACTTCCAGAGCAAAACAAGGTAGGTTCAAATGTAAATAATCAAATGTGTGAGGTCTTACCTGCGAGCACTTGAACGGCTTCTGGCCGGTGTGGGTCAGGATGTGGCGCCGCAGCGAGCTGGACCACGGGAACATCCGCTGGCAGTACGGGCAGCTGACCCGGTTCGGCGCCAGGCTGTACGCGGACTTTTTCTTGTTCTGCTCGCGCGCCGACAGCGGGTGCGGGTCGTCCGTGCCGGGTTGTTGCTCTCGAGGCGGACCCCGACGCGACCAGACCCTCCTCGTCGCTCTGGTCCTGCGACAGCGGAACCTCAGGTCTGCTGTAGAAAAACCTACCGATTAATAATATTCCAACGATTCTGGACACTAACTACGGGGTGGAATGTGCGGGTCGCTTACCTGAAGTAGTTCTCGAACGCGACGTTGGTGGCGTTGTCGACGAGCTTGGCCACCGGCACCAGGTCCGCTTCCTCCTTGTTGTCGGCTTTGGCGGGGGTTGGAGCTGCGGCAGCAGCTGCTGCAGCAGCTTCCTGCTCCTTCCGCTGACGCATGGCCTGTTCGAGAATCCCGTCGGCAACGGCCTTGGCCGCCTGCTGTCGCTGCTCCTTCGTCTCCTCCAGCTTCTGCTTCAGGATGTGGTGCTGGAAGACGGGACTCTCCCGCTTCGGCTCCACAACCTCTTCCTCCGGCTCCTCCTCGTCCTCGCTCTCGTTGCCCTTGGTCAAATCTTCCGCGTGGAACTCCTCATCGATGACGAGCTCGCGCTCGTCCTCCTCCTCCTCGTCGTCCGCTCCGTGCCCGTTGTTGACGTGATGGTGGTTGTCAGCACGCGGCTGCGCCGCCATCATCTGCGCCGGATGCAGCCCGAACGGGTTCTGTCCTTGAGCAATGATGTTCTGCAGCATGCTGCTGCCGCCCCCGCCAACCTGACCTCCCTTGCTCGATTGCTGCGCCAAGATGGCGTACTTGACCTGTTCTGAGATGCCGCCGAAGCGGCTGCCATTTGGTGGTGCGGAGGAACTGCGGAAGCTGAAGCCGCTGCGCTGCTTCGCCCTCCCGCATCATGTGGTGACCGCCGCGCTGACGCTGCGACCAAAACTGCGGATGCTGCTGCTTGATGTGGCGCTCCATGTTCGAGCGGAGCGTGAAGCGGGCCGAGCAGTGCTCACAGGCGAAGGGGCGTTCGGTGCGGTAGCGACGCTGCTTCTGCTTCGGCATCAGGACGCCGTTCTTGATGACCATCTTGACGGGGCCGTTTCCCAGTGGGATGGGGGGCATTTGCGAGGGTGGTGGCGGAGGGGGTTGCGGGATTTGTTGCGGAACCTGAGGCATCTGGTGGTGGAGATGGTGGTGCTGCGACGGCGGTGCCTGCGGCACCTTTGGCAAACTCTGTGGCGCGGGTTGAGCATGGTAGGTGTGTTTCGGCGGAGGAACCGGACTGGCGGAGGGAGGAGCGGGTGCGGAGGACTGCGGTTCCGGAACGACGCTCTTGGGCGATTCCGAGGGCGAGTGGAACGGGTTGCCGATGAGGCTGCCGCCGGACATTTGTGGCAACATGGGGAACTCTTTGGGGAAGAAGTTTTCAAGTCACCGAGTGCGCCGGGGGCACGCAGCAGCGGGTTCTGCAGGAACAGCGGATGCAGCGGGAACGTTGGCAGCTGGAAGCGGCTGTACAGCTGGCTCAGCTGGAAGTAGTGCGCGGGGTCCATCTTGGACAGGGCTTCGCTGAAGAACTTTTGCTGCATCAGCAGCTGCTGCTGGTTCTTCTCGAGCAGGGACAGATCCAGCTTCGGGATCTTGGCTGGTTGGCGAAGCTGCGCTTCGTCCTCGTCCTCGTCTTCCGCGTCGTGATCGTCGTCTTCCGATCGGGGATGGTCCGAATCGGCGTCGTGCTCCAGTCGACGGGTGATCATCGGAGGTTCCGCCTTCTTGCTCAGGTCCAGCGCGTCCATGCTGAGATCCATAGGTTTGGCGATGGGGGTTTCCGGTTTCCGGCTCCTTGTCGTAGTCCTGCTCCTGCGGAGGTGTCAACTGGTTGAGCTTCTCCAGACTCTTGACCTGGATCTTGGCTGGGGTGGTGGGGGAACCGGCGTATTGTCAATCTTGGTCACCAGACTCATCGGAACGGGCATGAGCATCTCCTTGAGGTGCGAAACGGGAGTGCTTCGGTCCGAGGGGTGATCATCCAGATCGCGATCAAAGTCGGTTGGGGGAGTGTTGAACATTTGCAGCTTTTTGAGAGGATCCTCGCAGGACGAGTCCTCCGAGGGGTGGTAGATGATGGCGCGTTTGACCTCATCACGAGTGGTCCGTCCGTGACGGTTCCGCAGGTGCCGCTCGCAGTTAGCCTTCGTGGTGAAGGCGTAGTTGCAGAGGGCGCACTCGTACGGCCGATCGCCGTTGTGGGATCGCATGTGCCGGATCAGGGTAGCCTTGTCGTTGATGAGGTACGGGCACATGTTACAGCGGTACGGACCGGGTCCGGAGGCGGACACGTGAATGCGGTTGTGACCCTTGAGGGCACGCAGGTTCGGGAATACAGCGGTACAAAGGCGGCACGGGAACTCGCCCCGGAGCTTCATCTTGCGGAACTCGGACGTGAACGCGTCCTGCGCTTCCTCCTCCTCCTGTTTGGGGTACGGGTCCTTGTCCAGCTGCTGCCGGAAGAAGCCACCGGACGAGGTAACGTTGATGATCGACTGGATGTCCGCGAGATCTTTGGTGTCTTGCTGTTGTGGATAGGTAGAACCGCTGTGGTGGTAGTAGTTCGGTTCCTGTTTGATGATCGGCGAGGAGAACGACTTGTCCAGCGAGGAGGGCGTGGTTGGCGCTTCCGACACGTTCGAGCTCATGTTCGTCGACATGGACTTGTTCTGGAGGTCCAGGTTGGCGAAGAAGTCGTCCCGCTTGAGGTCGTCCTCCGACGAAGCTTCACTGGTCTTCCACTTGCGCTTCTCGGTCGGGCTGCTTCCGTACTCGGACACTCCGCAGTCCTTGGTGTGCATGTCGAGCGTTTTCGAGCACGGGAACGCCCGGTAGCACTTGGAGCACTCGAACTTCTGACTCGTCACCGGCGTCCGGATGCTCTGCTCGCACACGCTCTTCGCAATCAGCGGGAACTTTTCACTGGAAAAGTCCACAAACGTCAGGTCCTTAAACCCCGGCGTTATGTTCTGGTAGTTGTTGTTTCCGCACCGATGCGCATTCAACGCCTTGTAACTCTTGAACACCACATCGCAGTGCCGGCACTTGGCCGGAATCTGCGGATGCTCCCGATCCATGTGGTTCTCCAAACTAACCATGCTCGAAAAGTCGTTCCGGATGCAAACCGGACAGCAGAACTTCTGCACACCCTCCGTCACACTCCCATCCAACAAGTGATTGTTGTTGATCGTCCGGATCTTCCGCTTGTAGTGCACGTTCTCGTCACTGTTCTTCCGCTTCCCCTCCCCATCGTAGTTATTCCCATAACTCCCGTTGTTATTGTTCGACATCCCCGAGCTGCTCCCACCTCCACTGTCCGTCGACGCGTCACTCTCGTAACTCTCCCGCTCGGACTGCTTGTGGGTTCGCATGTGCCGGTGCATGTTCCCGTTCGTCGTGAACGTCAGCTGGCAGTACTTACAGTTGAACGGGCGCTCCCCGGTGTGCACCAGCACGTGCCGATCCAGCGACGAAGCCGACGACAGCACCTTCGAGCAGATCTTGCACACAAACTCGGTGGTGCCGGCTTCCGCTGCCGCCTTGCCGCTGTTGTTGTGCGACCGGATGTGCTCGGTAAAGTCGTGCTTGGTCGCGGACACGGTGCTGCAGATTGGACAGACATATTCCGAGTTCGCTTCTGACGTCTGGTTGTTGTTGTTGGTTTCGCTACCCGCCGACAGGTGCTGCTGGAGTAGCGTCGGCGGTGATCGCTTTTCCGTGCCGCTGTAATTGTTGTTGTTCATGCTGTGGAACTTGCGGCGCAGCATGTTGTCCATCAGAGCGTGGAGGTTCTGCGCCCGCTGGTGCCGCAGGTGACGACCTCCGGCCTGCTGCTCTTCCGAGTCCGAGTCGACATTGTCGGACGACTCGGCCGCCGTCTGGCGGGATTTGTTCAGCAGCAGCAAGCTGTTGAGGGTGGAGTTGTTCGCGTCGGTACTGGTGCCGCTGCGATTGATCGACGAGCTGATGTCCATCGGTTCCTGGGACGAGTCGGAGTGGCGGTCCATGGCGGGTTGGGATCTGCGGACGAGAGAGGAAAATCCGGGTTTCACAACGTGCTCTACTTATCAATCAAAAGGCAACATCAATCTCAAGAGGCCCTCGCATTATCATCGTCCGTGATGTCTGTGATCAATCATTTATCAGTGTGTTCCTGATGTGTGGCAAGGCTTAAAATAAAAATCCCCTCCCAAGCTGATAAGAAGGTAACAGACGGTGATTACATCTTTGTGTTCTTGCGACATCTGCGTCAACACCTGACAGCGCGCTCCAGATCCGGGAATCTGACGAAAGCCAGCGAGATCAAAGGCGTTTCGACGGGAAGGAAGAGGTCGTAAAGTCCCCCGTCCGATGTCTGCTCGCCACCAAACCCATGTTTGCACTCAGTTTGCGCGGAGATAACCGCACTGGGTAAACATCGCGAGTTCAACTCTTCACCAGGCCCTGAATCATCGAGCGCGAGCGCGTTTTTTCTCTTCATTTCATCACCATCGGACGGACGTCAATTTCTGTGTGTGTCCGAAATCGATTGCGATAGCATTCCTTGATGAATGATAACGCGCGCGGTCAGGTCAGAGTCCGATGCGAGAGAATAAAAGAGGTTCGCGCGAGATGTTTTGACGTTTTGATTGATGGTTGGACCGGTTCGCGCTGAGCGCGCGACAAATTTCGCACTGGGTTTCGCGAGCTGTCAAAAAAGCGATTCCCAGTCGGGAAAATGTCAAGCTGATGATTAAAATCGATTTCGAATCGGATGCTGTCAGTTGCATAATTTCAAAAAGACATGGAAGTTTGATGTGAGAAACTTAAAATTGATCGCATTTTCGTATAACTTGATGACATTCAATTCTCTTTGTTGAATTTGAAAGGTCCGACCCGGGATTGGTTAGAATTTTTTTTTAGCTTTGGCAAATTTCTAAAATAAATATTTATAAATCGCGAAACAGCCTCTAACTCCCTTTTGTCAAATGCTATAAATCTGTCAAAAAACAATTCCCAGTCGAGAAAATTTCAAGCAGGCAACCGAAATCGATTTCGAATCGGATGCTGTGAGTTGCATAATTTCTCAACAAGATGCATAATTTTATCACGCTTGTGGTGTATTTACAAAACCAAACCACGACGACGACCACACATCCGGGCGCAAGGTTGTAAAACAATTTGACAGTACCGCCGCGCGCAATCATGATTTAAGACGACGTCTTTTTATATCTCTCTTCCCGAGAAAAAAGCAGTAAAGAGTCAAGATCGCTTCATCCCATCTCTCTGCGAGAGAGAGCGACACGAGAATAATTTATTATTCTTTCACTGCACGGAAAGGTGTTAATTTTAATCGCCACAGAATGGTTTTGAATATTAATTCGAACCCCCACCGGAAGCTGGCTGACGACGTTGCGTAACGAAAAAACGAAAATGCTGTCAGTTTTGCTTCCACCCCTAATTGAACGCGCTGAACCATTAGCGAAATTGAAGTCGCGCAAGATGATGACGGGGAGTCACGTCAGGTCGCCGCCGCGATGCTGTCAGTTTGGGGTGGTGGGAAAATCTGCGCTTCGCGCGCAGGCCCTTTGTCTTGAGTCAAGTTCAAGGTTGAAGACAATGGCCGAAGATGGGTGGTGGATTTTTCGCGCGTATCTTCATCGCGCGAGCTATCAATTTTGATATGCTGTCAGTTTGCGGAGCTTGCTGCGAGCCGAGGGTTTGGTCACTTCGAAAATATTTTTAAATTGGTGGAGTGATTTTAGACAGAACTCGAAGGTTGAGGTTGCTCCGTCTACACGTCACCGTATCGCGCATCGAAGAAGACGAAACAATGATTGAAGTGGCATGAAAATTAATAGCAGTCACGCAATCAAATTTCGCTGGGCCATCTTCCCTACCTCATCACTCGCAAGTCGATTCCGAAAGAAAATTAAACTAATCGGAAAAGTGTACGGCACGGGATCCCCCTCCCACTTTGGGGTAGATGGAGAGATGATATCTTCAATGCTCCCCGTCCGCTCACCTAGTAGTAGGCTTCGCCGAGCTGGATCCACCGCGGGTTTGTTTGTCTGCCGTTGCCATGGTGCCCATGGTTCCTTTCTTCTTCACTACCATTATTGCTGATTTCGCTTCACGGGTGCGCCTACTAGATCTTCTCGACATCGGACGAGATAACGCCCATTAAAGAGTGAGTGAGAGGGACTCCGTACAAAGAACACTGGGACAAGTCACTACAAGAACACACTGCACTGTACTGTTGGGGTAGATATCCGAGGCACGACGCGAGAAACACGTTTGATCCCACCGGCGAGATCTTTGCGACTGACCTCATCTCTCCAGAGCTCGTCCAGCAGCAGCCTTCTGGAGTCGGAAACTCAACGAGAGAGAGCACCAACACAACCAAAACAGGAGACAAAGAGCGAAGGAGAAGCGAAAGGAGAGCGCGGGTAGAGAGATACACCTGCCGTCATCCGCCTACTGCGACGAGGGTCTAACGAACGTTCCCTGTATCGGCGGGAAATGGAGAGAAAGAGACGATGACAACGCAGGGCACCTTTCCTGCCTGACCTCGACGCCAGGTGCCCCCAATTCCGAGCGCTCGCGACAGGAAGAAGACAGCGGAAAGAGAAAACGGCGTCCCCAACCTGGCCGGGCACCTCGTCCAGGAAGCAACGCGTTGATGGATCGTAAAATTGTCCGTTGCCGAGGAGGACGACGACCAGGCCAGGCCAGGCAGAATGAGTACAAGTAATTGCGAACTCGAAGGGAGTTGGAGGTCGTAGGGCAGGTCGCACGCATACCAATCTGCTCGAGTTCTCTCTTTCGCACTCTCGCGCAGCGGATTCGAGGATGTCGCAAGCCGTTGTTTCCCGAAATCTTGCGTCCAAGGATGCCGTGGAGGAGCAGCTATTGATCCGTTGCCATGGTGGCCGCACGGGTCACCACATAAAAGTTGGGATTTTTTTGTTCTCCACCCTCCTTCGGGTTCGTCGAGAAGAGCAGGTCTCGGATTTTAATATCCGGAAGTTCGACGAGATTCTACGTGAGGGTCTCCCTCCGCTGAATCACGTGATAATTAGTCGAAAAAACGGGGGGAGTTTTGACGTAGGGGGCACCTGAAGGCCGCAGGTGACCATGGGAAGGGGGCTTTTTGCGCGTTTTGTTTACACCGTTTCGGTGGTACGCGTCGGTTTCACCAGACGGGGTGGGAAAGGCTTTAATTTTCCGATCAATAACAAGCATTTCTTTGTTTTGATTTGTGCGACTAGAAAAACGACAGCAAATTTTAGAAAAAAATCAATTTTTTATCCCTAAAATCAAAACTTCTATAAAAATGCTGTCAGTTTAAAACTTAAAAAAATTTCGTCAAATTGTGAGTTTGTAAATAAACAGTGCATTCTACTCATTCTTAATGTATTCACTAACCTGAGCGAAATTTTACAAAACCTCGCGTTGCCCCATTAACATTGTTTTGCTTGAAATAGCTGTCAAAACGCTTTCTTCATGAAAAATGAACCGGTTCGCGTTGGAGCCGCGAGCTCGAGAAATTTCGCACTGGGATTTGCGAGATGTCAAAAATCGATCCCAGTGTGGAATTTGTCGACCTGTTGGCTGAAATCAATTTCGAAGCAGATGCTGTCAGTTCCAAAGTTAGAATTAATTTATGATTTAATCGCGAAAATAACACTTTCTCAGTTTGGAAACGGTTGTCAAACTGACGTTTACATTTTAACCATTTTTTCGAAAAAAATCGAATACTTAATTTTGTAATTTGACAGCTGTCAGTCGTTTCCATAAGTTTATTTGATAACTTTAATCGCTTTGTCATGATACTAATGTTTTGAGTACTGTCAGCTGCATAATGACAACAAATCAATAATTTTATCGCGAAGACAACACTTTCTAAGTTTGAAAACGAGTGTCAAAGTGTCATTTTAACCTCTTTTTCGGCAAATTTCGAATACTAAATTTCGTAATTAGACATCTGCCAGCCGTTCCAATGAGTTGACTCGAATTCGTACTGATATGTGATTTATGAGATTTGTGCTCATTATTAAACAATAAGAAAGGATAAAAAAATTAATTTGCTCGCGATTTTGCAGAAATTTGTAAATTTTATCCCTAAAATCAAAATTAAAAAGGTGGTCAGTTCATATTTTTACAAAATTCTAAAGTAAAAAGTGACAAAATGTTCAAATTCTTGCTGAAGTTTCATTTAGATTCAAAATCCAATGATTTCTCTATGCTGTCAGTTTTATTTCATCAATAACAGCTTGGGGTTGGATTATTTAAAATTCTTTTTCAATATTCCTAGAAAGAAAATGACTTCTTTTCAAAGGCTCACTGCCATCCCTCTAAATAAACATATCTCAACCCATTCGTTTGCCCAATTCTCCCGTGCACGGTCATAAAAGAAAACGGCTATCGTTCCGGCTCAATCTTACCCCCCTCTAAACAGAATTTCATCCCCCAGCAGTCGTCGCAGCACTTCCGTCCGCCACTAAATCGCTCGCCGCCAGGACACCTGGCCACCCCGAAACTTTCCACCCGTTACCATAACAATAAAGAACCCCCGCTCTGCTCCTCTCTTCCTCGCTAAGTTCGACCTTCCGCAGAATTATAAATATTTTCTCGGAACAAAAACAGTCGAGGAAAAACTTCTTGGAATCGCCAATTGAAGGGTGGTCGCATTTTCTTTGTTTTTCTCGCACAGAAAAAATGCTGTCAGTTTTTGGCACCCCCTCAAAAAGAGATGTAAGTGCTCGTTGAAATTTCTCTAAAAAATGACAGCTACCGAGAGGGTCGTCACTCCAAATCTCAACACGTCAAAACTGACAGCATTGGCGGCCATTGCGAAAAAACAGGTTCTACGAATCAAAGAGGGCGTTTCCTCGGGGTCCACCCTACCGGGGACAAGATGAAAAATTCGTCCAACTTTTGTGTCTGCATTCACATAAATTTTAAGCGGAAAAACTTTTTCTCTCCCTCGTCTCTTTGCCGTCCTGTGTCGCAGTTGGCTGACGGGTACACCACTTGCCCTTTTTCTCATGGCAAACTCCGAGCAGTGCCTACAAGAGGGGGATGTTTGGTATGAAATTTTCCATCGTGCGCACTTTCTGCACAAACTCACCCCTCTCGTTCCGGAGCTGGTACCGCCAGCTGCCTGACAGGTGAGGGAGGCCCAAGGTACCGAGTCGGACCGAGGGGAGCGAAACTCGAGAAGAGTTTTCACCCTGATGGGGGCAAAACTTCTTGCACGGGAAGCCCCACACCGGGAATCGTCTCGCTTTCTCGGACGGTTATTGATTTTTGTGATTCACTCTCCTCTTTCCTGTGTGTGAGTGTGAGTTAGTGGTGGGAGGGGTTTTCCCGGGAAAACCGAAGGACGACCGGAGAAGCGGCTCACAGCAGCAGCTGTGTGCGGTGGAGGTGGAGGAAGGTTCTCGGAATGTTGGTTGGTCCCGTGTGGTACACTGCTGGGGCTTCCACTAGGATAAAATTCAAAGGAAAAAGGCGCGTGGGCGGCTTGAGGACCACACAAAAAAGGCAATGGGGGGGGGGGGGCTATGGCGACTGCACGTGACAGGCGGAAAGAAATGGAGGTGATTTATTTTCTAAAAAAAAGAAGTCTTGCGCGGAGAATTCTACGTCAGCGTGCGGCCGAGGGTGGTTCCTTCGAAACTCAGACTGATTTGGGAAGCCATCATTGATTCTGCGAAGTTTTGACTAATTTTAGAACTCAAAATTGAGTAGGCTTCTGTTTACGTATAATCAAAACAACCTTTTGACAGTTCGACGCAAAAACTCGTGAAAAATCCCGCGTCAGACTGCAAATTTGAGTAAGCTCTGATTTTTCTGGAATCAAAACAACATTTGACAGCTCGACGCCAAAGACCGTGATCACAAACTTATCAGACAGGAAACCCATCGGCCTTATTCCCTTCGCCCAACCAAAAAACGCAAATTTGCTCCATTTTCGAGGATTTTCCCCCTTCACGGGATTGCTCCCCGTCCAGGACAGGACGTCAAAGAAAGTACCCGCGGCCCCAAAATTTGATCAATATTATCATTTTCCATTATCTGAAGGCTACCCGCCCTCGCCCGCCGTTTGTCCGCCTCCAACCCGCCTCGTCTTCTAATCGCCTCTTCCAGATCTAGCCCCCGAAACGGTGGTGCGGTGCTTCTCCGAGGCAGCTTTTGCGTCGTCGTCGTCGTCGCCACCATCACTGCTGCGGAGGGCATTGCTACCGCATTCAATCTAGTTTTTTTTGGGGGTTTTCTTGTCGGGAAAAGTGGTGAAGTTACGTAAAAAAATTAGAATTGTTCAAAAGTTTTACAAAAAAAAATGCCGAGCTCAGCTGATGTAGCCGGAGATCGCATGAGGTCGCCGGAGTTCGCACGAGGTAGCTTTATTTTGATATTCTTGAAGAAAAGAAACAAATCAAAGAACTTTAAAACGTCACCGAGTTCGGCTGGTGTAGCCGGAGATCGCGCGAGGTCGCCGGAGCTCGCCCTAAGAAAAGCCACCTGCTCCAGCTAGGTGATCCGCGCGTCTCTTTTGGTCGTTACCTTCATCGAACAAAAAAAAAGAACGCGCTACTTCTGGGGGCCCATTTCAATTTCGCTGATTACCGCCTGACGCTTTGCGTTGAGCGGCCGAAATTTACATAGGCCCGATGACGGTGGACCTGTGCCTTCCCCTCCTCGCGCGCTTTTTGTCTAACGAATGACTAGATGTTCGCCGGTAGATAACCATCAACCGTTCTTCGGTGTGGTGCGAATTGGGCGCCCTCCCCGAAATCCTTCCGCCATTGTTTTTGCTTTGCGCGGGGGGAATGCTGTCAGTTGGGGTTGATGCGTAGGGTTGTCGTTTTATTGGGGTTCAAGTCCTTGGAATGATTTTAGGTTGAGCAAACGTCAGTTCGCGAAGTTTTGGTGATTTTTACAAATGCTGTCAGTTTGCGTCTTGTCTTATTTTATCAATTCTTCGAGATACAACGATGTCTGAGTGGTAAATAGTCGACACTCCCTTATCCCGGCACCCAAAATCCCTCCTTACATAAGCCCAACCAAGAAATCCATTTATCTCGAGTCCCCTTGCCAGAGCAAATCTCCATTTTGTTTCGAGCGCGCGAGCGCCCTCTCCCTCGCACACACGCCAACCCACAGCCTGCTTCGTCCTCTTCTCATTGGTTGCTGCTCTTTCCACACACATCCACAGCACAACAATCTCGTCCACAGTCATAACTCGGAACAGAAAGAAGCCCTCTCGCTGCTAGAATCTCGCTCCCTAATCCTCTTGGCTTGTGTTCCTCCTACACTTCTCCTTCCCACTTCCCTTTCCCGCTGACTGTCACGTTTTTCCAATATAAGCCAGACTCTTCTTGCGTGTTGCTGTCTCTCCGAACACTCGGTGTATGCTCGACGGCAGCCAGAGCACCCAGCTCGCGTCCGTCTCCTAACCTCAACCGTCCTCCTCCTCCACTTTCTGAAACATGTTTTTCTCGTCGTCGTCGTCGTCGTATTTACTCACTCCTCGCAGCAACCTTGCGTCTCTCTGTCGTGTGCGCGCAGCAGGGCCAGATTTCAAGCTTACACACATGTGTCATGTCGTCGTCGTCCAAGTCACCTACTGCAGTAGGCTGTGTTCAGCGCTTTTACGACCTGAAATTTTCATCTTGCTCCAGCAGAAGGAGGTTCTCCCCTCTTTTCTTTGTTATTTTGGCGTAATTTATTGCTTGGAAGGTTGAAAATTGCACAAGAGGAGAGAAATGGTCGTTAAATTTTGGTTGAATGATGAACGTTTCCGAAAATGCTGTCAGTTTATGTTCAAATAAACATGATTTTGCTTTTATTAGAATGCTGTCAGATTTGAGGAGATTGAATGTTTTATTTCGATAGTTGGATGACAAGCATATTTTTATTTTTTTAAATGCTGTCAGTTTGAGCAAGTCTCTAAAATATCACATGAATGCCCTTTACTGTCCGTTAACTAACATGAAGCATGGAACTAATTTCATTTGATTATCTTGATAGAAGAGTGAAAATGCTGTCAGTCTAATCAAGCATTTTGGGATAAATTCTGCATCAATATTTTAAAAGATTGAGCTTGAAATTTAAAATATTTTTTTTAACAAATTGACGGTGAATAGTCGATATAAACAACATTTTGCTATCTTCTCAAATCTGACAAAATTCTAATAAAAGTTAGGCCATTTTTCAATTGAACTCAAACTGGCAGCATTTTATGAAATCGCTTGTTATTCCACCAATTTTTTATTCTTTCATTTCTACAGCCATGCACTTATGTTTTCAATTCATTTTAACCATTTAAAAATGTTTTTAAACATAAGAGGATTTCTTGATTTAATTATTGATATCATTTTAAATTGAATTTGGAACTATTCTAATACTTTTTCTGTTACAAAACTGAAAAAATCATGTGTTTATTAACTGACAGCTTTTTAACTCTAAAAAACAAATAACTGAAACTCGACCGAAATCATTCAGAATTTTTCGTGGGTCAAAATTTAGCACAAATTCAGCGCTATTTTTCTACATTAAGATTCATTTCTCATTTAGAATGATTAGTGCTGTCTAGGTTTTCATACAAAATCCACCAGTGCTGATTTTAAATTATTTGAGTTGTTTTGTTTTCTAAAAATAATGTCTGAAAAACTGTGAAAGTATTTGCTGCAAACTGACAGCATTTTCACTCTTCTATCGAGATAATCGAAAAAATTATTTCAAGCTAACTGAAAGCAAATGTCATTTAAGGTATATTTAGGATATCGCAAAAGTGTCAGCATTTTGATAATAGCTCTGAAAATCTGTTTGTCAACTCATCAACTCCACCAGCAGTCAATTATTATTACAAGCTGATGCTGATTTAAACTGATAGTGAATAGTCGACATAAACAACATGTTTAGATCTTCTCAGATCTGACAGCATTCTCATAAAAGCTAGACAATGTCCAAATAATCACAACTGACAGCATTTTCAGAATCGTTTAAATTTACTGGCGCACCCAATGATTCAAACTGACAGCATTCTCACTCTCCATCCAGATCACCCGCACCTTTGCGTGGGACAGCGCTATCAAAACATCTGCCAGCACTATTTTTCCCCGCGTTCAAATCAACCCGCTCGGTTCGCTCGAAATCCACTTTTTTTTTTCCTGAAAATCATTCCTCCTCCCCTCAAGCTCCCACGCAAAGCGAACTTTTCCCTGAATCATGGCTTCCACCAGCAAGCAGCACAACCCCCGTATAGTAACCGGTCAGGTTGTCATCACACACTTCTACCCCCTGCGCTCCTCTTGGCGTACCCCTCGGCGTCTGAAATTCTTCTCCAACAAACAAACAAAAAAACAGCCTAGAGCTCTGCTCTGCTTTCGGTTCAGCTCACGTTCAGCGACGAATTTCTAGAGCGAGAGGACAGCAGCAGCAGCAGCAGCACAGGTGAAACTCTTATATAATCATTCAACCGTAAAAACTGCGCGGCTCATATAAAAAAAGCAGAAACAGAAACCCACATGCTCTGGCGAAGGACCCCTCGTCATTGCATCAGCGGCGGCCTCGCGCGTCCTCGCGCACTAGCGACACATACGGCGAAGCTGTACAAATGTTTTTTTTTGGTTCGGGAAAAAAGTGGGGGAAAATACGACAGGAGGAAACAGATATCTCGGAGGGGGACGCTGAGTTGGGTCGGCCGAGGCCGTCCAAAGCGGATGAAAATGGAATGGAACAAAAAAAACTAATAATCATTCGGAAATAACCTGAAAATGAGAATATAGAGGGCGCCCACATGCAGAATGCATGATAACACACGAAAAAAAAAAATTAGTTCGAGGGGGTTGAAGTTTGATTTTTGTCGGAGACGACGAGGGTACGACAGCTCTCAAAACAGACCAACAGCGAAAAAAAAGGTTCGGTAGATAACAGATAGAGTTTGCCTTTTTTTCAACCCAGGAAAAATCTGCTTTCGCGTGTTCTTCTCTGCAGCCGAGGTGCAAAATCCTATTATTGGAACGCGATGCCACACATACGAGAGAGGGGGCGCTTCGAAGCGAGAGGGGCATTTGCGAGGGGTTCGACAGTCGTGATATCATGATATGTCAATATATCTTGCACAAACGACGGAGACCGGCGAGGGGGTTGGGGACCCCTCCGTATCTTGTTCCAATTTTTCGGTTGAAAAAGCTCTGGAGTGGGGGGAAGCCCCGGTGGAAACGCCCCTCTTTGTGTTCTGCCGAGAAGCGTCCCAATGGCCCCTTTACGCCGTACTGAGAGAGAGCGAACTCCGCCTAATTAAATTAAACGATTAGCGAGAAGTGACGGCAGAGCGGTCATCTTCTGACGAACTTGGGTATTGATTTTCCTCAGAATAGCCCACGTGGGACATTAGACGCCCCACAAGTTCCCGTTCGTCGGAAAATCGCTTCTTGGCTTCCCGGGAAGTGTCGCCACAGCGTCGTTGCGCAGAAGAGGATTAGAGCTTCCCGTCAATCAATTTCGGGTGAAGTTCTCGAAGGCCAGGGCGACAACCGCGCCGTCGCCGGAATTATCCGGGGCGGACGGAACTCGGTCCTAATTGTCGGGAGACACACAAAAATCCCACGCCAGTCGGGGTCCCAGTTCTGGGATTCTGCGGAACCTTGTTGGCGCTGGTTTATGGCTTTATTACCTGCCGGCAGTGAGCTGACTGCTTTGCAAGAATCAATATTTTCCCATGAAATTGCTTTCTTTATGGGAAGAGACAGGAAGCGATTTACCTGGGGTCGGAGACGACGACGACGGAGTCCCTATGCAAATGCTAATTAGTGACGCCTAACGGTTTTACCACTTGTTTTTGGGATTTCGCCATTCCACCGTGTCCGCCCCCGAAGGGGTCGACTTCCTCTTGGCTGGGATCGTGCTCGAAAATCTGGTAAAACTGCTCGAATTCTCAAATTTTCTTGAAAATTGAAATAAGCTAGAAATAAAGCTAGTTTGTCTATAAACTGACAGCATTTTTATTCTTCAAAAAGATCACTTGACCGAAATCGTATTGAATTTTTTGTAGGTCAAAAATTTGTGCATACTTTGAGTTAAGTCTAAATTAGTGCATACTTTGAGCGGTCTCTAGGTTTTCATACAACCACCCTACAATTTGTTTTAGCTTGGCTCATAAAAAGTGAAAAACTAGTGCAATGGCCTAATTTCCGTCAAAAATAGATAAAATAAATCAATTTCTTCTATCTATGCTGTCAGCTGCTATGGATTTTTGCAAGTTTGCAAGTGAAAAAAAAAACTTAATAACTCCAAATTTAAATCAAATTGCTTTCAATTTTAATATTAAAATATCAACCATACGTTAATTTTTTTTTATAGGGTTGAGAAAATTCAAAGTAAGCTGTGTGAGTTGCTACCAAGAATTCACTTGAATGACACTCTGAAAATGTTTACATAAATTTCCGTCAAAGAGAAAGAAAACATAAATTTCTATGAAAATGCTGTCAGTTTAGGCATCAATTAATTGTTTTGGCGCAGTGCTTTTTTGCTAATTTCAGTCAAAAGTAAATGTATTAACATAGCGCTAAATTTATTTGAAAATGCATTTTATTGTGATATCATCCTCATGATTTACAATAAATTCACAGAATTGATATAAATTTAAGAATGCAGACTGGTTTTGCTACCAAAAAATCGTAAGCATGATTATAAGAAATTTTTCCTTCCAACAGAGAGAGGGTGAATAAATACTCTGAAAATGCTTTTAATTTTTTTTAATAGTGTTGAATAATTCGAAAATTATATGATGGCAGTTTTTAAAAGCTATTGAAGAGCAATGCAATTAATCAATAAATCAATCACCTTTTAGATTTTTTACAGTTCTGCTAAAAACAATTAAGATAAATATATAAATTTTTGAAGAATGCTGTCAGTTTTAGTATTTAAAAACAGTTTGAACAATTAAATCAATACTACTTGAAACAAGAATCAATCTGAATATGAATTCGAGAAGTATATGCTGTCAGTTGTTTAAATGCGCTACAAGCTTCTTTTAAAACAGCAGCTTCATGCTGTTAGTTGAAAATCGTTACACAACTGAACAGCAAATCAAACATTTATCTCACAAATGATAGCAAAACAGCATGAATCATAGCCGACGCCCTTTAAAATCGATATTCTTTAAAGAAATCCAGCTTCGTTCGTTCATAACAATCATTGAACTGGTAGAAAAAAGTTGGGATGACATAAAGTTTTGAAAATGCTGTCAGTTAAGATATTTTCAAATACTTGTTTGATTGTCGATTGTTTTATTTCTTAAAAATTAAAAAAAAAATGTTATCATCATCATTTCTTTCAAAGCTTCCAAAATCTAACCATCCCTATGCTGTCAGTTGAAAATCCCAGCCAAACTCAACCTCAAATCAAACAAAACTGAACACACAAATCAAACATTTATCTCACAATTGATAGCGAAACGGCGTGAATCATCGCCGCCGCCCTTTAAAATCGATATTCTAAAAAAGAATATCCAGCTCTCTCAGTCCGACAGCCCAACTCGAAAGAAAAACACAACTTTCTTCTCACCGCAGAATCATCGTCCCCCGGGGTTCTTCTCTACGCCCAGCGAACCCGGGTATCCGCCGCACACAGCGAAAAACGCGTGCAAACCTGCTCTGCACGCGATCCGAACCTGGCCGGCGACTAAATGGCGGGCGGTTAGAGGGTGGGGCGCGGGTAGAGAAAACCCATTATTCCCAGAAGAGTCGTTTCGTCCCTCCTCCTCGCTTCTCGTTCCTCTTCAGGGTCTAGATTGGTCTGTATAATGAGATAAAAACCTCGCTCTCGCCTACTCGGATGGGGATGTTGCGCGCGCACCAGGATTTCGCAACGAACCGCCAAGATGGCGGGCACCTGGAATTCTTGGAACGAACCGACCCGCAGGTTTTGGGTTGTTCCAAAGTATATAACAGAGTGAGATACGGAGAGAACGGGGAAGAGGGATGATGACGGCTAATGATGATGAATGGAATTTGAGTCTGATTAATGCTCGCTGCCCAAAAGGTCTGCGTCACGTACGGGCCGCCATCTTTTTTTTCGGTCTGACAGGTTGATGTTTTTGCGCTCGCACTGTTCAGGGCCAACTGCGAGATCAAAATTTGTGAGCTGATGTCGCATCACCATTATCGCGGCTACGCCGCGCACAGGTGACAATGCGCTTATTTTTAACGCGCATCGTTTAGCCGCCCCTCGTCCGCGCCCTCGCCGCCCCTCTTCAAACTCTTTTGTCATAAACTGATAATTGCTATTGTTATAACACGTTAGAGCGAGCAGCTCTTAATCTGCTCTGGGCTGGGGGGCTCTCAGTGATCATCATCACACGTCGTTGTCGTCACCGAGCCGCCATTAAATCACCACTAGCCGCCACCGCCCTTCTGTCAAAAATCGGTGCAAGCGCCCTCTTCCGAGCTAAACAGGCAAAACAATGCGCGACTTCGGTTCACGACGACTTGGTCGCCGAGCGTGATTAGAAGCGATCTTTACGCCTTTCTGACGGATTGAAAGAGCAAAAAAAGGTGGGGAAAGCCGCCGCCAATTGTTTTTGTTCAGCCGCCCACAACTGTGGCGCCCCTCGTCGACTTCGTTCATAGGCCAACTGCGATTCTCGCGCGCACAGACTCGATTATGTTATTGTTTTAGATAAATTAATCAAGACGTAGGCGGCCATGCATGGGGGCGCCTTCGAAGAGGTGTCATTTTTATCTGCCTGCGGCAAATTGATCGGCGTGGGATAGAAAATGACTCCATCAGGGCAGCTGTCAAACTGATCAACAGCTGTCAATCCCCTCGCAGAGGGGCTGCCGGCTATTTTCGTCGCCGTCAATTTTAAGAAGGAAAAACAAGCCCATTTCCGATAAGCGAGATAAGGGCAGGATGACAGTCACGTAAATTTTCGGGGAATCGTCGATAAATCACGGCAGCGACGAAGTCGCGCCGTCCAAAAATGGAAGACGAAAATCAAGAGTGATTTTTTACGATCTCCCGATCGTCCAATAAAAATCGACACGCGGCCGCGGCAATAAACGCCCCCCTCTGTTGAGAGCTGTCAGTTGGAGGAAGACACATGACAAGATGATCACGACTGCGCGCTGATCACGGAATCCAAGATGGCGCGCGCTGATCGATCGTGATTTGCTCTCGCGCAGCGAGAATCGAAGCAGGCGACGTAGAAATTCAAAATAAAATCACGTTTGCGATGTCGGGCGTTGACATAATTCAATCTGTGGGGGTTTTGCAGGATTTTCATGGGTGCCTTTGTCTCTTTTCGGATATTTACGATCCGCTCAGTCACGACTGCGAGGAATCTCGAGGGCGCTTTTTCGGGGAAACGACCGAGACAAAGACCCCGAAGACGATGACACAAAGAGGCTCCTTCTCTGGGGGGAGAGCGAACAAGACGTGGTTGATCTTCCCTGATGCGTGAAGCGAAAGAATAATAATAAATGAAGGAAATTTATTTTCTTCTCCTCCTCTGTCGTGTCTCGCGCCAGAAGACGTCTTTTTTTATCTCCGCTTCTTGACAGAGTCGGACAAAGAACTTCGGGGGGAAGCTTCGCTTCCTTCCCAATTTTTGACTACATGACGCCTCGCTTCGTCGGCCCGATGATCTTCTGAGGGCTCTCGAGCCCGGTAGACCGGAAAGAAGCGAGTCTGCCGTGGATGATATACAAAAAAAGGGAACCTCGAGGTGGATCGCTTGACTGAGTTCTCTCTACGTTCTCTCTTGTGCGACTTTCGATAAGACTCCTGGTGCCTTGGTTCGTTGATGATCACCGCCGCCGGAGCCCGTCGCATCGTGTTACGGTTCGCTGACGGCGGGAGATTAAATTCAAAATGGTTACCCTCCTTTCCTGGAGAGGTCCGTCGCTCCGGTCGCTAATTGGAGTGTGGAGGAATCATTTCAGATATTATGTTCTGCCAGCTTTTATTGCTGACTTGGACCTTCGAACTTCTTCGTGGTAGATCTTCTTGCGCGAAAACGCGCACAAAGGGGAAGCGAATATCTTGAAGGTTGTACACGATCATCATCAACATCGGGCTCTCCCCGGAGATAGATGTGATCGTACGATGGAACAGGCGCGTTGTTGTTGCTGCAGGGCATAAATCTTTGCGGTTGGCTGACCGCGCGAGCAAACCCGAAGGGGGGCGTCTGGAACTGGCAGAATGTCTACCAACGCTCGTATAAAATTAATCGAGGTAGCTTGGCAGGTGATCCTCTACCTCGTGTTCTGAAGATCATCAGAACTCCACAAAAATTTGACAGTTTGAGCATCAACTTAACGTCAAACCATTTGCGGGAAACCGCAAATGTCAACGCCAAAGTCGGCGTTGCTGTCAAAACTCACTGCATCGTGTGTAAATCGCCACTGCTGCGGTTTTCTCGTGACCGATTCGATGATCAGCGATGATAGCGCACGGGAATCAGTCGCGCTGCGGTTTCGCTCGAACTCAAACTGATAACGCCCCGTTCGACTCTTCTCGACTGCGTCGAAGTCGTCACCGCAAAGGAGAGGCTTCTTTATCTACGTGTGTCCTCAAACATCCACAACGTCCGGGAAGCTTATCTCGCAGAGAAAATCCCCCGTTTGACGTTAAACTCCAACGGTTCCACAACTGACAGCATTACCCTCAACAATTTCTTCCCAGGAAAAGTCGATCCCATTTCGAAATCTGTCGCTGCGCGTTATCGATTTATCACCTGCACGGAGGAAAAAAAAAAACAATTTTGTTCCTTATCTGCAAGTTCGAAAGGTGTGCGCGCCCAAAGTCCTCCCGGCTGTGACTTGAATGTTTGTTTTTCTCCCAAGCTGATCAAAGTAAGCCAGACGACGACATTCTTCGATGATTGCCACACCACACACACACAGGCTGCCAGGCTAGGTCGCGATAACAGATCAAAGTTGGCTTTGATAAGCGCCCTCTGGGATGTTGTTTGCTGGTAGTTTTTTTAAAGGTGTTTTTTTTGCCTGCTCTTTCGAGAGACTTTATCCGGCTTTGGGTGCGCGGAGAAGCGCCTCAAGTGGACTAGTCTTATCTTTGTTTGGTTTGGAACGGTCAGAGAAATCTCTTGAAGTCGGTTTTACCATTTTTACACGACGTTAAGACTGACAGCATTTTTTTATAGGAGCTTTTGACATGCTAAGAGCCAAAATTTGGAGTTGGATTTAAGAAATCTGCTCCACATGTATGATTTCATTGACATCTTTTCTGCCGGTTTCAAGATGACTTCACAACTGACAGCATTTTTTATAGGAAACTATCCCAAAATCTAGAAGTCATTCCGAATTCTCCAGAAAATCCCAAAGTCCTAAGATTTCGGAGTAAAAGGCGATTAACTTTCACTTACAACGTTTGAAAGTTTAAAAAACTGACAGCATTTGAAAGAGAAAACAATATCGACTCCGATAAGTTATCCCAAAGTATCCAGCAAACCTTAAAATGCTGGAGTAGAGCTGACTAAATTTAAAAAAATGAAATGATTTTGTTTTGAAAACTGACAGCATTTTAAAATGAGACCTATAAATCTTCAAAACAAAAGTTTCTAAGTTGTGAAGTTGGAATCGGATAGTTTTGAGAAACCGGGAGTCGGATTTGGGGTTGAACAATCCTTAAAACTCGCAGTCAATGCAGGTAAAATTTCAGCAACTTTATATTGAATTGCATGTTACAGTTGGCGTCCATTAAGCTCTGTTTGGCCAATTTGAGTTGGAATAATCAGAACACAGCTATTCGCTGAAGAAAATAACTTCACCGGTCAGATTTTATTGACTTGTGACCGCCAGAGATATTTCTTCCACTTGTTTTAACACGTTTGGAACACTGACAGCATTTTTTTTTTCAAAAAAGTCTTTGAAACCGCTAACAAGTTATCTCAAAACTGTAAGATTGGAGTTAATTTTTTTTTTTGATTATCAAAAATCGGAGTCAGATCTTTCATAAACAGCCAAAAATGAATAACTAGAAGATGTTTTGTTTTGAAAACTCACAGCATTTTAAAATAAAATTTGACAGTTCTGAAATGTCAGGCTGGAGTCGAAAATTTGTGAAGACCTTAACTCCAACTTAGCTTACAACTTACAGAATCAGCTCAAAATACATGTCTAGAAGATGTTTCGGTCTGGAAACTGACAGCCTTTTTATAAGTAGACTTTGACATTGCTAAGAAGTCATGCCAAAATGTTAAGGATGGAGTCAAACAATTTTAAGATCCTAAAGCCGGAGTTAAAGCATACAAAAACATCCATAAACGAGTGTTAAAAAGTTGTTTCGTTTTGAAAACTGACAGCATCTTCAAAAGTAGTTTTTGAAATTGCTAAGAAGTCATTTAAGAAATGTCAGGTTTAAGAAAAAAAATTAAGGTCCGGAAAATTTGTTGAAAATTAATTTCAAGCAGATCTTTTGATTTGAAAACTGACAGCATCTTCAAAAGTAGTCTTGAAATTTGTGAGAAGTCATCCCAAAAATGTCAGGTTGAAGTCGATTTTCTGGAGGACCAGATGTCGAAGTTAGAGTTTACAAAAACAGCCAAAAATAAATGTTCGTTTTAAAAACTGACAGCATTTTTAAAAGTAGACTTTGAAATTTCTAAGAAGTCATCCAAAAATTTCAGATTAGAGCAGCAAATTTTTGAGGACCTCAAGTCAAAGTTCGAGCTTACAAAACAACCAAAAATGAATGTCTAGAAAATCATTCGTTATGAAAAGTTACAGCATTTTCAAAAGAAAACGTTAAATTTCCAAGAAGTCATCTAAGAAACAAAGTAAGGTTGGAGTTGAAAATTTTTAAGGCTGGGAAGTCGGAGTAAGAGCTTACAAAAACAGCCAAATGAATTTCTAGAAGATGTTTCGTTTTAAAACTGACAGCATTTTTTAAAGTAAACTTTGCCATTTCTAAGAAGTCATTGTAAACATATTTGGTTGAAGAAGCAAATTTTTGAGGACCTCAAGTCAAAGTAAGAGCTTACAAAATAGTCAAAAATAAATATCTTTCGTTAGGAAAAGTTACAGCATTTTTAAAAGAAGTAGTTGAAATTTCTGAGAAGTCATCTAAAAAAAGATAGGTAGAAGTTAAAATTTTTTAAGGTTGGGAAGTCAGAGTTCAAGCTCACAAAAACTGCCAAAATGAATGTTTAGAAGACGTTTCATTTTGAAAACTGACAGCATTTTAAAAAAACGCCCAGATTTAGTACACTTTTCTTACTGTGCGTGAATTTTTCAGATTTTAATAGATTCAATTTTGGACGTTTCGACTATCTTTTTGTTTGAGACTTCATCAAGGTTAATGGAACCTTTGACAGTTGATGTTTCTGAAGACTTCTTCAGGGTTTACAAATGCAAATTTCGTTTTCAAATGTATTTTTGGTGTTTCAAAGTGTAAACCAAGAAAAAGATTCTGTTGAATTCATGACGTTTTGGCAGTCCTAGAACCGGACTTCTTCAGGGTTGCAAGGTGCCATTCACTGCCGTCTCACAAAGCCAATTGAAAAAAAATGAGGATGATTTTCGATGTTTCGGCCGCATTTGAATCAAACTTCTCTAGAGTTGCAAAGTGCAAAAATTTCGATTCAGCTCCATCGACTACCGTCAGAATCGGCCAAATTTGAACTTTTTCTTGTTAAATCTAAAATTTCAACAATTGACGTTTCTTATAGTCTTCTTCAGGGTATCAAAATTAAAATTTTGGCTTCAAAACGTCAAACTTGACGTTTCATTGCTCAATCAAGAACAAAACTAAAATGAGGTCGATTTTCGACGTTTCGCCCCCCTTCGCACCGGACTTCTCCAGGGTTGCAAAGCTTCATTTTCCGCGTTTCAGCTCCGTCAGAGCCGGGACAAAGTTGAAACTTCGCCCACATCCGCTTATCGCTTATCTCGATTCCGCAGAAAAATCACCCAAACGAAGCAAAAAAAACAGAGCATTCGCTCGTCAAAGTGACAAATCATTCGCGCGCGCGCTATCTATACTATTTATAGTAAGCTTTGCCCGTCATCATCATCGGCGAGCGATGACGGCGATGATGGCATCAAAGGTGGCGGTGATGAGCCAAGTGGTTCAGCCTACGTGACCCTGGACGGATGGTTTCTCGAGCTCGCTCGACGTTATACGGGCGCCTTTTTCAGAAGCAAGTCTAAACTTACCTTGGGAGCTGTTTTCGTTGAGGAGTTGGTTGGTTTCTTGCGGCAGGCTGTGACTCGGTTGCTGTCAGCTTGCTGCTCCTTCTTTAGTTGTTGTTTTTGCTTCTTCAGATTTTGTAAACAATTGCACTTGTTATTCTTAATAAGGCGGCTTTCGTCAGGTTATCACTTAAACATCTCGAAAGGCACGTTTGATTTTGTTTCAGTGTATCTCTCACTCACTTAATCCTTGTCATGTTTGTGTTTGCACCTTGTACGCCCACTTGGATCTTCTTGGTTCACGCACGCTGGTTTCGTCAAGTTGTTTCTTTTCGCACTTGTAACTTCCGGTTCTTCCGGTTACCATTGGTTACGCATGCTCGGTAATCCTTTTTTGGTCAGTTTGTTTCTTCCTTCAAAATTTCCTCAAAATCACTTAAACGTAAGTCGGGATCCTGCACTTTAAAGATACCCCCACACTTATCGTCCTTTCCTCGAAAACTTTTCAAAAACCGCGCACGGATGAATTTTCTTGTACGGACGGACGCGCGCACCGAGAAGAGATGCGTCTTCCACGACAGTCTTGGCAGATATGACTATGAGAAATTGAGAAAGAAGTTTCTCATGTGCGCGCGAAGCCTCCTTCGATTATCTTCCGTCCGTCCGCCGCGCACACACACACACTCTTCTTCTCCGTGGTCGGCGGAGAGCGTGTTCCCGAGTGATAGCCGAACGGTGCGCGTGCGCACGAGAGAGAGAGCGAGCACGAACGGTGAGAGAATGAAGGGGAGAGAGCACATGGTGTGTCTGGGTTTGGAAACCGTGAATGAGCGGCTGACTGGGTTGCTGCGATCGGTCAGTAGCTCTGAGAAAAAGGTGAAAAAGTTTTGTTGTTGTTGTTTTTGCGCTCTCTCAATTGTGAGGAAGAGCGAGAGCAAGAATCAGGTGAGCAGTTGTGCGATGATCGGAAAGGATTCGATTCGTGGTGAGTTTTTGTTTTCGGAGCATCGTTCTTTTGTTTGTTTGTGTTTTGATGGTTTTTTGTTTGCTTGTCATTAGGTAAGAATTAAGTTGTAGTCACTAACTGCTGTACTGTATTCATGAATCTTCGAGTTCTTCAACCTGCATACAAACAAGTATTTAACTTTGGCAGTGTTTCTGTGAATCAGGCAGTCGGAGTCGGTGGAGTCGAAATTTTCAGAGAATTTCGAAGCGAAGGTGGCTAATTTTTAACAAATTTGTAAAGAAGTTCCAAAGAAGTCGAAGTCTAGTCTTGTCTTGTACTAAGCTTCCTGGTTTTCCTAATTAGTTAGCCCAGCGATTCTCAATGGGGGTACCGGGCCTACTTGATTTACATGGCAGGGGGTACCGGCCTAGTAGAAGGTTGAGAATCGCTGAGTTAGCCGAAGAGAGCACAGAGGCATCGAGATCTTGAGAAGATGGCCATTTCGTGCTTTCCATTTCATTAGGGCACAAAACTTAGGCTCCATTTGAGGAGTCCAAAGTCAGAACGCATGCTACTGAATTCGCAAGAAGGAAAACAGACTGGAGTTGGACCAAGTCACGAAGGTCTCGTTGACAAGAGGTCTCTATCGTTGCCAAAAGTGGTTCATTATCGGTAGATGTCTACTTGATACCTCGGAGAAGTCTCGATGAATGTCCAATGTGGCCAAAATTTTAACTTCGGCGATTACAAAAGTCATGAGAGTTATGTCGCAGACATCACCGGAATTGCGTAGGACTACGTTATTTATGCAAAACTAAACCGGGTAAATGTAATCAGTTTAGTCAGAACTCGTCAAACTCCTCCTCCTCTACGAGAATATTATTCTTATTAGTCTTAAAGAATAAATCAAGAAAACTTTATTTTTTCTAGCAACTGTTTTTTTTCTTTCTATTGAATATCTCATGATGTTTTAGCTTTTGGAAAATTGTTCTTTAAATCCCCATTTCTACTGAGATGCTATTTTTCCCATCAAATATTCTTATCAAAAATTCGAAAACTCTCAAAACATCTAAAATATTTTGAATTGAAATTTTTTGAGATTTTTTCTAAAAATCAAGCACGAAACACATATAAAAAGGGGTTATGGATTTTTATTTGAATGTCAAAAAAATACAGTGGTAAAGCAGTTATTTATTATTTCAAGCAAAACAATGTAAATGAGCAAAAGCTGAAGTGTAAACAAACAGTCTGTCCTGTTTACGTCAGTGGATGTTTACATTAGGAACGAGCAGGTCAGGCTCTATGTTTACATTTCGGTTTCGGCACATTTACATTGTTTTGCTTGATTTATTTATTTTAAATCACTTTTACTTGTACAAAAAAAAAACAAATTTTAAAAGTAAAAACGATTCAACATAAAAGAAAGTTAAATTCTGGTTGATTTCAAATTTGATTATTTGACCATATTTTATACGTTTTTTTTTTTGAAAAAATCGATCTTCATTTTAAAAAAATGGCAGCACTGCTAAATAAATTTCTAACATCTTTATTTCATCACAAAAACGACATTTTCAGTGATTCAAAACGTTTATAAATTATTATTTTGCGCAATTCTGTTTGAAAGTGAAAAAATAACTTAACAAATGTTATTTTTAGATTGCAACATTTTTTTCTAGAATTCTTCACATTAATACCTAAAATTTTGCCGAAGATACAAAACCGATCAAAATAGTTTTGTTTTGCCAATTCAAATGTCAAAGGAATTTCCATGTCTTTAAAGAACTACACTTTTTGAATTTATATGAGCTTTTTTATAGAAGGAGGCACAAAAATCAAAGAGAATTTGCAAAATATTTTAAACTTTGTAAACTCTAGAAATTACATTCAAAACGTCTAGGTAGGCATATAGAGCTTAAAAAATTGCTGGCAAATAGCAAAAGAGCGCTTTTGAATGTTTTATTATTTTTTTGTATTTTTAGATACATTCCAGACTCGATTATCCGAATTTCGATTATACGTAGGTTTGTGTGGGACTTGGGATAATCAAATCATGAAAAAGTATATATTTTCCATATTTAAAAAAATATTAACATCAAATTCAACCCTATTTTGGGCAAATTTGTTGAATGCCAATTAAATAAAAAAAGCGTTTTTTCAATATTTAATCCCCGCCATTTTGGCCGCCATCTTGGATTGAAAAATTCAAAATCACTCAAAAGTTGTTTAAAAAATAAGACAACGAAAAAAAATGTTTTTAATCGATTATCCAAAGTGAAATTTTGCTACAGCTTTCGGATAATCGAGTCTGGACTGCATATCTATTTTCAGATTATTTTTTTTTGTATTTTGATCTTTAGAAATTTCGTACTTTTGGTTTTTTTATTTAATTTTTGAATTTTAGATTTTCTAATGGTTTTTTTTTTTAATTTTTATTTAGGAATTTTAGTTTTTTTTTTGTTTTTTTTGTCATTTCTAGTTGAAATTCAATTTGCCGGTTTAATAAACTGGTATAATCTATCACATCCGGATCGAACGTGCATCAATGCAAGTTCCGAAAAGTTATTGACGTTTCGGCCGCCTTACGCCCTCCTCGTCAGGGTTGCTACTCATTGATTTTCAGATTGTCGCGCCTGATCGGTCTGATCGTCCGTACTCATCGTGACGGATGTGGGTCATCCCCGCGATTCGCTTCGTTATATCTGCACACACTCACAAACGTCAAACAAATTAATTATTTACCTGTTTACGATTCACGATCGCGTCGTCGCTGGCTTTTTTTTTCCAGTAGCCTCCAACGACAGTTGGCGCGATATTATTTTTTCGAGCTTCCTTTTTTGCGCTGTTTTGTTAGCCGTCGTCATCGTCTAGCTGAGCCAAGACGTTCTGATTTTTCCGCTGAAATCAGCTCTCATTTCCAGTGATGATATTGTTTGTTTCTTGGTGTTGGGGTCCGCTCGTTTTTTTTTTTGCAACCTGACTGGACAACATCCATCAATCAGCAATGTGCAGAAGGTGCGATTCGTTGTCGACTTGAGCTCGACCTGTGAGCTGACAAAGAACGATGATTTCAACACCGCACTCTCTGGGGCTTGCTCAGCTCGATCGCGTTATGAAATCTGCGCTTCTTTTTGCTGTACTTAAAAAAATATATTGTAATTGCTTATCGTTTCGTTGAGCTTATTTTTATTTGCATATTATTTTGTGCTGTCAGACCTCAGACCTCGCGCACAAAAAAAGGAATGGGAGGTGTAAGTGACCGCAGCCGAGAACGGTCTTGACTCATCAGAAATCGAATCGAAACCTGATTTTTCGAGAAACGGCTCTCTTCTCTTGGTTCGCGGAAAAAAATATCGCGCGATGGCGTCGTTTAACTCAATCTTGACTATCAGAGTGAGGCTCACCTTTTTTCTGCATTACTCAGCTTGTTATCTGAGCTGGGTTGCGAGCGAGGGGGTTTTTAACTCAGAAAAATTCTTACCAAGCATCGTAATCAGCAGAACGCGAGCTTTATGCGAACCACGTGTGATCAGAGTTGCGTGATATTTTTGCAACCAAATTTTCAGGCTGAAAACTTTTGAACGGATATTTCGTGTGGTACAAACATCGTGAAGAAGATTCATAATTTCTGACGTACATTATTCAATCACATCTCTTCGCGAAGTTGTTAAACTTAAATTTCTAAATTTTAAAAATCAAACTCTTTGAAATAGGTTAACTGAAACTAAAACAACTCCTAAGTGCACAGAAAAAAAAAATCATGGTAATATTACATCTGGGAAGGGGTACATCTTTTATGTCAGAAAAAAGGTGTAATTTTACCTCTGTAAATGTGTAATTTTACCATTTTTTTGGTGTAATGTCACTTTTTCAGTCTAAACTCAGGTAAAATTACATCATAAAAGAGGTAATATTCAACCTTCCAAAATTACAGCTTCCAAATTTACATTATTTTTTTCTGTGTGACATAACATTAAGCCAGAAGTCGAACAGATTGAAATCTGATACACATTCATACTTTGGGCTCGGGAAAGAGCAACTTAATCACAAATTGACTCCTCTTCATAAGCTGCTAGGAAATACTGTCAAGTGTCAACCGCAACAAAGCAAAAAAAAAACAGCATAAAAGCTGCAAAGAGGGGACTGCATCTGACGGTATCAGTTTCAGCAGAGGAAGACGGGCTCGGAACTTCCGTTTTTAGGCTGAATTTGTCAAAAATTTACCAGCAGCAGCGATGAAATATCTCATAAGTAAAGAGCAGAGTTCCCAAATGAACCGGTTAGGCTAGGTTCACCAATAAAATTGGTTCGGCTTAAACCTCCCTTTGTGGTTCAATCCTGGTTCAGTGAACCATGAACCATGGCTTAAGCCAGGCTAACCAGGCTAATGAGAACCATGACTATGCATAGGTGTTAAGGTGCAACAATGCTACCGTGTAACAAATTGATGATGTAACAATGTTACAGTGTATGGAATGATACAATGAACAATGTTACGGTGTAACAATGTTACGGTGTAACCATATTACGGTGTAACGGATGTCACGGTGTAACATATGTTACGGCAATGGTTACACTGCAACATTTGTTACACCATCGCATTGTTACACCGTAACTTTGTTACACCGTAACTTTGTTACATCGTAACTTTGTTACACCGTAACTTTGTTACACCGTAACTTTGTTACATCGTAACTTTGTTGCACCGTAACTTTGTTACACCGTAACATTCATTACACTGTAACATTCGTTACACTGTAATATTGGCTCGTGGGAACACTGGTAAAGAGTTTACCTTATTTTAGAAATCAGATGTGGCAAAAAATGATGAAATAATTAGAAATCATTTGCAAACTCTAATTAAAATAAGCAAACTTGATACAATGTTTACAAACACGATTTCATAATTCTGCGTGAAACTTTGTCGACCCCTTCCATTTTTGAACATTCCAAAAAAGACGTGTTTTTCAACAATTGCAGCCAGAAAAAGTGAGGATTTGGAAATTTGGTCTCAAAGGGACTTTTATGTAAAATTGAACACCCGATTTGTTGGCGTACTGATAATTCCGAAAAACCCGATTTAATCCCACCTGGGATGAGATAGAGCCTTTCTTACTAAAGAATATAACAATGGTAGAACTTCTTTCAATTCATAACATCGACTTAGTTTATTTATAACATCAGTACAAAAGAAAGTCTTATGATGAAAGCAAAGTATTATAAATCACGGGTGAGTTTTCAAAAAGCCGTAAGAGCCATTGGTAAACAAAGCCCTTTTTGCATCGGTATTCGACCAACTTACGATAAACCAATTTCAAAAATGCTTGAGATTGTTCATCTACACGTCGTTCAAGTGCCCTAAACTAAAAACAAATAATATATTGTTGCAATTTGAAGAAAAATGAAAAATTGTGTCGGAGATCACGGTGGCTCTTCGTAGTGTTTTCCAAAAGAAATAAAAAACGCAATTTTCACCAAAAGAATATTTTTAATCGTACATATTCTTAAGCGTTAAGCGACAAAGGCGAGCATAGCAAGCTTCACATGCGCCAGTGACAACGCACACCGCGGTTTTGATTTTCTAGCTTCGGTACGAGCCCTTTTGTGTGTTGGTATTTTGGTTCATCGTACCATCGTACTGAACAAAGCAGGTGCAAAAAAAAACCCGAGGTACAAATGAACCGCGTGTGCCGCACGGTGCAGGGAAGCTAGCCCTTCAGCTTCTACGAAAGTGACAGAGTCAATGATAGCTATTTTTACAACCGCACCACTACACCACACTCAATCGCGAGTACCTTAGGTAGAAAGCCATTGGCGTCGCCAGCATTGAAAACTTTGAAAACGATATAAACGATGAAAAGCTTAGATAGCTCCTATTGGAATCCAATGAACCCTGTTAAAAAAAAACTTACGAAATCACGAAAAAATTAAGTCTACTTTTAGGTGATTTAAGGAGCACACGGGAAACAAATTGTTTGTAGCCGGATGAATGTCCTATGTCACAAAAGTTTTTGTATAAACATTGGACAGTTATGCAAAAACGGACAGGGCAAAAGAAACCGAAAAGCTACGATATCTTACATGTTGTAGGAAACATCGGTAGACAAGCTACTACAAAACGAGTATAAGTCAAGCCACAAAATACATGCGCCAGCATTCTCGCGCCAGTATTCGAAGCTCAACTTAACTTGTCGACCTTGCGACGAAGCGTCAAAAATCGATGCAGTGTGATTTTTTGACGATTTTTCCGATGAAAATTCATGCTGAATCGACATATTTACGAAGTTGAAAATGACGTCCAGCCATAAAGTAAAACCAATACCTTTCATTAGTAAGAAAGGCAAAAAACGTATTCTTCGCCGAATAAATATCAAAATAGTTTCAAAAATTCTTCCATTTTTTGTTACTCGTTTTTTTGGGGGAGGAGATCCTTTCAGAGATCAAACTATTTTTACTACCTAAGTTAGAATATTATCTCGAATAATGCGATATGAGCTAGAAATTTTGTCCCGTCTGTGTGGATTAATCGGACCGCGCACTGGACTCACAGTCCAGAGGTTGCTGGGTCGAATTCCGCGGTGGGCGCTCTAAGATTCTTTGAGTAAATATCCGGCGCCGTCGCTCCGTGCCGTACACGCAGAAAAATAAGGCATATTTGAATCAACAAAACGTTTTGTTGATTTAAAAATCATTATTTTTGTTGAATCAACGCTAAACGTCAAAGCAGCTTTTTCGAAACAACAAAAGACTTTTGTGGAATTGAGAAAATCAAGGTTTGTTTCAACGCAAAATCGGCGTTGATTATATTCAACAAAAATTTTGTTGATTCAAACCTCGTACAGGCTGATTCTACAAAACATTTTTCTGCGTGTACTCAAACACTTAGGAGCCCAGGGTGGCGAAGTCCTTGTAGTTAAAAGGAAGACACTAGTGGTTGGCACTAGCAACAGGGATCTGACAGGCATGCACTTTCCCGAAGTCACCGCCAAAGGCGCTGTCAATCTTGTTTACGTGGGGTTTTGGAAAAGGTTGTATGAAACAAAATATTTAATTTTTATCATAAAATTAATTAATTTTTAGTTTTACTCATCTTTTGCTTATATATTTAAGTAAATGGCAAGGATTACGTACAGATTTCCTCATTTATCATTTATAAGACCGATAAACAAAGTTGTACTAGAACAACACGTAACATTAAACTAAAAATTAAATATATTCAATTTCCTTGAAACAAAACTAGCTTGGTAAGATTCTTTCTGACCGTTGGTTTCAATTCAATTACACTTTTAGAATACTCAGTTTATTTAACATTTAAACATAATTCAACCACGAGTTCGATCAACATATTTCGATGATTATTCATTGCATCCTGTTCTAAATCTGAGATTAAATTAAAATCGTTTAAAAAAACAACAATTGCTACAAGTTATTTGAATATTAATTAAAGTTCAAATCTGAAATTAAATGTAAATCGCTTGAAAAAAAACTTGTCATTAAAACAAAAAGTTTTTATTTTTGCAATTCATGTGCATAAAACATTTTTAAAAACCTCGCTGCAAAAACTTGGTTCGATCTTGGTTCGATTTTGACTTCACTCGTTTTGTATGTGGATGACAGTCGTGACGTATCCGTGACTAGCAATAGTGGCCGACAGCTATAAAGTCAACTTCGTTTCATGAGCTAGAAAATAAATGTGAATGTTCAAAAATGTATTTGTTACCAAATATTGTGTTCCAAATCTAACCTACAAAATCCATCAAGCAAAATTGTGTAAGTAAAAAATTGCTCTATCGTAGGTCCGGTATTTGAAAAAAAAAAAAAATTACTGAGCGCACGTTTATTTTTGACCGAGTCATTCAGTAGAATTTTTCACAAGCTTTCAATTTTGTGTTTACCGAGCTCTCAGTTAAACACATTTTTACAGAGCTGACCACTGAGCGTTTATAAAAATTACCGGGTACGGTAAAAAAAAATCTAAGCATGAGAGCACGCAATGTCAACAATAACAAACACGTTTGACCGTTCTGTGTATGGTTCCCAAGTTAAGTTAATCTCGGTTGACCGTGTCCCAAGTTATATTTAAAAATGTATACAGGAATGCACGTGTGACAAAACGGCCACGACTAAAATTCCCTCGGGTAAGGTGTCGCAATTGCAGGGTTTGACAAGATGATCCGATTGGAACTACTTTCATACGAGAATTGACAACATTGTGCGCAGTTTGAACGATTTCAAAAGGGGTCAAGCTTCACGAACAGCAGAACAAAGAAGAAAGAACAATTTCATCGTATTCAAAAATTTATTCAAGTTGAACAAAAATTGTAGATGAAATGGCGTCCCGTTTCTCCTTAATCAAATTTGGAGTTTGAAAAATTCCAATTTGAGCTCGTGTCATTTTATGAGACTATGGAAATAACAATCCAAATAGATCAACGACAGGTGACTCATCACATTCTTCTAGAACGTTGTTTCCCCACGTTAACCAAGATCCGAGACCCACAGTGCAAATATGCAATTCCCGAGACTCATAACTGGTTTATCTGTCCAGGCAGATCGGCGTTGCACCTCCGAAACCCATCAATAAGTCAAAGTTCTTAAAGGTGTTCCAGCCAGACTTGCTCCGAACGGGGTAGAAGAGCACAGCGACAACGGACGCGACGTTCGGCCAGCCATTCAAAAGCCCGAAAGGAAAGTTATTACATCCGGAAGTGTGTTGATATGACTCTGCAGTTGGTGACTTTTTGTTTTTCGGGGCTCTTCTTGCTTCTTCCTTCTCATTGGTCTGGTGTGTCTCTGTATTGTCGCGACTCGTGTCGTGACTCCAAAAGTTAATGCGCCCTATCTGTCGTAGTCTTCTTCAGTCAGTCAGTCAGTCACACTTACACATTAACGCCAACCCGTCCATGTCGCCTTTTGCGCCTATTAAAGTTCAATGAGGTTGAAATCTGCATACGCACGTTGACAAACGCGCTCAAAGTAGTGGATTGAAATATCATTAACCTTCCGCGGCGAAGGGGCTAATGAGAAAAGACTGCGCTGCGAGGCTCATCAACATTTTCTCGAAGGCGAAACTCTCCTCGAAACACACACTGAAGCAACAACGAGATATGAATAAATACCGTTGCAATTAAAAGAGAAATCACACTTTGAAGGGGGAGGACCAAATCGGCCGATGGCATTTGAAATAACCCGAAATTTAGTCGAAAGAAACATTGCATTTGCATCTAATAAAATCCCATCAAAAAGTCGTTTGGAATTTTTCGGTGTTTGGCGCTTTTCAATTGGATCGACTCACCTTCAAAATATAAATAAGACGTCGGACTCTGCTCCTCAATGTCTATACGAGATTAGGCGCATTGTGCCAGCAGGCCATGGCACCACCGGATTAGAAATCCTCAAGAGGTAGACGTCAAAAAAAGAAGACGATTTCATATTCATATCCACTTACCTGGTGCACGACGCGACGCGTGTGTCCCCGAAAATGTCCAAGTTGGCTTTGGTTTTATGGCCCTCTGGGTGGAGACGCCAGGCTGGACAGCAGGCGGCGCCTGCTTGGACCATGGTTGGCCTGAATGTGGCGACGTAGAACGGAGGACTCCTCAGCTCAACATTCGAAATTTATTGTGGAAATTATTACAGTTAATGAGTTGCAAGATCTAAAAAGATAAGCCATTTTGAAAAAAGTTATATTTAAATTATATATTTCACGAACGAACGCTAGAATCTTCAACAAAAGATTCCATTTTTTTATATCGGTTTTTTTTTAATATGGGGCTTTTGAAGGGCTTGGAATTCTACGAATTTAATTAAAAATTAAAATTCAAGTCTAATCTTAAAAATAAGTAAGCCAAAAGTATAACAATATGCTCAATAGATTAGAACAGTTTTGCAACTGTCAAAATTTGCAAAACATCAATAAACTTATGTAAATATTACATACGCTGTCGTGCTAACTTGTCGCACCTGCAATTTGGGAAAAACTGGATTAAGATCACCACTTTGTGCAGCTCACAATGCCTAACCTTATGACCTTTACAGATTCCCAAAATTCGATTTCAATCCTGAGATATTCAATAAAAACCAAGATAAAAACCAAAAAAACTCCGTGCATTATTGTTACACATCATATGAAAGAAAATTCAATATTGTCGTGCTATCTTGACACACCCTGAAAATTGATGTACATAAGTGCGACAATTGGCTAAAGGGATTTCAGGTCAATGCGTGTGATACATGCACAAGCCCGACTACCGTAAACATTTGTAATTAGAACTCGAGACTCCAGCAATAAAATTCAACCAAACAATGCACAGAATGATCAGCCAAACAAAACGTGTTTGTTATTGTTTACATTGCGAGCTCTATTTTTTGTTTATTCAAGGCCAAACATTAAAACGCGTTTTGTCGGAACGTCAAAAAGCGGCGTGCGTCAAGCTATAGGCAATCAAACGTCAAAATTACCCCCCACTAGAGGGCGCTGAAACTTGGGGTGATGTTTTCATTATAACCTACAGCGAGTAAATTGGTTTGAAATTTGAAACTGTTTTATTTCATCATAACATCGACATTAATAGCAAATTATACCATTTTCAGGTAAGAAATAAATAGCTTAATTGATATAAGCGAAAATATTTTTGTGATTGCCGATTTAAGCGGTATACGCACTTCGGAAGGAACCGGTCAAGAAAAAAATCAAATGGGCAGCAGCGGCAGCGCAAGCAAGTCAGAGACGGTGAAGAAAAGCCCCAAGAAATCGCTCCCTCTCCTTTGTTCTGCTGTTCGTAAAGCTGTTTCTTGACCCCTTTCCTTCCGATCTGCATACTAGCCTTAAACCTGTTCATCTGATTCAAAATAAGGGAATGTTTTAATCAACCAAAACCTAACTAATCATTTGAGAATGTAGATTATTCAAGTGGACACATATTTTTTAAAGTCATTTCTACCATAAAAGCAAAGCTCTGCTTGAAAAATGACAATTGGAATGATTTTCAAAATTAGCAATCTAACCTCAATCCGGATCTCAAAATTTGTAATGAAAAAGGCAACTTAGCAAAAAAATCAAAAATTCAGTCGATAGAACTTTCTATTTCTTACCTCCTGTAAACTTTATTTTATTCCAAAAGATCAAATTTCTTCTAAAAACCCTTAAAACAGTTTTCACTCCCCTTTGCACTTATCGCGCAAAAACGTAAACGTAACCTTGCAGCAAAGTGCTCCTACTCGAATGTAGGTGGCGAATCGAGTTTTTAGCTTTGGTTTTAGGGGCCTATAACAACCAACGATGGCAGATTATTTTATGACAGATCTGTATTTTCTTTAAAAAAATCTGTATTTTATCTTTTTAATCATATTAAAGCATAATGCAATCACTAAATTTTTGAAATTTTCAAATATAATCATTTAAAAAAATCTATATATACAGATTTTTGTGATTTTTGGGATCGAAAAATCTGTCAAATACAGATTTATGTGTATTGCGGTATATGCACTTCGGAAGGAACCGGTCAAGGAAAATTTCAAATGGGCAGCAGCGACAGCGAAAGCAAGCCAAAGAGGGTCAAGAAAAGCCCCAAGAAATCGTTCTCTTTCCTTTGTTCTGCTGCTCATAGAGCCATTTCTTGACCCCTTTTCTTGGGAGGTACGTATTAGCTCTATATATGGCATGGCTGATAACAACTATGTCGATTTGATCTTCAAAAAGCTCTTGCAAAACAATGCAAAAGGGTAGTTGTGGATTTGTAAACAAAGAGATGATGTTTACATCTGGCCTGAAAGGAATGCACTCTTTGTTCACAAACCCACAATGGCCCTTTCACTTGCTGTCATTAGTACACGCTTTCAGGAGTACAAGTCACTTTTGGGTTGTTATAACCCAGTCAACATACCTTATTTTAAATCAGAGTGATTGACAAAGATTCTGCTCTGTTCATGCAAATCAAATTGAAACCAACTTCGTCACATTCTCCCAAGTCACCGCCTACTACCCCTTATCTCGACCGTGTCATCTGTCACATTGCGCTGACCGCACCCTGACAGCACAATATCTTGCGACGGTCCCCGAATCTGATCGATACGTGAACGTTTCCTAAAACCGCGTCGTCTCCCAGCCAAAGATGTCTTATCGCAGCTCGGTTTTGTGTGTGTGTGTGATATTTAGGGCATCTCCACCACCACCACCACCGCCGCCACCAAACGCCAAACAAAAACAAACATCTCAGCGCGCGCCCCGTTCTCTGAAGCCGTTATCAACATCTGCCCTGCTGCTAATGGACTTATTTTTTTGTTTGTTGGAAGACTTCGATTTTTTATCCTCTTTTTTCAGTTGAGGAAGAGAAGATAAATTTATCTGAAGGTGAGTTTCAGCTGCCGCTGGAGGTTATTTTGAAGAGTCACATCGAGCAGGCTTCGCCTGCTGGAGCTATCGATTAGCTTTTGCTTAGAAATGATAAGAAATGAGGCGTAGTAGGCGCTGTTGTAACGGTCCTCTGACGTTTGTGATGTCCAACGCGTCACGCGCGCTCGACAATTGATAAACAACTGTTTTATGTAAATTTACATGAATATTCAGTAACTCTACGGGGATGCACCCAGCCTGCCTAGATCAATCTCCGGAAGCGGTGCAGTTACACACAATGTTGCAGCCTCCAGTTTCCCGAAGCGGGTCTATCGACCTCTGGCGTACAGGAAGCAAAGTCAGTCCGGAGAAGGTCCATCGGCCAGAATAATTTATTTATTATTCATACAGAAAATTACATTTCTCCGTGTTTCCTTTGTTCTGCGCCACGATCACCCCTTTTCCTCTTGGGATAAAGGTGCAGACGAAGAAAGGGGTCCTAACGGAGAAGACGACGACCGAAAGGACACGCATTCCTTATCTCGCCCCTGAAATCGGAACTCCGTCCGTCCGGAGGACAGGATATTAGCTCGGCCTGGTGTAATTAATACCTGGTGCGAGGAGGGGTCCGCCGCTAGTTTTGCGCCGATATCGGTCATCAGTAGCCGGCGACGGTAAAGATGCTCTTCCGAGGTGACATCGGAGACGCGGTGCGTCAATTGGACAACTTTTCCTAGAGACGTCTGCGAAGACGTCAACAGTAGGCGAGGTTCAACCCTTGCCGCACCGCCCGCTGTGAGTTCCTCACTGCAAAGGCTTCTCGACGACGTTGTGATGACAGTCGTCTTGAGTTTCAGCTGATCGGCGACGACGACGACGACGAAGGACACCGTTCCTACCTGACCCGTCGTCGCCGGACCGGAGAAAGGTCGGTTGTCGGTTTTTACGTAATTGAATATGGAAAATAAACAAACTTTTAACGACTTTTCCGAGGGGTCGGACGCTCGCCCAGGTAGGGATGCGAAGGACTTTGGAAAGAGAGAGATGGCAGCGAATGAGTTGAGGTCAACGACAGTGTCTGTGCGGGAAGTGACGGGTTTCCGAATTCCGAGCGGATCTTTGCGGAAATTTGCAACCGTAGCAGGCCGTGCCCGAAACCGGATTGGTAATTAGGGCGAAGTCTACTTCGGGTCGGGGCACCCTGAAAGCATCTTTTGTTCCCACATCAGCAGACGTCTGGAGGTGCACTTGGACGGGCGAAAGTGGAAAAGCAAAATCCAATTAAATGTAGCGAGAAAATGTTACACGACACTTTGACACTTACCGGTACCAACACAGTCGGGCGTAGAGAAACCACAAATGACCGCTGAATACGTCAGAGACGGTCTTCGTCTTCTCAACCTGTGTTGTTGGTGTCATACGAGGGTCCATTAAACGTTGTCCGAGGCATACCTTAAGATAGTACACTCGAGTGCTAGAGAAGATGGGTTGGAGGAAAAGTATTGAAATTGGTTTGAATCACCCCTCGTTTGACAGGTCGCCTACTCAGGCAGTGCTGCCAACTTTTCAAAATTTCAAAACCTAACCTCAAATCACACTTTTAGGTGAATCAATCCACATATCTCACTCGAAAAAGCTGAGCGTGTAACCAAAACCGCACCGCATACCTAGCTCCAACGCAGAAACAGCACTTTTCCACCAGAAAAACTGGTTCCATTCTCATGCTCGAGTTTCCGCTGCTGATCTTTGCGCTTTGGCCGCGCGCGACATATCTCCGGACTCAAGTCCCACTTTTTCTCCGGCAACCGCTCGCAGTTCAGTAGCGCATCTTTTACGAGCCGTTTATCACCGTGTAATCCAAGCAGGCTCGTGTTACCACAATCAGCAGCCTCGCCCGTCCAAGGCCTGCCGAGATGTTGTGTCGCCGCGGTCGTCGTGTTTACACTGCACATTATTACCGGCAGAACCTCGCGGGGAAGAGAGTCGGCCGGTTACGCAGAACTCACGGCCTACTAGATGAAGCTGCTGCCAGTGCGTTTAATGACCAGGACCAGTTTCGGGGCGGGAGGTTCACCGGAGATCAGCATCTTGTGTGGTACATGCTGTACAACGCGAACATTTCGGCTACCGTGGGAAGAATCTGGCCAGGTGACTGCTCGATTTATGGAGCTGCGAGCGCGAACGTGCGTTCGGGGGATCACGGGTCCCCCACAGACCGTTATTATGAAGAAAAAATTTCCACCCAAACCAATGATTGGACATGGTTTCTGGGACCATTCTGCACCTCTGGTCCAAGTTTCAAAATATTTGCCGGCAGAAATTTCGAATACGGTCAGTTTTAGTATTTTTAGTTGAAATTAAGGGGAAATCGCATGTAAAATGCATAGGAAAATTTCAAAGTATCAATGTTTTAACTCTAAAACGTTACTGGTCATTGTACTTACATGTAGTATAATGATATAAAACCATTTACGGAACTGACTTAGCCGGATTAAGCCTTAGTTAAGTGACTTAAGTGCATTATTTACAAGTTTATATCTAAATATTTTTTAAAAACTCCTGCATTAGGCAATTTTAAGTCTAGGAAGACTAGATTGCATAAAAATAATTAAAATGGGGTAACTTTGAGCCAAGGGGTGACATTGTACCAAATTTTACGTTTGTTTAATAACTAAATATCTTAACAACAGGCTCGATAAGCTTGAATTGTAAAGATTACTCGTTGCAAATATTGTTGTCTTCTCCCACAATTTTGAAAAATTCCATAAAAAGTTAATTAAGAACGAAAAAACTACAAAGGATTATTAGCCTTATTGTTGTACCCTGACAAAAGTTTTAGGACACAAACTACATTGAAAACTTACATCGTCCTTCATATGTAAATATTTATAAGTTCAATTATCTATACATATTAGACTATACTTTTTCACATTTTCTCAAGCAATATCAGGCTTGTTAAAATAGTAGATGAGTGGTTGTGTTTTCACATGAGATAGGAGTAGGTTTTGTTTTACTGAATATCAGTAAAAGTACTTGCTGATCATTAATATGTTTTGATGACTTTTAACGATGATCAAACTGTATCAACAATACATTAATCAATTATAAAATACAGTTTTTATGATGATAAACTGCAATTTTGCAAAATTATAATTGGTTTGAAATATTAACCCTGTGGGAAGTTGTGCCATTAAACTTTTGCTAATTATAATCATTACACAGGGCAACAAAAATGTTTGAGCATATATTAATTTGCGATCTGCGAAGCAATATCATCAAATTATTTTTGGGTTTGGGAACATAAATAGACCAAATTAAGCAGTCTACAAACAAATATTGACATAAACTTAATGCAAAACAAAACAATCTTTTGTACATTGTCACCCCTTGGCTCAAAGTTACCCCATTTTAATTATTTTTATGCAATCTAGTCTTCCTAGACTTAAAATTGCCTAATGCAGGAGTTTTTAAAAAATATTTAGATATAAACTTGTAAATAATGCACTTAAGTCACTTAACTAAGGCTTAATCCGGCTAAGTCAGTTCCGTAAATGGTTTTATATCATTATACTACATGTAAGTACAATTACCAGTAACGTTTTAGAGTTAAAACATTGAAACTTTGAAGTTTTCCTATGCATTTTACATGCGATTTCCCTTAATTTCAACTAAAAATACTAAAACTGACCGTATTCGAAATTTCTGCCGGCAAATATTTTGAAACTTGGCCCAGAGGTGCAGAATGGTCCCAGAAACCATGTCCAATCATTGGTTTGGGTGGAAATTTTTTCTGCATAATAACGGTCTGTGGGGGACCCGTGGGGATGATTCAAAGGTAGCTTGCGTCACACGTTGGGGGATCTTATCGCGGAGTCATCCGGGAAGGGGAGCGGTTCAACGCGACGTCACCGCTGAACAAGACTAAACAGAGCTGGAAGTTGACTCGATTTCTGCACACAGTCTGTCACACAGCTATTCATCATGGTCTGAATTCCATCAATTTCCAGCAGTCTCTGGTTTCTCCGCCGTGATTATAGTCTTGTCGACCAAACACAGTAGCCTGGTCGTCGGCCGTGGAAGAAACCCATTTGTTTATCTAATCAATAATAAAATCGTAGTCGAGCTAAACATCATCGGCTACTGCGATGTTTTATTGCAGTTTCGTGGAAGTTTGATCAGCTTCGGGATTCAGACCTCAGATATTTGTTTACGCCAAAAGATATACTCAAAACTGGTTTGTTTACCAATTCAGGATCATCGGAATCCAACCGGAAGCCACCGCATCCGTCTGTCTCGTCACTTTCGATTTCGCGCGAGGGCCGTTCAACGACCCAGCCGTGCATCGAGCTGTCAGACCGCGAGCCCTCCGTGTTTGCAAACAAGGAAGAAACGGCACGCAAACCTCAGGCTCATCAATCGATCGCAGCAAGCCACCCCCACCCAGAGTTGCGTTGGTTGAAGTTTTCCGTCCGACAGCAGGTTTTCACTTTTCATATTTTCATCTCGACACCAAGCAACCATGAAGCGCGTGCTAAGTAGGCGTTGAGCGACGATTAGGCCGGGGATGGTTCAAAGCCCTTCTGCAACATGGCGGTTTCCTCGCAGAGTATGGAAAACTGGGCGCACTGTCATTGATGTAATCGCGTAGTTGCTGAAATCGCAAAGTGAAACATGATTTCATCCACCGAAAGGTGTCAACAATACCCCGAGCAGGTTATTCTGACAGAATTCCGATTGAATCTCAAAAACCTCTAATCGCCCTTTAATTGCGACCGCATCGCAGCTGATCGCGCAGCAGGCGCTGATCTCGTTGCACCTGCTTCGATACCTTCACGAGCACGTGCTGGCAATAGATCGATCGTCCCCTTCGCGAGGGTCTGCAGATCTAGTAGGCTCGAGGTCACCTGCTGTTCCTCCTCTTCCTCCGCAAGGTGACGGCTAGATCATCATCATGTGTGTTATGATGGGTGGAATTAATAAACTTTTTTTAGGAGGAAGCTCGTAATTGAGTCCGCGCTCTTCACGGCCCGACCCCCAATGTCGAATCAAGAAGGCCACGCTGCTGACGAGGAAGAGCGGTTTTGTACGACTTCACTCTGCATCCGCAATCGATCAGCTAACCTCCACACACACCCTCGCGCTTGACCATCATGGCTTGCCTTGTTTTAAACTTTTTTGGAGCATTTTCTGGCCGATATAGAAACGATAGAGCAGAACGTGATCATCGCGCGCGCAGCCTACTTCGATGGATCAAAGTCAAGTCCGCAGTAACAGCGCGAGAGGACGAGAGGTTATCGAATTAATTAAAGAAGACGCGACGGTAGTTGAGGAGAGAAGAAGGACATCGGCAGACCATCACTTTGGTGAGCTTCGACTTCCTCTATCCTTCGGAGCGTGTATTTTTATTGTTAGCGGATGACTACCCAGCTTCTCCAATTCTCCAAGTACCGTCTCCGTACGGCGGGTATCATCGCTTAGCGAGAGAGACAGAGAGGTGACCTCAAGGTAACATATGTGTGGTTTCTCGTCTGGTGATCCGGTGTTGGGCTTCCTCAACACGGCTGATCGAAACGGGCAAAGATCGATCGGATGAGATCGATGGGGTAGATAAAAGCGGAGTGAAATAAGGTCACACAGACACCAGATGATCCTGGAAAACGGATGTCGAAGATCGGTTACGGTCTCGATTACCGGGGAGGGCTTTTTGATCCCAGTGTGTCGACGTTGAGGAAGCAAAAAGTGTTCTAATTGATATCAAACTGTCGTTAACGAGCTGGCTTACACGGAGAAAAAAGAGTTCCCAAAATCGTGAACAAGCGTTCATGAAAATGCGAACCACGAACACCGTGTTCAAATCCCATGGTACGATTTCCAAAAACGTATAATGAGATTCACGATATTGGGAACTCTTTTTTCTCCGTGTACCTTCTTGTTTTTTTTTTGACGAGTCGACTCTGACTTCTGTTTCCCAAGAATCAAATCCGACTTCAACAATTCCAAAAATGTCGAATATGTCAAAAGTGTCGATTATGTCAAAAATGTAAAAAATGTCAAAAATGTCAAAAATGTCAAAAATGTCAAAAATGTCAAAAATGTCAAAAATGTCAAAAATGTCAAAAATGTCAAAATGTCAAAAATGTCAAAAATGTCAAGAATGTCAAAAATGTCAAAAATGTCAAAAATGTAAAAAATGTAAAAAATGTAAAAAATGTCAAAAATGTCAAAAATGTCAAAAATGTCAAAAATGTCAAAAATGTCAAAAATGTCAAAAATGTCAAAAATGTCAAAAATGTCAAAATGTCAAAATGTCAAAATGTCAAATGTCAAAATGTCAAAATGTCAAAATGTCAAAAATGTCAAAAATGCCAAAAATGTCAAAAATGTCAAAAATGTCAAAAATGTCAAAAATGTCAAAAATGTCAAAAATGCCAAAAATGTCAAAAATGTCAAAAATGTCAAAAATGTCAAAAATGTCAAAAATGCCAAAAATGTCAATAATGTCAATAATGTCAAAAATGTCAAAAATGTCAAAAATTGACAAAATTCACAAAATTGACAAAATTCACAAAATTGACAAAATTGACAAAATTGACAAAATTGACAAAATTGACAAAATTGACAAAATTGACAAAATTGACAAAAATTTCAAAAATGTCAAAAATGTCAAAAATGTCAAAAATATCAAAAATGTCAAAAATGACACAAATGTCAAAAATGTCTGAATTTCAAAATTGACGGAAATGTCAGAAACGTAAAATGTTAAAAATTTACAAATTTAAAATTAACAAAATTGACAAAATTGACAAAATTGGCAAAATTAACAAAATTGACAAAATTGACAAAATTGGCAAAATTGACGAAATTGACAAAATTGACAAAATTGACAAAATTGTCAAAATTGACAAAATTGACAAAATTGACAAAATTGACAAAATTGACAAAATTGACAAAATTGACAAAATTGACAAAATTGACAAAATTGACAAATTGACAAAATTGACAAAATTTTCAAAATTGACATGATTGAAATTATTGACATTATTGACAAAATTCACAAAATTGATCAAATTGACACAATTGACAAAATTGATAAAATTTACCAAATTGACCAAATTGACAAATTTGACAAATTCATTGATTACGATCATTTTGATCACTTTGATCGTTTTGGTCATTTTGATCATTTTGATCATTTTGATCATTTTGATCATTTTAATCATTTTGATCATTTTGATCATTTTGATCATTTTGACTATTTTGATCATTTTGATCATTTTGATTATTTTGACAACTTTGGGCATTTTGACAACTTTGAACATTTTGACCATTTTGATCGTTTTGATCATTTTAATCATTTAAATCATTTTGATCATTTTGGTCATTTTGATCATTTTGATCATTTTGATCATTTTGATCATTTTGATCATCTTGATCATTTTGATCATTTTGATCATTTTGATCATTTTGATCATTTTGATCATTTTGATCATTTGGATCATTTTGACTATTTTGATCATTTTGATCATTTTGATTATTTTGACAACTTTGGGCATTTTGACAACTTTGAACATTTTGACCATTTTGATCGTTTTGATCATTTTAATCATTTTAATCATTTTGATCATTTTGGTCATTTTGATCATTTTGATCATTTTGATCATTTTGATCATTTTGATCATTTTGATCATTTTGATCATTTTGATCATTTTGATCATTTTGATCATTTTGATCATTTTGATCATTTTGATCATTTTGATCATTTGGATCATTTTGACTATTTTGATCATTTTGATCATTTTGATTATTTTGACAACTTTGGGCATTTTGACAACTTTGAACATTTTGACCATTTTGATCGTTTTGATCATTTTAATCATTTTAATCATTTTGATCATTTTGGTCATTTTGATCATTTTGATCATTTTGATCATTTGGATCATTTTGACTATTTTGATCATTTTGATCATTTTGATTATTTTGACAACTTTGGGCATTTTGACAACTTTGAACATTTTGACCATTTTGATCGTTTTGATCATTTTAATCATTTTAATCATTTTGATCATTTTGGTCATTTTGGTCATTTTGATCATTTTGATCATTTTGATCATTTTGATCATTTTGATCATTTTGATCATTTTGATCATTTTGACCATTTTGATCATTTTGATCATCTTGATCATTTTGATCATTTTAATCATTTTGATCATTTTTGCTAATTTTGATCATTTTGACTATTTTGATCATTTTGATCATTTTGATCATTTTGATCATTTTGATCATTTTGATCATTTTGATCATTTTGATCATTTTGATCATTTTGATCATTTTGATCATTTTGATCATTTTGATCATTTTAATCATTTTGATCATTTTGATCATTTTAATCATTTTGATCATTTGGGCATTTTGACAACTTTGAACATTTTGACCATTTTGATCATGTTGGATCATTTTGATCATTTTGACTATTTTGATCATTTTGATCATTTTGACAACTTTGGGCATTTTGACAACTTTGGTCATTTTAACAACTTTGATCATTTTGATCATTTTAATTATTTTGATCATTTTGACAACTTTGATCATTTTGATCATTGACTTTGGTCAACTCCGACACCGCTTCAGGCTCCGACATCCCCGTAATTGAAAGTGAACTACCAAGATTGCTTTTATGACCAAGGCCTCGTAAAGCGTCTTACCACTCTGATTATTCGATTACAAAACATCTATCGTGTGTGTTTTTTCTTTCGCGATTCGCGATATATCTCACTAAATTACTTACTGCCGCTAGTTAGCCGAGAAGTGAAGAAAACTTAAAACCGAAAACATTCCTGAGCAAAGAGTACACACACAGCGCACATTTACGACGACGTTTGCATGCGCCATGGTTTGCTTGGATATGACTGCTGGAGGAAGCAGCAGCAGCAGGCCAATGGCTTTTGCACGGCAAGATGGGCCGTTTTGGTCAATATCCGATCGTCGTTCGTGTGAGCTATCGACCGGCGCCATCTTGGATTTCCTCTGATTGATGAAATTTTTTTGCTTGTTTTAATTGGTTTTGGTAAGATATGATTTATTGTTTTGTTTCAAGAATCTGGCAGCACGGTATTTGTTTAGGTATACTTTGACAGAACAATCCCACCCAACATTAAATGATCTTGACAAATCGTCTATAGCACACTGGAACAAATTCACACTCAGATTGCATAACAACGATTCCACAAAAAGGGACGTCGTTCTATTTCTAAGAACAATCCGAAAATCCTCACGTAACGTAACATCTCAGCGCACGTTACGTGCACGTTGCAAGCCCAAACAAGTAATTTTTGCCGAAAGGCCCTTGAAAGTATCGTATTTCATCTGTCGCGCTCGCGTCCTCCCAAAATATCCACCATGTTTGGCGTTTGTGACGCGTTTTCCGACCTGCGATGTTTTGCATTTTGGACTGGACACAGACTGCAGTACGGACGAACCCTTCAAGTTATGGGTTCTGCATCACGAACGGCGTTGCACAATTCGGGACAGCAGCAAAAGCCCAAAACAAACTTGCATTCTTGTGCAATCGAGGGTTGCTTTCATTTAAGGAATCGCCGAGGAGACTGGCCACGTAAAAGTGATAGAAGGTAGACTAAATTATGATTGGAAGGTGAAGTTGTGTAGAGTTGTGTGTTGTGGAGATTATCTGAACGGTACGCTGCGGTGTGCGGATCATCACAACCTTGGTCAAATGGGTGGGAAACTCGATGTTGTTCCATTCGCCGTGTGCGCGTTTGACAGTTCGATATCTGTCAAACGTACACGGTAAATTCTGTTTGCGTGGAAATGTCTAAAATCTTTTCTTTTTGGAGAGATTCTGCCTTCTTCCACGTCTCAAGAAGACTTAAGCTGTATTTTCCCCGTAGTCACGTAGCTTAGACATAAACCTAACCTCAAACGAGACCCATCAAGCGTCATGACTTGCCGACGACGGCGTCCGGTTCCTCTTTTCTCCCGACTCCGGATCGCTGGATTATGCAAGCTTCTAGTTTTTATGGGTGTCTCGGGTCACCAAACCCTCCAGCTTAGAACCCGGGGAAAATGTAGAAATAAACGATCATCATGATCATCACTTCTTGACGGAGAGGCAGGTTTCCAAGACTGCGACGGAGAGATTCTGTCTCCCTTCTTCAACGCGGCGAACCCGGCGACTCCTCATTAGCCAATCAGATCACGTCTTCGGCGACTTAACGACGACGATCACGACGATTCTTCTTGGGCACCTTTCCAATTCCAGAAGCCTGGGCTTTTCTCTTCCTCTTTCTCTCACGTTTCGGATCGATCACCGATCTTCCTCCGTGGGTCGGCCCCCCTCCTCCGGAGGAGGAGGAGAAAGAGCGGCCTGATGTGGCCATTGACATTATTATTTGGATAGTGGTCGTTAAGGGGGAGATTGAGGGGGGGATCCGTGGCGAAGTGAACATTTCCGGTACGGCTTTATGAATCGAACGGGGCTTTGGTTTTGATGTCAACTCCAACTCAATGTTGAAGGAGCAAGTTCTCCGGAGATGGTTGAAGACGATGCGGGATCGATGACTTTTCGGGGGGAGGAAGTTCCGGACGAAAGTTGCATGACAATTCGAGGGGAAGATTCGGCTCAAAGGCCGACCAGTTTTGAGGTTAGGTGGACCATAATGAGCAATAAGGAAATCGTAACCCGTTAAATTTTGTTTTGAACGAAACGCGGATACACAAATCGCCAACTGTCAAAATCGGCTTACCTTCTTCATTCAAAACCTTGAGCTAAACTGACGTTTAGAAATGACTCAATTTAGGGTACACTTTATCCCACACTCGCCTAATAGAGGATGCCCAATTCCAGAAGCCCCACGTACGCGTGGACGTGATCCCGATAGTGATCGGCATTAATTCTAAACTCGTAGATTGCATCTCTCCGGACGGACCTTCATCTCCAACTAGAGGTTTTAGAGAGACCCCTAACTGTACCAACGTGGTCCGTCACCCTGATGCCGGTCAACTTCAAACACCGGCGGTTCGAAGGTACGTAAAAAGACAGTTTCTCTCTCCGCAACTGCAATTGTCTTTCGTTTTGTTTTTATTTCACCCGTTGATCGTTTCTTGGAGTTGTTCTCCAAAAGACTCCGAAAATTGTGATTTCAGCGATCACCCCGGTGAGATATGCTTCACTGGACGGGATTAGGGTGGTACTTACTCAGATTGACAAAATTGTCAAAATTGTCCACATTGTCAAAATTGTCAAAATTGTCCAAATGGTCAAAATTGTCAAAATTGTCAAAATTGTCAAAATTAGTCAAAATTGTCCGAATTGGTCAAAATTGTCAAAATTTCCAAAGTTATCAAAATTGTCAAAATTGGTAAAATTGTAAAAATTGTAAAAATTGTAAAAATTGTAAAAATTGTAAAAATTGTAAAAATTGTAAAAATTGTAAAAATTGTAAAAATTGTAAAAATTGTAAAAATTGTAAAAATTGTAAAAATTGTAAAAATGTAAAATTGTAAAATAAATGTAAAAATTGTAAAACTTGTAAAAATTGTAAAAATTGTAAAATTGTAAAATTGTAAAAATTGTAAAAATTGTAAAAATTGTAAAATTGTAAAATTGTAAAAATTGTAAAATTGTAAAATTGTAAAAATTGTAAAATTTGTAAAATTGTAAAAATTGTAAAATTGTAAAAATTGTAAAAATTGTAAAATTGTAAAATTGTAAAAATGTAAAAATTGTAAAAATTGTAAAAATTAAAAATTGTAAAAATTGTAAAAATTGTAAAAATGTAAAAATTGTAAAATTGTAAAAATGGAAAAATTGTAAAATTGTAAAATTGTAAAAATTGTAAAAATTGTAAAAATTGTAAAAATTGTAAAAATTGTCAAAATTGTCAAAATTGTCAAAATTGTAAAAATTGTAAAAATTGTAAAAATTGTAAAAATTGTAAAAAATGTAAAAATTGTAAAAATTGTAAAAATTGTAAAAATTGTAAAAATTGTAAAAATAATAAAAATTGTAAAAATTGTAAAAATTGTAAAAATTGTAAAAATTGTAAAAATTGTAAAAATTGTAAAATTGTAAAAATTGTAAAATTGTAAAATTGTAAAAATTGTAAAATTGTAAAATTGTAAAAATTGTAAAATTGTAAAAATTGTAAAAATTGTAAAATTGTAAAATTGTAAAAATTGTAAAATTGTAAAAATTGTAAAAATTGTAAAATTGTAAAATTGTAAAATTGTAAAAATTGTAAAAATTGTAAAAATTGTAAAAATTGTAAAAATTGTAAAAATTGTAAAAATTGTAAAAATTGTAAAAATTGTAAAAATTGTCAAAATTGTCAAAATTGTCAAAATTGTCAAAATTGTCAAAATTGTCAAAATTGATAAAATTGTCAAAATTGTCAAAATTGTCAAAATTGACAAAATTGACAAAATTGACAAAATTGACAAAATTGTCAAAATTGTCAAAATTGTCAAAATTGTCAAAATTGTCAAAATTGTCAAAATTGTCAAAATGGTCAAAATTGTCAAAATTGTCAAAATTGTCAAAATTGACAAAATTGTCAAAATTGTCAAAATTGTCAAAATTGTCAAAATGGTCAAAATTGGCAAAATTGTCAAAATTGCGTAATATCAATTGTCAAAATTGTCAAAATTGACAAAATTGTCAAAATTGTCAAAATTGTAAAAAATGAAAAATTCTCAAAATTGTCAAAATTGCTTAAATTGTAAAACAAGAAAAAAAATGAAAATTGTAAAAATTGCCAAAAAATTGGCAAAATTTACAAAATTGACAAAATCAAATTTTGATGATTTTGATAATTATGATAATTTTGATAATTTAGTAATTTTGATAATTTTGATAATTTTGATAATTTTGATAACTTTGATAATTTTGATAATTTTGATAATTTTGATAATTTTAATAATTTCGATAATTTTGATAATTTTGATAATTTTGATAATTTTGATAATTTTGATAATTTTGATAATTTCTATAATTTTGATAATTTTGATAATTTTGATAATTTTGATGATTTTGATAATTTTGATAAATTTGATAATTTTGATAATTATGATAATTTTGATAATTTTGATAATTTTGATAATTTTGATAATTTTGATAATTTTGATAATTTTGATAATTTTGATAATTTTAATAATTTTGATAATTTTGATAATTTTGATAATTTTGATAATTTTAATAATTTTGATAATTTTGATAATTTTGATAATTTTGATAATTTTGATAATTTTGATAATTTTTTTAATTTTGATAATTTTGATAATTTTGATAATTTTGATAATTTTGATAATTTTGATAATTTTGATAATTTTGATAATTTTGATAATTTTGATAATTTTGATAATTTTGATAATTTTGATAATTTTGATAATTTTTAAAATTTTGATAATTTTGATAATTTTGATAATTTTGATAATTTTGATAATTTTGATAATTTTGATAATTTTGATAATTTTGATAATTTTGATAATTTTGATAATTTTGATAATTTTGATAATTTCGATAATTTTGATAATTTTGATAATTTTGATAATTTTGATAATTTTGATAATTTTGATAATTTTGATAATTTTGATAATTTTGATAATTTTGATAATTTTGATAATTTTGATAATTTTGATAATTTCAATAATTTTGATAATTTTGATTTTTTTGATAATTTTGGTAATTTTGTTTTTTTTTTTAATTTTTCTATTTTTTGATCATTTTTATTATTTTTATTGAGTCAAGCGATAGTTCATCACAGGCCAGAGCACAAATTCTTAGAAGTTGAAATATCGATAATTAAGGTAAAAATCAAGATGAATTATTGTTTTGAAGTTGACAGCTCATCACAAGTCAGAGCACAAATTCATAGAAGTTGAAAAATTGATAATTTGGGTCAAAATCAAGGATTATTTTTAATTTCATTCTCATCTTCAGCAAAAGCACAAATTCAGTGAAGTTTAAAAATCAATAATTCAAGCACAAATCAAAATATGTGTTAAATTTTATCAAGATTACCCATAACCAGCCAAAGCACAAATTCATAGAAGTTGAAGAATTTCTTATTATAGAATTTTCAATTGAGATCGATTACTGTGCAAAAGCACAAATTCAGTGAAGTTTAAAAATCAATAATCCAAGCACAAATCAAAATATGTGTTCAATTTTATCATGATTACCCATAACCAGCCAAAGCACAAATTCATAGAAGTTGAACAATTTATTTTTTTAGAATTACCAATTGAGTTCGATTTCTCATGAATAGCACTAAGTTGATTTTTTTTAAGCTAAATCTAGTCAGGCCAGTTCAAACGAAATTTGGATCTTTTTTCACCCTACTTTTGAGATTTTGACAGCTGTCATAGTGACAGTTACCCAAATTTGACAGTGTTGTCAATTTCGAATTTCAAGATCTTTTCGCCACCCTAACCTCCCTATGCTTCGCATCTCAATCGCAGCAATCATGATCCAGCAGGTACCTTCCCCCCTCCCTCCTTAAGCTTTCTCCCAGATCCCGGTGTGGTGACCCGCGGGACCTGTTCAATTGTCTTTGGCTTCAATTTTTTTCTTGAATTTTAAATCGAGGAAACGCCAGAGAGGAGAACCAATTCGAATTAATTAACGATTCCGCTCAGGGCCGAAAAATCCAAACGCTGAGCTGTGATGTTTTCTCACAGATCTTCTCCCCCAGGCAAGACGACGACGACGACGACGGACCCATCCGTCCAAGGAGGCTTTGACTGGTCGTAACGGATCGCGCGCGCGGTCTTCTTCATCCAAAGCCTACTGCTGCTGCTGTGGTCAACGAAGAGTCGCGTCTTGTCTTGCGCGATTTATGTTCAACTGACAGCAGAAGAAGAGAGAGAAATGTCATCGAACGTGAAGACGAGCCATGCATAATTCTGCGGGCGCTCGGCCATCATGGCCGCCGCGGCGAGATGATCGCTCATCCGTGGAGCCCTCTTGGGCGCGCTCCGTCCGTGGGAGATTCGATCGAGCGAGAAGCGCTCGGGCGATATTGGAAATCGCTGGCCACGAAACACCGTTTTATTGGCGAGATTTATGGCTTTTGAATAATTTGTCATAAAAATGACAGTTAAAAATTCATCTGCTTCGCCTTAACGTGCACTGAAAAAAGTGTCCGCTTCAATTCCACGAAGCGTCAACCCCCCCACTACAAGTCAAGAATTGCAATTGATAAGGCAATCAAAGGGGGGTGGCAATTAAAACTGCATTGAGGTTATGTTGAAAAGCTCGGCCCGAAACCAGTTCAACCTGAATCAATCACCGGTTTACCGGCTTTGCTGATAGCGCGTAATATGTGTCACGCCGCGTTCCGCGTCGCACCCTGGAGTGGCTGAGCTGTCAGGGGTCGTAGTAAGCCGGGGGAAGGAAGCTCTGTTCGTTCTACGCGCCTGCTGCGCGACGACTTTCAGAACGATCTAGGTCGACTTATCAACAAATTCGCGAAACAAAACAAGAACAAAGTTACGAAAACATCGCACGCCTACTTTGTGCGGAGAGTGGTTCGTGGACGCACTTTTTAGGGGTTCTCTTTGAGTTGAGTGGTTTAAGTCAGAAAGCAAATAAACCTTAATTTAAGCAGAATGTTGTGACGCGTCAAAACACGTTTTTAATTACCGACAATGACGAGTTCGTTCCTTCCAGGGAAGCGGAGTCGGGTAGCTTTTGAAACGACTCCGACTCCGGTTCCAGCTCTCCACAAAGTCCCGACTCAAAGACTACACAATTGTTGAAAGTTTGCTGACTCCGACTCTGGTTTCTGAAGAATTAGTGACTCCGACTCCGGGTTCTAAGAATTGGCCAACTCCTAAAAAAGACCCGACCCCACCTACCTCAGCTTCGACTCCGACAGTACCTCCACTGCCCTGATTTACACTGGGAATGATAGAGCTGCGGAGTCGATTATGTGTTTATTTATACTCAACTTTTCAAGATTTGTCGACCTCAACTCCTACATCAGCACTCCAAGAAGACTTGACTTTACCAACTCTGACACATTTTAGTCCCAAAAAGCTGCTTTACCAACCTTAACTCAACCAATAATTCCAGCTCCGACTGAAGCTTTTTCAAGAAATTGTTTCAGATTTTGACTTCAAAACTCCAACTCTGATTCAGATTTTGGCTTCTTTAGATTTGTTAATCTTCGACTAATGTTCTTCAAAAATATTCGACTCAATCGACTCTGACATCGATTTCGGCGCAAACATCAAGTTTTTCTACTTCAATGTTAGCGCTCCAAAAAGAATCTGACAAAAAATCAATTGTCGGAGTTTTTGAGTCTTGTCTCTGACTTCAACTCCTAAAAAACAACTTTACTAGTACTGGACTCAGACTTCGGCTTTGTCAGCTATCAAGACTCCGATTTAAGCTGTCCAAACAAACATGACTGAATAAGAGTCAAAATTTCTGATTCTGACTTAAACCACAAACCGATTCCAGCTTCTCAAGATTTGCCGACTTTACAACTGTACCTTTGACAGTTCTTGAAAAATATTCGACTTCGTCGATTCTGACTTTGATTCCTTTAGTTCGAATCGGACATCAACAAATAATCTTAGAATATGGATTTTTAAAACTTGTCAAGTTGAACTCCGACAACAACAGCATTTGTTTGATTCAACTTCACGGACTCAGGTTCCGACTCTAATCATAAGGGTGATCAGACTCCGACGCAGTTTTCCATGAATAATCAAAATTCGTCGCAGAATCCAACTTATTAAAAAAAATTGATGTCAACTTCTACTCCAACTGTCACTTGAGCGAAAGGGATCGACTTCTACTCCGACTTCAACGTTCCAAGAGGACTTAACTCCACTGACTTCAGCTCTCTAATAGACCTTTACTTAACCGACTCGGGACCCGCGGTTTAGGGGTAAGCGTGATTGCCTCTCACCCAGTTGGCCTGGGTTTGATCCCAGAAGGTCCCGGTGGCATGTTTCGAGACGAGATTTGTCTCCACTCATACTTTGTTGACTTAAATTTAGCTCTCCAAACAGACTAACCTCTAAAGAATCCGATATCGACTCCAACAATAGCTTCTCAAGATTTGTCGATTCATTTTTGAAAAGACTTGAATCCAACAAAACTCCGACTTCAGCTTTCAACATTGACTCAACTATACGGAATCCAGCTCCAACAATGAGTCCGAATCAGACTTTAAGCTCCACCAAATTTAACGACTTCAACTTCAACTTGTAGAAACAATCTTCTGACTCCTATTATAACTCCGACTCTCAGCTTTCATAATAGCCTACTCAAGTTTCGTCGACGGAAACTTTTCCTCCAACTTTAACTTGAGAAAAATTCTCTACCGACTCCTACTCCGACTCAGACTCTGCCTTCCCAGGCCTTTTTCAGCTCCGACTTCAACTTTCAAAAAAGACACACTTTTATCGACTTTAACAATATCTCCAACTCTGTTTTTATCTTTCAACTCCAAATAGGGGAAATATACCCATTTTAAGCCTAATAAGCGGTCGTGTTTGAATGATGCTGGATAATCTGGAGTGTTCCTTGATTTTTTTTTTTTTTTTACAGGCATTTAAAAAAAATATTTCCCAAATGCATTCTAATCAGTCGAGTGCATTGGGCCACGCCCATTTTTCTATTTTCAGCTTAGTTCTTTTTTTCTTCCAGCGCTCTTTTGGGTCTGCTTCGTGCTGCCAAAATTGAAGAAATTTTAAACGAACACTCACGAAAAGTAGCATTTATAGAGAAAATTTCCTGGCAGCACTTGCTCACTCCAACAGGCGCTGCACCAGCATGTTGGTGGTGTTGGTTGCGCCACCCTTTGTTCTTTATTTGCTTTCGCTTCTCGCTCGGTTTTCTTCAGCCTTCGATTGGAATGGGTAGTCAAAATTGAAACGTCAAAAGACTTAGCGCGTTTGTTTTTTGAATGGCGCTTGCTTATTATTTACATGTTTCGGGATTTTTTTTTCAAGTGAGTGACTAAAGAATGTGCAAAAGAACATGTTGCCGGTAGTTGGAAGCAATTTTATATCTTAAGCACTTTGAAATCGTTAGAGCAAGTGAAAAGATATTGATGGCGACTATCGTTAAGCAGTTAACCTCTCATCTTGCGTGTGGATGTGTGTGCCACCAAAATGATGATAAATGGTCTAGCAAAATACAAATTATGATCAAAAGTGCATTATATTTGATCTTTTTGGCCAGTAAATGGCATAAATTTGCGTGCTTACTCGAGGCGGTGCCGTTGCTGGTAAGTTTGTATCCTAAATAGTATTTTTGGAGCTTTAATCGAGCTCCAAACTCTTCATACGACGAAGATAGGTGTTGCATTAGAAAGGGTATATTTCCCCTAACTCCGACTCAGACTACAGCTTAAGTTTTGTCTACTCTGACTATAGGCCAATACGCACCTTCTCAGAAAAGGGGTCAAGAAATGGCTTTACGAACAGCAGAACAAAGGAGAGGGAGCGATTTCTTTGGGCTTTTTCGTCACCCTCTCTGGCTTGCTTTCGCTGTCCATTTGAAATCTTTCTAGACCGGTCCCTTCCGAAGTGCGTATACCGCTTGTCACTCCAACTCCGGGCCCTGGACATAGTCTTTTGCGGACAGTAACATAACCAAACTTTTCGTCACCCTCAGCAAACGTCAAATCAGTACAAATCTCGGGTGAGTTTTCAAAAAGCCGTAAGAGCCATTGAAAAACTAAGCCCATTTTGCATCGGTATTAGACCTAATTTTTTAATTTTTTTTCGACCTAATTGTTTCAATTTGAGGAAAAACGAAAATAAGTGTCGGAGGTCACGGTGGCTCTTACGGCTTTTTGAAAACTCACCCGAGAAATTGCTGCCGGATCTTTCCGGAAAAGATCCGGCCGCAATTTTGTGCGGTTTGACGTTTGCTGAGGGTGCCGAAAAAAGGTAAACAAATCACTTCGTGCATCAGCCAATCGTCTTCGTCGATTCTGACTCTAAAACCCTGACAATGTTAGAGTTTGAGCTGTTTTAGGAATCGAAATGGTCAACAACCCGCCTCAAACTCCAGCTGCTAAAAATTGGTCGATTTTGACTTTTATTTGTTTATTCCGATATCAATTTTTGAAAAAAAAATCAAATCTATCGACTCAATCAATGAGTTCTCCTCTTAAAATAATTTCGCATCAGACACCGGCTTTGTCAGAATACTTAGATGTCGGAGTCAGACACAGAGCCGATAGTGGTGGAACTTAAAAGTCAGAGTCTATAAACCTTGAGCAGGTGAAGTCTTAGTTGGAGTCTATTGTTGATGTTGATAAACTTGAGTCATTTTTGAAGAGGGAAATCGGAGAAGGACTTCGTGTAAACCTCAACACTAGCAGAGATTCGGAGTCAGAGTCGATGAAGTCGACACATACGACTCCATTGACTTGATTAAACTTTTGAAGTGGAGTCTGAGTCGGGATGATAGTTGGAGTTGAGTTTTTGTTTTTGTTTGGAAAGCTGTGTCGGAGTAGGAGTGGATAGAGTCGACAAATCTTGAGCAGACGGTTTCTGACTCTAGGTTATTGCTGGAGTCGGAATCGGATTCTGTACAGTTTAGTCTATTTTGGGAACAAAGTCACAGTCAAAGTCGGAAGACAAAATTGTATCGCTGCTCCCTGACAGCTTCAGCTACGGCAGATGATGTTGATAGATTATGTAGTCAAAACTCCTCCTAGCTTATTCGCTTTGTCAGAAATGTGTTGTGGCCAATCCCTGTCAGTCAGTCAGAAACGCATGCGAAGATGCATAACCGAGCGAACATTACCATCCGCAAAGCCATCAGCCACATAAATCAGACCGAAAAGAGAAAGAGAAAGTGATTTCTGCTTCTGCCCCTTCTGGTGCAAGTACTGCCGCTGCCAATTCGATTTCAGCCCTCGAAACCATTCCGCGCGATGGCTGATTCGCATTTATATTGCATGCTTGGTGGCCACCGCCTACTATGAAGAGCGCACTTACAACATAAGCCAACGGTAGTGCATGTGGTACCTACTGTTGTGCACTATGGATGCAGTTTTGCAGAAAACATCAAAACATAACTCTCCCTTTCAGCCTCAGTTGGCCGAGAGGAGACGCTAATTGCTAGGCCACCCCTCGCCAGACGGACGGGGGGTGGGCGACTAAGTGAGCGGGCATTGAACTAGCTTGGAAATAGCCACCCTACACCACCTTACCTCTTCATGAAAATTGTTGGAGGTTTTTTTTTGTGGAGGTGCCTAGTTAACCCTTAGTTGTTTGTAATTTCTTGATGTTTAATTTTTATTTAAAAAGGATTTTTCTGATTTTTCGATCTTTGTTTTTTTTTTTTTGTTTAGAGGAAGAGTAATGTGGTGCCCCACAACTGTCATATTTTTTTGTTAGGAAACGGCTTCCAATTAAATGTGGCACCCAAGGGTTAAAGGAAGGCACGCGCCAATACTTTTTTCCAACCTAAACTACTTAAGAGCTGCATGATGGGCTTTGAAAACACGCGTACTAATCGCCTCAAACAAGTTGCAATGTATGCAAAAAAAACGCAACCAAAGTCTGCAAAGTGCGTTCACTTTTATCACACATGAAACAACGCAGAGCAGAAAAAACACGCAAATCAATAGTATTTCGAGTAAATAACACCCTTGCTAGGCTCCAGTACATCCACCACGAGGAAGTGATAGTAAGACGAGTTTTTTTTTGCTCTGCACCTGTATGAGGAAGTCAATTAGATGGAAAAAAGTTTGCTCATAAAGTATAAACATCTGATTTGAGGCAAGAAATGAGAAATATGATGGTTGGGTCAATGCCCTTTTACTGTTTCGTAAAGTTTTAGTACATTTCAGCAAAATAACGTCACCTAGTAAAACATGAATCTTATAGAAATTTGGTGAAATTTTTCATTGTTAAGCTGACATAAATCAAAAATTTGCAAACTGACAGCTAAATTAAAAAAATGACTTGATGTCGAGCAAACAATTGTAATCTTTTACAGTAAAACTAGTATACTTTTTCAAATTTGTCACAACATTCCAAGAACCAACCAATCAAACTCCAATCGGATCACCGACCCGCCCCCTCCAACTAGGTTAATTAGCCAACGCGATAACAGATGTCGCGCCACGCAGTCTGCCCTGTCACTGCCACTTTGACTCCGGATTTGGTTCCCACACTTTTCATTAAGGGTTCTGTGATAACTTTCCCAATGTTTGCCCTCAGTCGACTCATTTTATTAGACCTCTGTTGTGTTACACTTTATATATATTTTATCAGTCAACACAGCCAACTTTTTATTCCGCACACAAAAGAAGACATGTCACTGCTATCACCTCAAGAACCGAGCCGAACTCGTTCTCCGCGGACTGGAACGGGGCTAATTAAGTCATAAGTCACCTTTTTTCGTGTCTTCTCCTGCCCCACAGCAGGAGAGGTGCAATAAAACCCGCTAGAGTCGCTTATCGCTGGGAGGCGGAGCTCCCCCTCTTCTGACAGGAGTTTGACACTAGCAGTGACAGCTCCAGCGTGGGATTCCAGCGCTCCCAAGATGGGAGCAAACGTGCGGAGAGGAATTGCCTCCCAGTTTGATTTCCTCCATTTTCGATTTGAGCAAAACAATTTAAAATAGTTGTTTACAAACATTGTTTTGCTTGACGTTCTGAGAAAGATTTTTAGTTTTACAAATTGAAAGAATTTATGTCATATTTTGATTCATCAACATACGCCCTTTTGAAAACCTCGTCAGAATTGATAGTTCTGGGTGAGGTGACGCTCTTTTTTTCTTTCTTTCTAAAAGGAAACACGGATGGATCATTACCGGTGACGTTTGGAAGACGTGGTATGTATCTTGTCACACCATTGTAAATAAAACAGACTGCAACAGTCTGGCAGAAGTTTCCCGTGAGAAAATTAGTGATAACAGCGCAGCACTTGGTGATAAGGGAAATGAAGACACAGGTGGGAGCTTGGAACAATGAATCATCCCTAATTAAATAACAGTTGGAACAAATTTAATACTATTATGCATATCACAATATTTATTTTTTTTCAAAAATAAAGGTAAATAAAGCCTTTAACGAGAGAAAAATTTTAAAAGTCATTTTAGTTTTTCGTCTTAATTTGAAAATTTCTCGTAATACTAAAAACATAAATTATTTGGTTATTTCCAAAAATATAATAATTTTTAATGCAAATAATATTGCTTATCTTCAGCGCGCAGCATGCGTGGCCGTTGAGTCATGGCGGCGGTTGAACTCGCAATCCAAAGGTCGTCAGTTCGAATCCTGGAGTGGAAGGTTCCTTGCAGTAGAATCATATTTTTCCTACAGCATTGATTTACTGTCTCATAACAAAAAGCTTTCACTCTTGATTTTTCACACAAATTTTTGTGAATTTCTGATTTCATAAAAATTTTCACGAAATTTTGCTATTCTGCCTCCACACGGATAGAAATTGTCAAATTAATAAATATTGAAACGGTTCCAAAATCGCCAAAAAATTATTCCATTGCAAATGTTTCCAAAATCGACAACAAACATTGATCAGATTTGACAAATTGTGCGTGTAATTTTTTTTTGGAAAATAGGGATCATCCATAAACAACGTGGACACTTTTTTGAAAATCTCAGATCTCCCTGCCTCTTGTGGACAATTGGGTACTAAAGTCTTATGTCAATTTTTATTACAACGGTGAAAAACACGATTAAAAACCATTTTTTGATCACTTTTTTTCATTTTAATGCAAAAAAATATTGACAAGACAACATTTTTTCGATGGATAAACTATGGTCCCCTTTTGGAACTAGCTGTCAAGTAGGAACTTTTCTGTCAAGAAGGACCGCGAGGTTAATTTTTCCAAATTGATTTAAAAATCCATTTTAAACTCTTTGTGGTCGTACAAAGGGTCATTGTACTCAGAAAAATAAGCTTTATCGTTGTAAACAATAATATCATCTAAGCTTCATTTTAGGACCCAATTGTCCATACAAAAAACGCTTTTGTATGGAGCGTGGACAATCGTAATCAAAATTATGATGAAATCAATAGCTTGGTAGGCCCAAACCCTAAAAAAATGAAAAATACTAATTTTTTGAGCAACATCTAACATTTTGCAAGCTGGAAGTATTTTGCAAATAAGTTACTATTAGACAAAACTGCATCGTTAAATTGACTGGGAAGGTTAGCTGTTGATTTACACTTGGATTTTGATGAAATGTTTATCTAAAGCCAAGAAAATGTCAAAATAGTACCAGCTGTCAAAATGCTTAACCACCCTTGCTTTGATATTAATCGAGTTCAAATTTTCGGATAAAATTCCGTGCCATGCAAACGCTCGCCACGATCTGACAAAGCAGGCGTTGCTTTTGACAGAACGCTTTTACAGCGCCACGACAAAACAGCAAACTGTCATGTTGACTTTGCCGTCACCCAATGAAAGTGTCAAGCTCAAGTTCACTACAACAACCAGCGTTCCCGTTAATCGGATTCCACCCCGTTCTGCCAAACTTTTCACACCTCTAATAAAACGTTTCAATTAATTAATTAGTCAATTCAGACTAAACGAAAAGCGGCACCACGATGACGGGTCCGCGCGCAAAACCACAACAACAACAATGCCAACAACTACCAGAAGAAGCAGAAGAAACTGCAACAACGAAAAAAAAGTGAAACAATTAAAAAGCAGTGCACTTTTCGCTCCACGTGTTCCACGTGCCTTTCCTAAGCGCACAAGCCTACTTCGCCGATTTGCTTTAACGATGGCATGCAACAACACTTCAAAATTCAAAACAAAACAGTGCGCTAGCAAATACACACTAGATTCAAACAAAGCTTCCCCGCTTTTCGGGGAGGCACCCTCCACCTTTCATAATTTTATTAACACTTTTCATTTCGTCGCCGGCGGCTCGGAAAATTTACTCGCCGCCGTTGCGCCCTCTACCTCCTAGTTGCCATTTTTTTCGTATGTTTTGACAGAAGAGGATGCACTGTGAAAAAAATCGTGGTAATATTACAACTGGGAATGTTGACAGATTTCAGAAAAAAATATTGTCATTCGTGTAAATTTACATTTTTTTATGTTTTATAATTTCAAACATTCCACATAAATTGAGGAAAAATTACATTGAAAAAGTGGTACAGTAAACTTCCGGTGGTTGGACACTTCAGTTTAAACTCCGTTGGTTTGACAAGCTAAACAGTTACGAACTGTCACTTTCTACACGGCGCTCACGAATCAAAACATTCTTTTGGTAGTGTGTGTAAGCGACATTTAAAAGTGGGATTTTGCGTAATATTCAACCATAATTTTTTTCAACCTGTCAAAATTCAACTTTTTTTCAACTGTGTATGGCGGAGAAGGGGAGAGGGGTCGTACACAAAACGCCAGAAACAATCGTTTTGCCCCCCTTTCTAGGCGAGGAGGGGAAGGTGGATGTTAAACTGCAGTTATGTCTGCTTTTTGTCGAGCTTTTGCAGGGTCTCTTCCGCCTATTCTTCGGATGGAGCTAAGCCTAAGTCAGTGCGACACACACGTGTAATCTTTGCGGTTTGATTAAGCATGGCATGCCACTAATCAAAGCAAGCGTTTAGTCGAGATTAGCTGAAGATTAGTTAGTTCTGAAGTGATTGTTTTGACAGGAATTCAGTTTGTGACCGAATTGCATTTTTGATGTTTAGAAAATTGCTGAAAAATTGATAACTCTGATTTTTTAGGATTTGTCGACTCGAGTTAGAGTTGCAAATAAGTTCCGACTCTACCGACTTCAACTCCGCATAAATTACGGCAACTCAATTACCAATCTACGCCCATCGCTGTACCTGTTTTTGCACCAATCAAGCCCCGATCAGGCTTCTTGTGTTGAGTCAAACCCGCTGAGCTGTTCTCTAGTCCGGTGTTTGTTTGTTTTGTTGCTGGTATGTACCTCGTACTCATCAGCTTTTCCGTCTTCAATAATTGCTTTATGTGGCCATACCTGTCCGGCACCGGTCCCGCGCACACCCCCTCCTTTTCCCCACGATCCGAGCTTTTAGTATGCTCTAAGCAGAAATATTGCCACATTCGCACCAAATCGAAGCAAGCGCGGCGGTGCTCGAGTTTCGCCGCCTGCCCCGTCGCACCGGTGATTTGTATCTAGAGCGCAGATTTATTTCGTAACCGCGCGAATGGCCGCGGTCAGCCATCATTGAGCTTTCCGCGAGTAGTCGAGCGCGCCTCGCTTGATTGACTTTTCAAGACTGCGCTCACGAGCAATGAATCTTCATCGCTGCGCGACTCTCGATCGCGATCTCTGCTCACTCGCACGCGATCCTTCGCGCAGCGAGTGAGCGGATCGTTCTGATTTCGATTTCGCGACTTGAAGGATTGCGACCTTGGTTAGAACCGCTTGGTTTTTTGAAAGTTGCGGCTACTTGGATCGCGTTCTAGAGAACTAGGTTGCATCCGCGGTGATTTTTGCCCCCTCCCTCTATCGGTCGATGAGCCCAATATCGCGCACAAGACTGACATTCCACACCTTTTTTCCGGACTCGGTTGCACGGAGAGTCTGCGTTGCGAACGGCGTTGCCCTGGATAGAGGGGGAAGGTTCCGTTTTTGTTTGCTCAATGATTATTTCGGTTCTGTTTGAATTGGCACTTTTTTGTTGTCCTCTTCTGCGGGGTTCAGGTTCTTTACTCTTTGGAGTTGATGAAGAATACTAAACTCCATGCAAAAATGACATTTTGGGGCTATTTTAAGTTTTTTTTAGAGTAGAAGTTGGATACACTTCTAAGTGAATTAATCCTTGGATATTTGGACTGGTCCAGTCCGTCGTCGTCGCGCCGGGGATCATCTTTCGCCGCGTGTCCCCGTCGTTAAGAGCGACAAAATATATCGATGCTGATGATGTTTGTTTACAAACAGAATGTCGTCCGACCAACTGATAGCAGGGAGACAGTCCGGGACCAAGATGACGCGCTAGAGCGACCAAGGTTGAGCTTGTGTTTACCTTTGTGGGATCGTAAAATAATAAAAAAAAGTGGTCGTAAAAATGATACCCAGCTAAACTACTCTCCGGAATTCTTTGAAAACTGCGTTGAGGAAGGAAGTTTTCGCGTGGAGATTCCCTTAAACGTCAAAACGAAGTTTGGCTACCGATATAGCAACCACTTTTTGAACTCAGCAGGCTGATACGCTCTCGAGGCCTGCTTCGCAGGCGCGAACTCTGCGGTAAGGTCCAGCATCTGTTTATACCCTCCACAAGCTAATGTTTACCCTCATCTAGCAATCCAACGGTGTCTTGGGACGCGATGAGGGCACTTCTACTCTTCTGGGACGGCGTCGTAAAGTGTGTGTTGAATAAGAGGGGCACTCTACCTGCATCTAGATCGCTAGGGATCGTTGACGGTGCGGAATTATGCAAATCCACAGGCGCATATTTTAAAACTCGGGAGGTGCTCCGGGAAGACCAGCTGCCAGCTGGTCATCTCTTATTCCGTCAAAGTGCAACGAAATAATAATAAAAAAAACGCTCTTTTCTAGGTTAGGTTAGCCCCGAAGTCATTGGCATGCGCCATCAAAGTTGGCCGCTGAGAGAAACTCTTCCCTGGAACGCGCGTCAACGCCGAGATACCGTCAACCAACGCCAACTACGATGATCGAATCGTCGTCGTCGCCCCCTTCCCAAATCGCGCGTTTATTGATTTGTTGTCTCTAGCCGGCTATAGTAGGCCGCGCCAATGGTCATCATGCTTGGAGGTGGCCTACTATGTGATGGAATTCAAAATTACACGTTTTCTTCGCTTCCTGCTCCGCGCCTACTCCACGACCTGCCGTGTTTTTACAGTTGAATTCCTCCGCCTCCTCCTCCAACGCCGTGGACATCAATCATAAGCGCAGAAAAAAGACGGTTGGCCATGATGACATAGACGGAGAGGGACCGACCACCAGATTGATCAGCTACTCATCTATCGATTCGTTATGGCGCGGGTATTGTGGTGGCGTGGCCAGCGCCTACTTTGCTTGGCTTTCTCGCAATTGCTGTGGAGTCCCGCGTACAATTTCTATTGAATTCATTCGTGAAGAAAGAGTCGACTCTTCTTCCGCGTTGATTAATGGTTCTTCTTGATGTTCAGGATCTCCCGCCGCACATGTCCTTTTTCGAGCTCGCGCCAAAAGTGATAAAAAGTCGTTACTTCTTCGCGGAGCGAAGAAAACAAAAACAAAAAACTGTCTTCACGGCCCGCTGCGCGCACTCCTTCTGTTGTCCTTAAGGACCGAACATATGCTCCCGAATCTTGCGGGGCACGTGCTCGCCTTCTTCCCGTTGCGTGTGTCCTGCGCTCGAAAGCGGAATTAAAAAACCAACGTTTTTTAAATGTTCCACATTTCTCTCAAAAGGAAGTTGACGCCATATGAGACTCTCCAGAAAATGTGACGTAAATTTCTTCGGGTGTCCCGGGTTTTCCCGCCGTTTTCCACCTCAAACAAGCTCGCAACGGTCAGTTTGCTCCAATTTATTACACATTCAAAGTGGCCACAAAAAAATATATACGGAATATTTTCTGATCCTAATTAGATCACGGAACCCCTCCGGTAATTTATGCACGCAGAGCTGACAGTTCCTTTCCACCTCTAGCGCTTAATCCTATTCATGTATGTCAAAGGATACTGACAGCGGAACTGACCATTGGTCAAGCGAGAGCACGAACCCCTTGGCTCGGGGAAGATGTTGTTTTGCAGGACGGGATTGGTTGTCAGTTTTTCGATTCTTCAAGGGAAGCTTCTTATGTAAAAACCGGAATCTTACCGCTCCAGTTTCTTTGAGTGCAGTACATAGGCGGGCATGGCCTGCTGTTCCTTGCGTAACCTTTCGCAGATTACTAGATTGACCAGTTCAAAGGGTTTAACGACTGTTTCGATCTAGAACGCATCATTTTGGAGCAGGGCTGGGGAGCTCGAAGTCGATGGTGTCCGGTTTCGGGAACCTGGAGTTGGAGTCGGAAAAAATATTTATTTTTAAGAAGCGTGCATTTTTTGACAGCTGGACAGACAACAAACAACACAGTTCTAGTCGATTTAAAAACAAATAGTTTATCCACTGTTTGTTTACACTTCGTTTTCGGTGGTCCTTTTACAAAGTGTTGCTACAGTTCTTTGCTAGAACTAAAGACGAACGACTGCATTTATTCACGGACAATATACCAATCACCAAATAACATCATGAATCATCCAGTGACAGCAATGCGTGAACTGCATTGCCTGATGCACGAAGTGATTTGTTTTCATTTTTTCGACTCTTATCGCAAACGTCAAATCATGCAATATTGCTTGCGTAAATTGCAGCAATTTGGATTGATTTGACATATGTTGAAGGTGACGAAAAGTTTGGTTTTGTTACTGTTTGCAAAAAAAAAAAACAATACTTTTATCAAATGAAATATGTAAACAAAGCCGTTTTTCGATCGGTTCTCGATCAATTGACGAACTATCGAGTTCAAAAATGCTTTAAATTGTCCATCTACACGTAATTTAAATGCACTTTACTAAAAAACATTGAAAATTTCGTATTGCAAACTAACCAGAGAAATGTCAAATAATTTACGCCTGTCTGTCTGTGGAAAAATACCAACCAAAAATCCCCCATTTACTTCAACTAGATCACCACACAGCCAATCACGTGGCGTTGTTTATCCCCTCCAAACCACTCTGCGAGTTCAACCCCGAGGTTCAAACCTCGGGAGTGTCTGAACTCGATTTGAATAAAGTCGCTACTGTCCGGCAGCTCGCGATAATATACGCCTTTTATGCAGATAAGTCTGGCTACGATCGCCAGCTCGATCGATCGAGCTCAGCGAGCTCTTCTTGGCCGTCGTCCGATCATCACCTTCGTCGCTTGTGCCGCGGAGTCTTTGAATATGTATTAAGGATGTTGCCCGAGTTGCAAATGGCCGCGCGATCGACATTTGACACCCGCTTCTCGACGCCAAGGGCGTCGACTCGATCGGCGAAACTGAAATCAACAAGGAAGGAAGTTCCGGAGCAAAGATCGTGCAAGTCATTCGGAAAAAAACATAAACTGTCCAAATTAACGTCCGAGGTCAATGATCATTGTAGCACTGTGCTGCTGTCATCAAAGAAGTGGAGATCTTTTCAGGTGTGCCCCTGGAACCGCCGAACCGTGACCAGAACTGTACCAGAACAGGCCGGCCGGAGGTCGGTCGGTCGCTCTCTCGACCCGCACACGATCTTCTCTAGTCGTCTTGCTCAACGGAAGAACGCATCCAACCACATCTCGGCCCCATCTGGCAGCAGAGAGGGACCAGGGAGATAAAGAGACCATCCCGGAACGGACCGGACGCACTCATCCGGGGAGAGAAGACCATCAGTCGGGGAGTCGTCGTCGTCTTCGTGAGGGCACTTAATTTGCAGATGACTGGATGAAGAAAGAAGAAGCTTCCACACCTGGAAGATCTCGACTCGGAGAGCGTATTTTTGGAGGGAAGGCGCGCGCGCTCGCTCGATACGGTTGAGGGAGCATCTCCCCATACGGGAATGACCCGGGAGAAGACAGCAGCTTGAGCTTGGACGTTTGAAATGGTTGGGATGGTTGGCCAAGAACTTGGATGAAAGGTGTGATTAGGGGTGAGGTTTACGATCAGTTTTAAATTTCTATTAAGTCTCCTACGAACCCGGCAGAAAATTTATTCAATACTTAGATGTAGGGCTGATCTTAACCAAAAATGGTTCGATGTTGGACAAACAGGGAGGGGGTAATTGCAAGTGACAGTTGTTTGTTTACCTTACGAAATAATGCACGTTGACGTGGAAAAACTCAGTTAAAGTTGACAAGAAGCACATTTAACAACATAATTTGGATAACCCTGCCAAAAAAAGCTACGAAAGATGATATTTTCGTCCACAACCATAACGCGTACACTTTTGAATGAAAACATTTGCGCTAATCACATTCATAAAACGCGCAGACGTGATTCTCATTTCGGTAGCAACGACGTCGTCGGCACCATTGTCCGGGTCGCCAGCAATTTCTCTCCGCGCAGACGCGTGATCATTTCAACGGTAGCGACCATAACAATTTCCCAAGAAAATCTATCTCTTCTCCGAAGTTTTGTCTCCAGCGCAGAACAACACACATCACGCAGGCCATGATCGCCGCGGCGCAGATAATGTCAAAGATGTGGTGCACATTGCGCAATAACTGTCAAAATATAGCACTTGCGGCCTTCAACCGCAAATGAGAGCGAAATTGCACTCTCGGTACTCTCGCGCAAGTTGGCCGTAACGGGGCCCGACCGATTTGCACGACTCGGCGAGTCGACTTTTGACGTAAGTTCGCGGCGGCGCAAACGCCAAACGCATGCTAATCAGCTGTCATCGGAGGTAGAGAGGTTATGTTGCAACGCTCTCGCGCCGGCTACGCCGCCGGTCCAAGTAGGCAGATTGATGCTATGATGCAATCCATCGGCTGGCAGTGGTCGCAGGCAAAATCGATCGCGGCATCGACGATCTTCACGGGGCTTGACAGTTCGTCGCGTCAAAGTAGGCTTGTTGGTCGGCCCGCGGGAAGAAGACGCGACGCCGGAGGATGCTACCCGATATGCTCGACGCGGTGTCGAGCTTGGATGCTTTAAATCGACAAGTCGTGCCAGGAATCGCTAATCAAGTTGGCCATGCAAATTGTGACCAGGTTGTCAGTTGATGAGTAAATCTTGTGCGTCTGCGCAGCAGCAGCGGATTTTGATGAAATAATCTGATTTGGAAACACAACGGTTTAACCAATATGGCGGTCAAATGGAGAGCACGTTGAGCTGGTCGTAATTTGGTGAGTCGTTTTACATAATTTGAGCAGCAGTTAAGAGTGGCCAGATTTGCGACTTTACGATCTTGGACCAGTTTGGCGGACGCGTGTTGAACGGCCGTGTGGCATGTTCTGAGTCATTTGACATAATGTGATTAAATCGTTTTGTGTACCAGATTGAGGAGAAAATTGTGCTTCTACACGAATGCTATGCTATGCTAAACAAAACAATTGTTTACGTCTGTTTCCTGTGGTTTTGTTATGTTCTGTCAAAAATTACAAAACTATTCGGCGCATTGCAATACTCTTCAGCAATCTCACGATCATCGATCGAAATAATGGTTCACGCCAACTTTCATCCTTCCAGAGTAGGGTGGCCCATCGCGTCAATGAAACCACAGACACACGTAATTCCAACTTAGGTCCTCTCGCCAAATCCGTCCCTTGGCAGAATATCAATTGACCAACCCATCAATTCATTGATCTTGTCCTGATGAATGATGCGCACCAACCAACCAACCAACGCCAAAAAGGGTGGTACAAAAAGTGCATCGCGCGAGTTCAATTAGGAAGTGAATGCAAATTTCTCCCCATTCTTCGAAATTGGTCATCGCGTGATCGCGATTAACGCACCTGGCCACTGTCTTCGTGTCGTCACTTGGCATGAATGGCAGCAGAAGGGTTAACCACATTAGTCATTCGCCGTTGTTCAGCAGAGATTCAACGCCGCAGATATCACAAATCTCGACTTTCTCACGCATCCTTCCTTGGGACGAAACGTGACCTTCGGAGTGTCCCTTCCGGCAGCTGTCCCCTCGGCTTGCAGAAGAAAGGTCCATTTGCCTAATCGACCTTCCGAGAGATAATAGCCCTCTGTAAAAAGACACCTCATCTTCTGCTAGACTCTGTCCAGGACGAATTTGGGACCTCTGAAATTGAAGAGCATCAACCCCGTTAAAGGGACAGCATCCCGGCCCGCGGCACCCCTTTACTGGTATTTTTGGCCATTAGGCGTTATTTTTTGTACGCGTGGTCTTGCAGGTAACAACCTAAACAAACGCATAAACAGAAGATTTATGAGTCGCGTTTTTTGTTAGGGGTTCTTATGGGTTGTCCGCGAAACCGTTCTGAGGGACGACGGCGATCCGGAGACTGTTTGGCCACACCTGGACGGGAGCTCTCGGTTTTGAAGGAAGCTTCGTTAAGTTATCATCGTGATTATTTTGTTTATTTGTGATTCAAAGAGTTAGTCATAAGACAAATTAAACGAATCTTAAAAGATGTTTTATAGGATTGTTTTTCTTTCAAAATTACAATTACGTCTATCGTCTCGTATAATGAATTGGGACAGCGGTCTTAGATATGATATTGATCATTGTCTATATTTTCTATTGTCTTTTTTAAGAAAAAAAAAAACTAGTAAAGCTAAATAAATATAAATTTCAAGACTTAATGCTTTTAAGTACTATAAAACTACATACCAATTTGGAGATAATTCACCTAAAGTTTTAAATTTAAGTTGATTTTCACAACCCCGGACATTCTATTTTTAATTTTTTAGGTAAAAGAGCTTAAAAATGTAAGCTTTCTTCACATTTAGTTCAATGTATCATAGGAGTTTAAAAATGTGCATTCTTTCTTTTTTATACTACAAATGAGCTATTTTCTACGTTTTTGCAAATCGACTTTTTTATACATATTTTTTAAACTTTGTCCATCAATTCCTTAGGTTCAAGTAAGTTATTTTATTAGTTTTTCCATACAAGTCTCCATACAAATATGTGAGCTGTCCATAGGAAATTCTTGTAAAAAGATTTGAAAATCTTTATCATGAGAAAAAAAAAATCTGATCGATTTGGTGTCTTGGGCAAAGTTGAAGGTTATGATTTGACTTATCGAAAAAATAGGTATTTGGAAAAACAAATATTTTTTTGGTTGACTTTTTATCCCAATTTTAACAAACTTGATTTTATTTTTCATTTTTGCCTTCCTCACCTTACTGAGGAAAGGCTATAAAATCACTCGAAATACGAAATTCTTAATTTGACCTCCTAGACCCAACTTCATGTATACATATCGACTCAGAATCAAATTCTGAGTAAATGCCTGTGTGTGTGGTGGGATGTTGATCAAAAAATTTGCACTGGATTATCTCGACATTGGCTGAACCGATTTTGTCCGTTTTGGCGTCATTCGATCCGTCTTGGGGTCCCATAAGTCGCTATTAAAAATTATGCAGTTTAGTTAAGTACTTCAAAAGTTATGCTAAATAAACGATTTTAGCAAAAGTCCGGAAGATTGTAAAAAGGGTGGTTTTTGTAAGAAAACCCGTCATGCTATACATTTTTTAAAAAGGTATTCAAAAGACCTTTCCAACGAGTTCAAAAAATTGAAGATCTGACGATCCTATCAAAAGTTATAAGCACTTAAGTGTTTTTATGCACTTTTTAGAAGCTGAATCTCATATATTTCGATGAAAACGTTGTCCGGATCTATCATGCGACTTGTCGTTGGATAGGTAATCAAAAGACCTTTGCAACGAGTCAATAGATTGCAGATCTGATAACTCTATCAAATGTTAGAAGCACTTAGGTTTTGTTTATGCACTTTTTGGAGGCCGGATCTCACATATTTTGATGAGAACGTTGTCCGGATCTAAATGTGAGGAAGGCATAAACCACCTTAGGGTGTATTAAATAACGTTTTTTAATATGTCCAAGTGGAAAAAGGACCAACTTTTGAGCAATAGGGCTTGGAAAACCTTTTTTGGAAAACATATGATTAAAAACGTTACTTAATCCACCTTTAAATGGTTGGTGCCTTCCTCACATTCATAAAGTCAATACATTCAGTAAAAATAGCAACATTCCCCCTTAAAATGTTTAACAAAACAACTTTATTACTCATTTCTTTTGATAGGGTTCGCAGACCTTAATATTTCTGGCTCATCGGCAAGGTCTGATAAAAAACCTATTTAACGATAGTTCGCATGGAAGATTCAGACAATATTTCTATCACAATATCTGAAATCCACCCTCCAAAATGTGTATGTATAGCACATAAGTGCTAATAACTTTTGATAGGGTTGTCAGATCTTTGATGTTTTCAACTCATTTGGAAGGTCTTTTGATTATCTAACTAACGACAGGTCGCTTGATGGTCCCGGACATCACTGCCCATGTTCGCATAAATGTCCCATATGCAAAAACAGCAAGCTGAGAAAAACGCATTTGAAGTTTGTCCCATACATAAGGCTACGTGTTAAGTTTTCGCGAAAAAACTGGGTTTCCTCCTGATTTATAGAACAAAGTACTGGATGTTATAGGCTCTTTCGAAAGAGCACACAATTTTGAACCAAACTGCATCATTAACTCGAAATCGATGAAAATGCATATGGGACATTTATGCGATCAGGGGCAGATCATCTTCATTGAAATATCTGAGATCCGGCCTCCAAAAAGTGTATAAATAACACTTAAGTGCTAATAACTTTTGATAGGGTTGTCAGATCTTCAATGTTTTGGGCTCATTGGAAAGGTCTTTTTAATACCTTTCTGAAAATGTATAACATGACAGGGTTTCTTGCAAAAACCACCCTTTTTACAATCTTCCGGACATACGCCTAAATCGTTTTTTTAGCATAACTTTTGAAGTACTTAACTGAACTTGCTGATTTTAAATAGAGACCTATGGGACCCCAAGACGGATCGAATGAGACTGAGGAAGGCAAAAATAAAATGATGAAAAAATAAATTTAGAAAAACATGAATAACAAAATCTCTGCAATTATTTGTAGGTACATTTTTTATCTAATTTTTGGTTGCTGAGATGTAGCCTCTCACCTCACATCTCAAAGAAATAATATTACGAAAAATGAGTTTTCTAAGTGCTTCTCATTCGGCCCTCAATTTTCACTCGATGATATCATGGATACTTTTGACTCGATTTTGAATGACTTACATTTCACCAAGGGCGAACGATTCGAAAAGTCTGAAAATATTTTTTTTTTCATTAGATTGAGAACATTTCTAAACGAAATGATAGCAAAAAGAATTTCAGCCAAAAAATGATCAAGATAGGCCAATAAAATATTTTCACTTTTCATAACCTATCAAAGTCACAGAAAACAAGTTAAATCGTCATTCTATACTATAGGAGCTACTAAACTACAATATTGTTCAAATTGATAAAATAAATAAAATTTCTGAAAATTGTTTCATCTGATTTTGAAACAAATATTATTTTGAGAAAAAAAAAAGTTTGATTGATTGAGGGGCAAACTTATTGATTTTTAACAGAAATTCAGAACAAAATCACTATTGATGGAGTTTATCACAAAAAACACTTTGTACTGGCGATTTTCAAACAAAAAATATTCTCTTTTTCTGTTAAAAAATGTCTGTAAAGCTAACTATGATAATACTAGTTCGTTGATGTCTGAAAATTAACAAAAAAATAACAATCATTAGTTGAAAAAAAAGTAAGATTTGACGGAAACAAAAGTTTAAGAGAAAAAAAAACACTTTTTGTGTGCATCGAAAATTTTCAAAAAGAACTTTTTTAATTATTATTATTTTTCAGTTTATTTTCTCAATGAATAAATCTGTCAATTTTTTGCCATCGCACCTTTTGGAAAAAAAATTAATTTAAATTTGAATTTTTCAAGAATTTATTTTTATAACAAAATCCGAAATAGATTTCAGCGTGAGTTAATAATATAAGTCGTTATGTTTGATAGTAAAAAAAAATTTGTAAGATTTCTTTTTTTTTTGTTTTTTGTTTGAAAAAGCTTTTTTCAAAAATGGGAATGCGGATAATCGAATCACGAACCATTTTTTTTTCTTGCTTTTAACATCAAAATTAAGTCAAATTTCAATAGCTGATTGCCTTAAAAAATACCATATGTGTTTTTGCAATGTTTCAATGCTGCTTTTTTGGTTACCTTCTTGGACTTAAAAATGTTACGTAGTTTAGCGGTCATATCTAAGCTAGGCAAAAAAAGAGTTTTTAAGTTTGTTTTCCTTGATTTGATTATCCAACGATTCGATTCTTTCGGATATGGAAATCTTCTCTAAGCAGACTACAAGAGAGAAAGGTAGCCAATTCGTCATCTGACGCTTCTTCTTTACTCTTTCATATATTCTATCCCTGCAGGAGCCAAGCGAAAAAAAAAACAACAGCATTAAAAGGCATCAGCCATTTATCTCCCAAAGTCGATCGTGTCTGTAGACATTAATTAACGAGCGAGTCGTCCTCGCGATGATGATGATGCACTCCCTTAATTTTTTTCTCCTTCAGGTCGCTTTCAAGGAGTAAAACAGTTACAGGCGTCTTCGTCTCTGCACGGATCGTTGAATTGGGCGCGAAGAGTAGGGCTCTTGAAGGTTCGTTTGAAAGACCTTCTTCAAAGGAGATTGGGGGGAAATGTGTGAAAACAGCTGGCCGATCTTTGGAAAGGTTAAGGGGACGTGTGCCCACACGAACATCGCAGTTGGTTCGCGGCTTGTGAGGGGGAGATCGAATCTTGAATGGGGGTGAGAGAACTTCAAGAAATGAGATAGACTAAATGGGAACGGGTTTCAGGAAGAGCGGAATTCAAATTAACAAATTATTATTATTATTTTTTTTGTTAAAAGTTTTTTTTCTTCTTTTTAAATGGGAACAAGGCAAGCTGTGAATCTAGCTTGATGCGCAATTTTCAGGATGTTTCCAAATTTAGTCATGGCGTACTTGGATCTCGGCTACTGCAAACATGTCTTTGAACTACATGTTCATCCTACATAGCTCTTTCAGCACTGCAAACCGAATTCAGCAGTTGCGATCTTTTTATATCAGTTCAAAATACACAAAAAAAACATTTCTCTCCCCATATATCACACATACCAGCACCATATGCTAATCAAAAAGGACCTAATTTAAATTACACTTACCCCTCGAAGAAACCCGACTGACGTTAAGGGGTCGCACAGGTACAAACGAGGGTCCTTCCGGCGCCGCGCCCCTCCCTACTTCCAACTGTCCAGCAATCAACAATTACTTTGTTATGTACCAAACACCCGATCCGAACCAGAAAAATCCACGTCCATAAATAATTCCATCAAAGAGGGATAAACTGACCCCTGTCCAGTGTCTCCTCCTCGGCAAGATGACCAAACGGGTAGGTAATAAATGTAGCAGGGTCCCGCCGTCCCGGGGTCATCGCCGGAGGTCACAACGGTAAAGATCCCCGGCGACCGAACAACTCTCTCGGAGGAATTAGGGCAGAAAAGCAAGAGATCTTCAAGGGAAAGGTTCAAGGGGTGTCGTTTCACGCTTGCGACATGGGACCTAAGAAAGGGAAGTAGTTTCGTTTCGGCTGGTCGTGGTGGTCAGTTCGAGGAGGGGTGACCGGAGGGGTTGATGGTCAGTCAGTGTGTACCAATTAATTTGAATTTTGATTGAACGATGTGTTAGGCCAGGAGTTGCTGGGAACGAACCCGGGTACAGGGTGATTCGGGGGTCAGTATTTGATGTTCTGGATAAATCTAAGAAATAGCAAAATAGACTGGTTTTTGCCTTCCTCACTTTACTGAGGAAAGGCTATAAAATCACTCGAAAAACGAAATTCTCAATTTGACCTCCTAGACCCACCTTCATGTATACTTATCGACTCAGAATCACATTCTGAGCAAATGTCTGTGTGTGTGGTGGGATGTTGATCAAAAAAATTTGCACTGGATTATCTCGGCACTGTGGGTCTCGTGGCGCAGGGGTAGCGGCTTCGGCTGCCGATCCCGATGATGCTATGAGACGCGGGTTCGATTCCCGCCTTATCCACTGAGCTTCTATCGGATGGTGAAGTAAAACGTCGGTCCCGGTTTCTCCTGTCTCGTCAGAGGCGCTGGAGCAGAAATCCCACGTTAGAGGAAGGCCATGCCCCGGGGGGCGTAGTGCCAATAGTTTCGTTTATCTCGGCACTGGCTGAACCGATTTGGACCGTATTGGTCTCATTCGATCCGTCTTGGGGTCCCATAAGTCGGTATTGAAAATTATAAAGTTTAGTAAAGTACTTCAAAAGTTATGCTAAAAAACGATTCTAGCAAAAGTCCGGAAGATTGTAAAAAGGGTGGTTTTTGTTAGAAACCCTGTCATGTTATACATTTTATTATTTATGCACTTTTTAGATGCCGGATCTCATATATTTCGATGAAAACGTTGTCCGGATCTATCGTGCGCCCTGTCGTTGGACAGGTGATCAAAAGACCTCTCCAACGACTTCAGTAGATTGCAGATCTGACAACACTATCAAAAGTTGTAAGCACATAAGTGCCCTGAATTATGAAGATCTGACTACCCAATCTGATGGTATGAATAATGAATCAAGTTGATAGAACACTGAAAGGTCCGCCCTTGTGTATCTATTTTGGATAGCATTACCCTCTAAATGTGAGGAAGGCAACAACCACCTAAGGGTTGATTAAGTATCGTTTTTTCCTTAAAATCTTTCAATTTAACATTATTCTTCAGTTTTTAGTGAATTTGGTGACATATTTCATGTGTTTTACATTTTTTTAAAGTAACAATTTAGATTTTATTAACTTAAATTTTTGAAATTAAGTCTAACTTTTTCAATTTATTTTCTTCACCTCTTGAAAAATTAGACTTGATTTAAAAAAATAGCCGGGACCGTGGTGTAGGGGTAAGCGTGGTTGCCTCTCACCCAGTCGGCCTGGGTTCGATCCCAGAAGGTCCCGGTGGCAAATTTTGAGACGAGATTTGTCTGATCACGCCTTCCGTCGGATGGGGAAGTAAATGTTGGCCCCGGTCTAACCTAGAGGTGTTAGGTCGTTAGCTCAGTCCAGGTGTAGGAGTCGTCTCCCTGGGTCCTGCCTCGGTGGATTCGCTGGTAGGCAGTTGGACTCACAATCCAAAGGTCGTCAGTTCGAATCCCGGGGTGGATGGAAGCTAAGGTGTAAAAAGAGGTTTGCAATTGCCTCAACAATCAAGCCTTCGGACACCTAGTTTCGAGTAGGAATCTCGCAATCGAGAACGCCAAGGCAAAGCTGTAGAGCGAATAATTTGATTGAATTTTTTTTTTTTTTTTTAAATATATATCACTGTAAAGTACTAAAAATTTCATGAATATTTCAAGGATCAATATTGGACGATTTTTTTTTGACACGCCGAAATTTTTTTTTCTGTTTGTTTTTCCGTTGGCGACGTATTCTCAGCAATCATTGATCCAATCAACAATGTTTATGCAATGCTGTAGAAAATTTTCTGAAGTCTTCATAAAAAATACACAGCCTGCTTGAGATTGTCAGTTCAGCCAAATAAAATCTTACACAAGAAAATTACCAAATTTCTTCCGTTGAAATTTAAGTTAAAACACCTTAAATTTTACTAAAAGAAGACCAAAAGAGACAACAATTTTACTGAAATTTCAGTAAAGCATCTGTAAAAGTGACAAATATCAATTAACTGCAAATTCAGTAAAATCTAAAATTCTGAATTGTTTACTGAAATTTAAGTTGATGAAAATTCAGTAAAATTTTACTGAATTGAGCCAAAAAATTGTGTGTATGTTTGAGTTTGGGCAAGCTTTATCATGACTTCTTTAAGGCCGATGCAAATATTTAAAAAAGTTTTTGTCCCTCGGCCCTAGCCAAGGTCAAGGGGGGGGGGCAAAAAAATATAAAAATTTAAATAACAAGCCATAGTCTTCACATTTCAATGAAAAAAGTGTCTTAAAATGCATTTTACACTAGTTCAGTTGTTTTGCAATCATTAGTTTTCAAAAAATCTAAGATCTGACAAAAACAAAAATTGTATCGAAAAAAAAGATTTTGCATCGAAAATTTTCAAAAAATCTTAAGATTTTTTAACAAACCCAAACATGCTAAAAATGATTTTGAACGCTGTATTTTAATTTGATTTCAGCTGGTTGCCTTTGAATTTTCATTGAAATTTTGAAGTTTATTGTAAAAATATTTTTTTCGCCCCCTGATTTTTCGGGCCAATTTTGAAGGGGGGGTGACAAAAACTTTTAAAAATATTTGTACCAGCCTAAGTGTAAAAGTAAATTTTTATACAAAAAAAAAAATCGCTTTAAGGTAGATAAAACTTGAAAACTGTGCATTTTAATAATTCGCAATTTTTAGTTTTTTTTAAATTCAAATAAAATCTTGCCAATTTTCAATTCACTTTTTTATCACAAAAACTAAATATCTCAAAATTGATTTTTTTTATTTTCAAGATTTTTTGATACGTTTTAGGGGACCAAAATCCGCAACCTTTGAGCTATAGAAAAGTATGGTAAAAATATATGCCGCCGAGTGGTTTTTGGAAAAAAAAATCTAAATTTCATGCATAATTTTTTACCTCGTTTTTTATGTTAAATTGAATTTGCAATCGAAAAATACTCTACAATTTTTTTGATAAAGGACCCCGTTCTCAAGATATAGCCACCAAAAGTTTGATTGCTGCGAGATATTTGCAGTTTTTCGATTTAAAAAAAAAGTGACCATAAGATTTTTGTTTTTGAAAAGTTAAGATATTTTACTTTAAAATTGTCTATGAGAAATTGAAGATTGGACCTCTGTTTGCTGAGATACAGCGGCTTGATGAAAAAGAAACAGGAAAATCGAAGTTTTCTAAGTTATTCACAACCTTCATTTTCTAATGTCGATATCAACATTTAAATTTGGTCCGATTTTCAATGTTAAAAAAATTAATAAATTTTTTCGACGAGATCGAAAAATTTCACGAATGCTTTTCGTGAAATTTTTCGATCTCGTCGAAAAAATTTATTAATTTTTTTTTTAAATCATGTCTTACATTTTAAAATGGTTTTTTAAATTATTATTTTCGAAGAGATCGGAAAATTTCACGAATTTCATGCAAATATTTTGTTGAAATCAAACTTTCAGTGGCTATATCTTGAAAACGAGGCCCTTAATGAAAAAATCTGTAAAGTACTTTTTAATAGCAAATTCAGTTTTACATAAAAAAATAGGTTTTTTTACCATTTTTGACCAATCTTCTATATGGCTCAAAAGTTGGGGATTTTGGTTCCCTAAAACATATAAAAGAAATCTCAAAAATCAAAAATACGGATTTTGGATATTATTTTTTTGTGAAAAAAAATGTTGATTAAAAAATCGGAAACACCGAATTGATCAGAAAATTAATTCAAAAGTTCCAGATTTTCGAATATTTACGTTTCATTTTTGTATGGACAGCTGACAAAATTGTAAGGAGACTTGTACGGGTGAACCAGTCATGAAGTTCTTCATGACATGTTTTTAAATGCCATTGAGATTCAATTCATTGATGTTAAAAAAAAATCAAAGCAGAAACACCCTGTAAATATGATCCTTCCAGCAAACAAACCTCCGTCCAAGCAAGCCTTCTCCAAATATTGCACAACACAGTCCCAAGACCGTGAAAAACGCACCACGAACTCCTTGGAAATCCTTTACCTGGACCCAGACTGTCCCAACAGATTTAGCGGACCATCCGAAACCCATCCCAGGTAAGAAAATGGGAAAAGCGCCCCTGTTTCCCGCGACTTATACAAATTTTTATTAAGATTAAAATTGATGCTCTCTCTACCTGCGCGCGGCCAACTAGGATGCGGTCCGAACTTGGACAATTTTGTTATGCAAATATCTCTCTACCTGCGGCCTCCTTGGATGGAAACCGTTGCGCCATAGTCAAAATCATGTAAATGAAGTACGAACTGACCATTTGCATGTGATTCCCGAAGGTAGGACCTTCACTGACAGCGGTCACAGCGTCCCACGGCCACGATGGTCAGCGGCGGCTACCTGACCCGGTGCCGGTGGGAAAGTAAAGGAGTTCCAAGCTAATAAATCAGTGGCGTCTTTGGGTAATGAGAAGATGATTTGCGAGGCAGAATCTACCTGGCGGTGAGGTACTGGACGCGACCATGGAGAAATTAAGACGCAATTTGGCGCGACTTGGCCCGGACAGTTGGCCGGCGGAGTTCTGGACGGACGGTCCTGGGAAAAGTGCGCGCCTTTTTTTCCTTGATTCTTAAGGATGGACCTTGAGGAAAATGAAACGGTTTATTGGACTAGATTTGATTGTTGATGGCGGGCTCGCGCGGACAATGGGACTTGGGACTGACCGTAGCAAAGTGACCGTTGGGACAGGACAGTTCCTGGACGGGGCAGTGCGTCGGTTACGGCGGCTGCAGCGCCGAGGAGTAATTTTGACCGTTGGAAAGGTTTATGTAAGGATATGTAGATTAGTTCTAGTTTTTTTGGCGACGGGGAAGATGTTTTGATACAGTTTTTGGCTGGAAATGGATCGTTTTTTCGATGGTCAAGATGGCAAAAATTTACCTGGACATTTAATAGGCAGTTTATGCAACGACAGTTAACGGTCAAAATCCTTTGTGGAAAAATCTTGAACAATGTTAAAGCTGGGTTTCCTTTAAATTATATCTGATTTGCAGACTGACACGATTTTTTTTTGTAAAAATGGGCCACAAAACGATGCAATGTGGAAATTGGAGTTACCTGGTTGTTTGAGTGTGTGCTTAATAATTCAAACTTGTTTTGAGACCCAAGACGGAGGATGTTTTTTTGAAAGCAGTAATTTCAGCAATTTTCACGTTTTAAGACCAGTACGCAGCTCCAAAGGGAAGGGGTCAAGAAACACCTTTACGAACAGCGGAAAAAAGAAGAACGATTTCTTGGTATTATCTAATAGATTGTTTTCAAGATTGTCCGATTTAAAATTAAAGCTTAAAATTCAGTCTTGTAGAGGTCACAAAATTAATTATAAAAATCCCTGTGTATAAGACTCATTTTTTCCAATTTTTGCAACGAGGCCTTTTTTTCTCTTTTGAACGCATCAATTATGCAAAACTGCTGGTACAAATATTTTTAAAGTTTTTGTCTTTTACCGTACTGTACTGTACTGTTCTGTACTGTACCGCAAAAAGTTTTTTTCGCAAATTTTTTTTCGTCAAATCTATTTTTTTTTTGAAAACTAATGATTGCAAATCAACTGGACTTGTGTATAATGCATTTTAAAACACTTTTTCCATTCAAACGATGACATTTCGGCTTGTAATTTAAATTTTTATATTTTTCTATATTTTTTCTATTTTTTGCCCCGTCCTCGACCCCGGCCAGAGTCGTGGGACAAAAACTTTGAAAAATATTTGCATCAGCCTAAGGAATAGAGAAATTTTAATTATTAAAAAATATACAAATTTGTTATAATATGTTGTTATAAAAAGCAAGCTTTGTTTCTGAAAAAAGTTACAATACAAAAAAATACACACAAAATTTGACTGGGTGACTTTTGTGGTAACAGTTTTATTTTTTCCTTTATAGCGATTTCCCGCGCTAGCTGAACGAAAAATGATGAGGGGACCACCAATGCATAATATTTTTTCTATAAAATATTTTAAAATAATAGGGTTTTTTTTAATTTGTTTGCAGAGCTCATCTTTCAATTCCCTCAAATTCGGACTTGAAATTTTATGAAAAAAAACAATTAAAATAGGGTAATTCTCAACCAACTCACACGTAATCGGGAAAAGTTGCCCGACCCCTCTTTGATCTGCGTGAAACTTTGTCTCAAAGGGTAACTTTTGTCCCTGATCACGAATCCGAGGTCCGTTTTTCGATATCTCGTGACGACCCCTTCCATTTTTGAACATGTGAAAAAAGAGGTGTTTTTCAATCATTTGCAGCCTGAAACGGTGATGAGATAGAAATTTGGTGTCAAAGGGACTTTTATGTAAAATTGGACGCTCTATTTGATGGCGTACTCGAAATTTGAAAAAACGTATTTTTCATCGAAAAAAAAAACACAAATAAAGGTTTAAAACTCTGCCATTTTCCGTTACACAATTGTATTTTTTTTTTTGAAACATGTCATTTTAAGCGAAATTATATGTGCTTTTAGAATCTACCCAGAAGGGTCATTTTTTCAATTAGAACAAAAAAATCATTTTAAAATTTCGTATATTCTCGAACTTTTTTTTCATAAAATTATTTTTATTAGGTCCTTTTCGGTACTGGGACCTGGCATCTCTAACTTTGCAGGGTTATTTTTTAGAGTGTAACAATGTTCTAAAAAGTTGTAGAGCAGACAATTACAAAAAATTTGATATGTATATATGATATATGATATGTAAGGGGTTTGCTTGTAACCATCACGAGTTATCGCGATTTAACGAAAAAAAGTTTTGCCGTCAAATCGGGCGTCCAAATTTACTTAAAAGTCCTTTGGACACAACATTTCTATCTCATCACCGTTTCAGGCTGCAAATTATTGAAAAACACCTCTTTTCGGTGCATGTTCAAAAAATGGAAGGGGTCATACCGCCCCTCCGTCACAAGATATCAAAAAACGGGCCTCGGATTCGTGATCAGGGACAAAAGTTACCCCTAAGGGCAAATTATCACGCAAATCGAAGAGGGGTCGGGCAACTCTTCCCGATTTCGTGTAAGTAAATTGCTTAAGGGGTTACATACATGTAGAAAATCACAAAATTTCATATCAAAGAAATGTATTAAATTCACCAAAAAGATGATTTTCAATCACTACTGCAAATTTTGTAAAGACATTTCATGATTAAACTGAGTAAGAGACGATATAAGCTCAAAATGTTGCCATGCGCAAAGCGAACGTCAAACTTTGTGAGCGTTTTTCTCTAAACACCGAGTTGATTCATGGGTGCCACGATATCTCGAGATGGGATAGACCAAATTGACTCAGTGAAGACTCGATTTTGGGTTTAAGCTCTAAGAAAAACATAATCAAAAACTGGTGTTTTTTTTACATGAAAAATATATGATTTTTTTTTTTGAAAATCGACCTTCGTCATGCAAACGGGACTGATTTAACGAGGCTTCACCAAAATTTTGAGCCAATTTAGTCAAAGTAGTTTGAAGATATCGTGGCACCCGTTTTTTGAAACTGCCAATTTCAAACAGCTATATCTCGGCATTGATACAAGCAAATGTCTTCAAAATTAATAGATGAAAATGTTTATGTTAATGCCCTGGAAACAGATTTTAAAATAATTCAAGTGTGTGTTCAAAACAACCTCTAACATTTTTGCCGATTTACATGTATGTAACCCCTTAAATTTGTTTTCAGAGCTTACCTTTGAACTTTCCTTAAATTTTGTCTTGAAAATTTATATAAAATTACAAATATGATTTTTAGTTTGTTGAATTTGCTATTTGCATCCACTGGCCCCTCGATCATTACGGATTGTTTTCATTTTCTGTCATTTCAAATCAGTCAACGCCATATTAGCGAACAAGTACTGTATTAAAGCCATAATATGACAACAGTTTTTTTTTTCGGAGATTTGCTCTATTTTCATAACAAAAAAAAAAAACACCTAAAAATCGATTCATCCACCTCCATCTCAAAACGAGAAAAGAAGGCACTCCCTCATCATCCCATAACAACCCCATATTTCAGGGTGTGGCATTTCCACCGGCAATGATGATGCTCTCGGGGGAAAAACCTTCTATCCTTGATTTTTCCTCCCACACGAGAGAAGAGGAAAACTAACAAACAAAACCTGACGATGACGATGATGGCGTGCTAAACGTCACTTCTCTTGTCCCAACGGGGATAACATTTTCCTCACGACGATGACGATGATGATGGTGATTGCGATGTTGATGATGATGGGGGAGGAATTTTCCGAGAATCATTTCCCATCGAGCGATGGAGATAGGATCACTTCTTCATCATGTTCTTTTTTTCTCTCAGACTTTATGTACACACCTTGTGTGTTGTATATACGTTGGGCATCAAGGTGTGCCAGTTTTGCTGGCGGCAAAAAAGCGAGGGTGTCTCCATGGAGACAAACATGTGGACATGTACAACCAAGGCTTGCTGCAATTTTTGTTGTGAGGAGATCAGGACAAGACAAGTATAAACAAGAAAAAGAAAAGCAGGAAGCGGAAATGACCGGCGTGCAACGAATTCACCGTGCATGAATTAAGGATCAGGGTTGGGCTACCGGGATAACTTATCACCGGAGGAAGTGAACTTTGCTACCCCCGAAAAAAAACCCCAAAGTATCTCATTAGAGGTAAGCGGGATGTCACCTTGACATTCCACTCAAATGTCAGAGATTCAACAAACAGAAAGAGGAAGTTCACCGTGTTATCTTAATTTCTTCGATTCGACATGGACCGATCCGAAAAAAAACAACACGACTTGTCGGTCGCTCGGAGTTTTGTATTGATTTTTCCTCCATTGTGTCATACCTTTCTCGTTGCATCTCTGCCCTTAAAAATAACAACAACAACAACATTTACCTACAAAACTGTATATGTTTATTTGTTTCCCTTTGCGCGGAGCCGCAAACTTCCACTCGGGGACCAAAATAAAATGTCAAAGTTATGGGACAGTTTCCAGCGCTTATCTTGTTGGACGATTTTTTTTATTGTTTGCTCTTACCTATTGCCCGGATATATCTATCTTTTTGTAATAGTTTGTGCACGGAAGATGAGCATTTTTTCTCTCTCAGCGTGCAGTTTCGAACCGGAACGAGAGAGTGTTTGAACGCTCGAATTCTTGGCATTTTTGTTTGACTCGAATGCTGAGTGTTTGCGGCGATAACCCACGCGATGAGTCATGTACAGTTCAGCATATTGCGCGTTCTGAGAAACGTCATTGATGATCAAGTAGCCTTTGACATTCCAATTATGCATTTAAAATTTGTGCAACATCCGGAATCACTGAGAATTCGTCAAATCAAACTTAAATAATGCTTCACTAAATGTTTATTTAACTGAAATTCAACAAAATCTGACAGTTGTCAGAAAACTTAGGAAGTTGCAATTTGCTAAATTCAGATCACAATTTATTCTACAAAGTCAGGTAGTAAAAAGAATATTCTAACTGAAAAAACCATAATCTAGATAAAAAAGATAAGTTTCTATTTGGTATCTTACGTCATATTGTCAAATAAATGAAAAGCATAATTTGCATGTCAGTTAATATACGAAAAGTATGGAAAAAGGTATGGAAACAAAATCACAATCGCAGGATCTGGTACAGTGATACATAAATTATAAATTATAAAACTTTTTTTTTAACAAAAATGTTCAGTGAAAATTTCTTACAGAAACCATGTTATTGGTTGTTGATTAATTTTTTGTTGGTTTTCAGGAAAAATTTCAGGCTACTTTTTAAAACTGTAAAACCCAATATAAACACAGAGCATTTTTGGTAAGAAGTCCAACTATATTTCGATAGGACGGGGTGACGGGGTGACATTATTTTTGAAGATTTCAGAGTGGTAATTGATATTTCTCTGAAAAAGGATTTTTTTTAAATTAAATCGCGAGATCTAAAGATTTTTTAATTTTTCATGTATAAAAACATGGTTCCTGATGCCAAAATCCGGGTGAGCCCGAAAGTTCCTGCGACATTGCGTTTTTGTGGAACACCCTAATATTTATGTTTCTTAAAGAGTTGATCCAAAATGTGATGATGATGATATGATGAAAAAAATCTAGATAAAGATCTTGAGAAAAGCGAATTATAAATTGATTTAGAGCAGTACTGAATGCAACAAGTTACAAACAGAAGATTTTTCCAGCACGATTCGTTCATTTATCCAACGAAGTTTACAGAGTAGGATAGATTCGACAGTGCTTAAAAATCACTTTTTGAATTGGCATTTTTTCCGTGAAACATTTGTTTCCCCGTTTGAATGTTATTTTCCAAATCATAATACTCCAGAAACTCAAAGTTAGTATCGAAAACTAATAAACTCTTCGAATTATGCCAAGCGTTTTAAACAAATATTTTAAACCGGCATTTTCAAAATGTTGGGGGTAATTTGATCCCCCTTTCAACATTTTGAAGAAATCTTAAGCAAAATGTTTCTTATTCATCCAAACTTTTAATTTTCTATAAGTTACAGCAATTTCACATTTAACCTGTACGTATGTGTTCAAAATATAACAAGTTTAGCATGCAAAATATTTAAAAACGTAAAATGTTCCTTTTTCAGACCAAAATTGAGCATGCTTACAAAAGCTGGTAATTTCTGTTTACAAAACTTTTGAAAAATGGTTCAAACTGCAGTAAGTTATGTACAACTATACTAAAGGAAACTATGTTTGAAAATCCAGCCCAATTATTTAATCTTGAGGCTGATTCCAGTGGATGTAAAAAAATCTCCCTAAACGCACTTTTAACGTCACGATGAATTTAACGTCAAATGCGTTAGGGTTTTGGAGTTGATTTGTTTATCAAACTATTTATGTATAAAGAATATTTTTGTTGATTAATTGTTGTGTGTTTTCTATACTTATCAAAACAAAGAAAAAAGATATCTTGGAAGTTTTTTGCAGCACTTTTTAGAAATATGTTTGTTACTCAATCTAAACATTTTTTTAAATTTTTTTCTTTGTTTTCTACAATGACTTTTAGTCAATTTCGCACAACATTCTAGAACAAAGCTTATTGTTTTACCCACATGCTAACGGGATACAGGCTTGGGATCAAGTGTCCCCTACTTGAAACAGGTTGAAAAATGTGCAAATTGGTAAAATAATAGGGTCCTAGAGCCCTATGTAAATTTGTATGTACAACGATTAAAAACATAATTATAAACCATTTCTAGTCACATTTTTTCATTTTTATGCCAAAAAACGAATTGACAAGACAACATGTTTTCGATGGAACAACTATGGTTCCTATGGAACGATTTGTCAAGTTCTGTCCTATTCTGTCATGAAGGTGCGCGAAGTTATTTTTATGTATTTATTTAAAAAATCCATTTTAAATTCTTTGCGGTCCCAATTCTTGTATTAGAAATATTACTCCAAGAATTAAGTTTAAAAAATATTACAAATGGAAACTATGCGTTGAAAAGAGCATAAAAAATTATTTTAATAAAATTAAAAACAAGTTTAAGTTTTATGTATATTTTTAAAATTTTTGAGTAATTTTTGAATAACTTTAAGGCCGTTGCAAATATTTTTCAAAGTTTATGTCCTTCCCCTTCAAAATCGGTCCGAAAATCAGGGGGCAAAAAATATATTTTTTCAAAAAACTTCAAAATTTAAGGGGAATTAGAAGTCTAACCAACTGAAAACAATTGGAAATGCATTTTCCTGCATTTAAAATCATATGTAGCTTGTCTGGGATCGATCAAAAAAAATTTAAATTTTTGTAGAAATCTAATGCACAGCACCACAAAAAGTTTTTTTTTCGGTGAAAAAAAAATCTCTTCAATACTTGGATACTTTGAAAACTAATGATTGCAAAACAACTGGGTATGCGTAAAATGCATTTTAAAACACTTTTTTCTTTAACCCTTTCGAGCCTTATGGGTCATATATGACCACAAAATCAAAATTTTGAAAACTAGCCTATAATTGTTGTATGATCCTCAAAATCATTTTCCCATCATTAGTTAAATTTTTTTTTTGAAAATTCAGGCCTGAAAGGGTTAAAATGTTGATTCCATGGCTTGTAATTTTTTTTTTGCCCCCGACCCCCCCTCGACTTTGGCCAGAGTCGAGGGACATAAACTTCAAAAAATATTTGCAGCAGCCTAAACAAGAATTTTTTTTTTAAATTTCTTCAATTCAGCACCCATTTTATGCATATTTTAATAGATCTTCAAAAACACGATAAATTGCGTCTTCAATTAAGTGAGTGAAAATTTGAAATTTCACGCATCCTTCTGTGGTAATCCGAAAAAGGTCAAAAACATCCCGCTAATCACCTTTTCCCCCGAATCAACATCCCAACAATTTCTCTTCTGGTTGCATCACCGTCAAATTAACAAAACAGCAGCCACGTGGCCTTTACGTGTGCTCCCAGTAGGCGGTGGTGGCGTCGATGATGACGTTCCAAACTCGGATGATTCCCGATTTGTTGCGGTACTTTAGGGCGCTCCCTCCTCCCTTACCTTAACCGGAGAACTACGGGATATCGGGATGTGGTTACTGTGAGCCGCCTAATTGAACGTGGCTCACAGCTGACTTGGATTAAAAAGTCAGCTCTGAGAGACCTGGATTGTTAGAGGGAGGGTGGGGAAAAAGTAATTAACCGATCCGACGAAACGAAAAAAAAAAAAAAAAAAAAAACAAAAAAATTGGGAAGTTGGCACGCTATCGATTACGTCTGCGGACACCGGATCCTGACCGGCCGGGCCGGAAAATCCGAGCATCCTCCCGAAGAACCACGACGATTGAACGTATAGTTCGATGAATCACACACTCACTCTTACGCTTTTTTGGGTGAGGTCTACACGTGTGGGGCTTCGCGTGGTGGTGATACCAGGTGGGATAGAGGGTGACCACGTGCTCGGAGAACGTAGGTGTGTGAGGGTGATTGAAGTTGAGAGTAACGATATAGGAAAAAAATGCTGAGAAGGGGTCGAAGAAATTCACCACCTCGTTTCCGGAGTGGGAAAAGGTTTGAAGAAGAAGCAGAAGAAGACGGAGAGGAAACAGCACCGCCATCCGATGGAGAAGGAAGGAAAAACTGCGGAAAGACACATGAAGCATATGTTGGGACTTTGGGAGGCAATAGTCGTCCGTTAGCTGGGCGACCCTTAGCGTAACAGGAACTGTTTCATTTCAAGCTTACCAATAACGTTAAAAAAAGTTTCTTACTTTATCGTGTCGAAGTTGGTTGCAGCTTTTTTCATGTTTGCATTGAAAATAAGTCTGGACCGAGCCACGATACTCTTCACGGGTGTTCCCCTCAGGAACAGGGAAAGATTTACTTTTTACTATTGAAAATAAGTTGATATTTTCTATATTCTAAGTAGAGTAATTTGATAAAATACTAACATATTCGCCTTTGTCCATAAGGCTCTCTAGTCAGACATGTAGCAATACATTCAAAGTATGTTTACATGGCAGCGGGTTTGTTTGCATCAGATCTGCTATCTCTTTCCAGCAAAAGATTTTTTTATCGAGCGACTTCGCCTGATTTGTCAGCCAACATATTTCGCAGGGACTCGAATGTCGATCGAGTCTTCCCTGCGTCAGTGTCCCTGCGAAATATGTGAACTGTCATTGGGCGGTAGGGCTTAAAAACAGTTATAAGTCTGCATGATAAACACCTTTTGCAAAAATAAAAAAGATAAAATTATTAAAAAAAATAACAAGTTCACTAGCTTTGCAATCATTAGTTTTTGAAAAATGTAAGATTTTAGCGAAAAAAAAAACAGTTTGCGGTACTGTACTTTGACAATGATAAAGCATGATAAAAAATGATTTTAAAACAGGTGATGATTTTTAACTGTAGTTCAATTTCCATTGAAATTCTATAGCATATATTTTTGAAATATTAAATTATTTTTCTCAGCCTTATCAATATTAAAATACCTTGAGGATTTCTTCCATATTTGTTTTGTGTTAAAATTAATATTTGGCTTTTTGGAGATAACAACTAAGCTTTTTATAGGCCTTTCATTTGAAAGAAATCTAAAGAAAGTATTAGACTACGACAAACAAACGAGCAAACTCACAAACAAACAAACTTTTTGACTGGTGCGTCCATCCCGGGAATTCCCGGAACAAAAATCCCGGGATTTTTCCAAAACCGGGAATTCCCGAATTTTCTATCATTTGTCCCGGGGATTCCCGAAATTGAACAAAAATCATAATTGGTCTGGAAATTCAGATTTGGTTGTGAAAATAGTAGAACAATAAAATGAATTAAAATTTGTATTCAGCAAATCTCAGCATTGAATTGGCTTTTTAGGAACAAATATTATTATTTTTATTAACAGGTCCGCAAAATCCCTAGTGGTTTAATTTTTTTCTCTATTATTTTATTTTTCTAAAAAACTGGATATATTTACGTATATTTTCGATTTTAAATAAAAAAAAAACAATCTCATATCAAATTATTTACACCGGCATCTAGCGCAAATACGTACAAATTTAACAAATTAATACAGCTATTAAAGCAAAAAATAATTGCATGACGTTTTGGATGAGTTCGGTTAAAACAGGAACAGAACAAAACAATTTTTACTTCCAAATGTATTGCTCAATCTCCTGTACCTTTTTTGGACTGTAATTCTGATTTTCCCTCGGTTGGTGGTAGTAACTTGAAGATAATTTGTAAAATATATTTTATATAAAACAATGAATTCAAAACTTATCTCAAATTTTACATTGACTGGTATCATTTTATTTATTGACGTTTTTTGTTTTTTAGACATTTAAAATATTTTTTTTAAGTTGTTTTAGTCATGTCATATAAAAATATATATAAAAGAAAAAAAATATATAAAAGAATTCCAAAGTTTTTTTAAATAGGTCCTATAAACATATGGAAGACAAAAGCTTATTGGACCTTTTAAAAAAACTCAAGAACAATGTAATTTGATTCGCAAACAAAAAAATAATTAATCATACTGAAATTAAAAAAAAATAGTTGATTTAAAATCCTAAACACCACAAAGACAAAAAAAATCTTTAAGGCTATTTTCAAAATGGCGTCTTTGTTTAGATTGAAGTGAGGATTATCACCATTTGATATTATTAAGCTAATTCAATGATTTTAAGCTTGAAAACATAACAAATATAATGAAACATAGATTTTATTACTGATTCAAAAATTTCCCGGGATCGCGGGAATTCCCGGGATTTTAAAAATATTTTTCCCGTTTCCCGGTAAATTCAAAACCCGGGAAAATTGGACGCCCTATTTTTGACAGATGGACAGATTGCCTGCTCTGTTTGTTTGCGAGTTTGGCAAGCCATCAAACACAAAAAAAGTGCTAGTTTGTCATTGTCTAATAGCTCCTTAAAAGTGTAAACACAGACGTAAATAGACTATCTTTATCACAGACTGTATGTGCTTTTAAGCTAACTAAACCTTAAACGTGCGTTTATTTTCTACTCGCGCAAACAAAATTACTCAGTTTTCGTCAAAACCAAATCTACTCTGAAATGTGTAGGTCCGGTTTTGACAAAAACTGAGAAATATGGAATTATGGCAAAACTTTGTGTATAAACACATCAACATATTATTTAAAATTTGTTAACCCGCTCAAAAGCTAAATCACATTTATCTTTTAATGAAGTATAATTCTCTCAAGAAATGTCACATACCAAACCAACATTTCTGAGATAGTTTCGCTCAGATTTTAGGTGAAGTAAACAATTTGAAAAAAATAATCTTTTTTCATATTGGGATGCACTTAAAAATGTATAAGTTTTGTACTGAACCTGTTAGAATAACGGTCCAACTTGTTTTTATACACACTTGGATTATTACCGAATTTTCAACTGCTGAACAGTTTGGTAAACCAAAAACTTCAGAATTCAAGTTCATTATTGCTAATCGTTCAACCGATTTTCGGTGAAATTTAGCTCATTTTGACAGATAGTTAACGGATTTAAACTTTACCGATTTGTGTGTAGATTTCACTTTAATCAAAACAGAAATGAAATAATGCTTTTAAAAATTTATCACGGTCACTGTCATCCTAAATTCATCATTTTTACTCATATATTGTTAGAGGTAATCTTTAGTAACCTTAAGAATGGACTTGAAAATTTTCTTTTTAAACATTTTTAAATACAATTCAATTTTATTATTATATAATAAAGTGAAAAATTAATCATAATCTGTTCATTTTTTTTAGCAATGTTTATCAGAAAAAGGGCCATCCATAAACCACGTGAGAAGAAGTTTTAGAAAAGTTTCGTTTTCAGATTAAAAAAATAGGGTGAAAATAATTTTGAAATTTATTACTTGGGATGGAATGTTTGATTGCTATTTCTAAACGTTGATAAAAAAAGTGTAATAATTTTGATAACATTTTGAGCTTTCAACCAAACTTGGTAGACCAAGGGTCACTCTCAACATCCTGGATATGTGTGGAATTTGCGTGTAATTTCCTTTTTTACCGAGTGAAGCTGGAAAAGGGATACACTGAACATAATTTCCAAAGGTGGGGGAGTGCATTGTCCGGTCCTTCCGAACACACTTTTTTTTAATTCAACCCTCCGTCCCAGACACGACAGAGAGTCTGGAGTCAAATTCGAGCGCGCACATGTTCCGGCTGGTTCTTGGGTCGAATCCCCCTCGATTTTTTTCGTGCTTTCTGGTTGATTCATTTTATCCAACATAAAAAAAGAAGTAGGGACAGGTAAACTTTGGAGGGAATGTTGCGGAAAAGTGCGCGCTGATAGAATTTGAGGAAAAGGCAGATCAGGGTTCGTTTTATCGATTTGGAAAAAAAGTGAAACAGAAGGAGAAAAAAGGAGACAGGAGGGAAATGAAAGCGAAAAAAGAGTGTGGCTCGCGCGCGGAGATCTTTCAAACATAAATTACACCTGTCTATCTCAATTTCCGGTTCAATGTAACTTCGCGAGAGGGTCCGTTGCTCCTAGATAGATGGCTTCGTTTAGTTTCGTTTTAGAGTGTAAGTTTGCTCGCGTACACGCAAACCACCTTTCAATCGAGTTAGCCGTGGCGAAAAAAGAATTCCAGCTATTTGAAAAGGGCGTATGCGCCACAGTAACAATCAAGCTGCTCCTAATTAAAATCCCGAGTGGCATTTACCACTCCTAATTGTGCCTATCAAATTCATCACGATCTCGACGTTTAGCATTTAATAATAGACTCATCCCACCCCTGCTGTAAAACCTCGAAGAGGGACGTAAAATTGCGTGATAATGTCAAAACAAGCATCCCTCCCGCCGCATATGACCTTTGCGTTCCACAAAACCCTGAATCTCATTTTCGCCCCCTCCCTGAATCGAGCTTGACTTTGACAAACAAGGCACAAAAAACCCGGGATGATCAAATTATCAAAGTGGTACAACGGTGCCGCCGCACCCACCCTTCGCGTTCTGGTTGTATCAAAACAAACAAAGAGGCCCATCCGAACTGACAGCATGCGGGGTGGGAGATGAAAATGCTCTTTTTTGGGAGAAGTCATCACCATCGGTCGCAGCAGGCGGCCACACCTTTGCAATTATCGATTCACGTGCGCCTTTTTTTTTTGGTATTGATTGAATTTATTGAAAAAAATACGAGGAAAAACAAAATTATCAAAAATGGCCAAAATTTCGAAAAATACCAAAATGATCCAAATTACTAACGTGATCAAAATGATCAAAATGATCAAAATGATCAAAATGATCAAAATGATCAAGATGATCAAAATGACATTATGATAAAAATGATCAAAATGATCAAAATGATCAAAATGATCAAAATGATCAAAATGATCAAAATGATCAAAATGATCAAAATGATCAAAATGATCAAAATGATCAAAATGATCAAAATGATCAAAATGATCAAAATGATCAAAATGATCAAAATGATCAAAATGATCAAAATGATCAAAATGATCAAAATGATCAAAATGATCAAAATGATCAAAATGATCAAAATGATCAAAATGATCAAAAATGTCAAAAATGTCAAAAATGTCAAAAATGATCAAAATGATCAAAATGATCAAAAATGTCAACAATGTCAAAAATGTCAAAAATGTCAAAAATGTCAAAAATGTCAAAAATGTCAAAAATGTCAAAAATGTCAAAAATGTCAAAAATGTCAAAAATGTCAAAAATGTCAAAAATGTCAAAAATGTCAAAAATGTCAAAAATGTCAAAAATGTCAAAAATGTCAAAAATGTCAAAAATGTCAAAAATGTCAAAAATGTCAAAAATGTCAAAAATGTCAGTTGCGACGGAGCACGTCCCAAATACGGCCGAAGCAATCCCCTCGTACTGCGTTAGTATTAGTGTTTGTTTTCGTTTTGACTGGTGCCCGTGCTGTCGCTTGGCGATCGATCAGAAGTTGAAAACTATCTGAGCAAGCGGGAGCACGGGCGCAGCTAAGAAAGTAGCTGCGAAAAGACACCGTAAATGTAAGTTTATTGTTTATTGTGAACGTTGTTAGCTGTAATTAAAATTGACAAAATTGACAAAATTGACAAAATTGACAAAATTGACAAAATTGACAAAATTGACAAAATTGACAAAATTACTAAAATAATGAATAATCTGCTAATTAGAATGTGTGTATTGATCTAGATTGTCAGAATACACGCTCACGTGAAGAATCATACAATCTAAGTAATATTAACTTTACGATCATGTTTCAGTCATAAAATTTCCCTAAATTCCTAACGAAAATTTGCGTGTGTTCCCAAACAGCAATCAACCGCTAATTCGACAAAATACCACCAAAGTCCCCAATTTGACAGCTGTTTGCCAAACGAATGGTTTCATTAGACGCAGCAGCCTCGCCATCAGCATACCATGATTGATACCTCTGGCTGTCACCGCGGCCGCACTGAAACAAATTTGCACACGAGTTCCTTGCATCCTTCAAACGCTCAATTTTCCAATCTGCATAATTTTATCTATCTAAATAAGCATGACGACGACGGTCCAAACGGGTTTGAAAAATGTCATGTTTTATTAATTTTGTCACACCGTACAGACGACACGATGATCGGTTCAACCGTCTTCTTCGAAGACGAAGACAAGGTCGGTGGTACAGGTGCTAAATTCAGCTCAGTGTGTAATACAATTTCACGAATCATTTTCATCTCCTCGTTCGTTCTCTCTCCTTCATCATCTTTTTTTTTCTGTGTGTTCTCTTCCGTCAACGACTTCAGCCGGACTTCTTCAGCGCAGGGGCCAACCTGTCGCCCTCGGAAACCAACTCGGTCCGCGATAATAGCTAATCATTATATTTTGTAACAAAATTTATTCATCTTTAATTTTGTGCCCCTCTCTCGCTTCGTGGCCATCAGCCGGCTCGTGTCGTCGTTTGCAGCAGCCGGCTGCAATGTGGCGCGCCGGAGATCATCGCGATCGACGATCGAAGAAGGGGAGAAATGCCGGCTCAAGGATACCGGCTGCTGCTGGTCATTCTCCTTCTGACTTCTGACTACGGTTTTTTTTCGACCCCTCGATCGATTTCAGGACGTTCGGACGAAACTAGGGATGGTTTGTTTTTTGATCCAAGTAGGCTGAGCGAGAACTGTCAAAATTCGGTATTTTGCTTCCAACTCGAGTTTTTGAGGGCGTTTATCTCGAAATCGATTTGACATTTTAAGTTGAAATTTTACCTTTTGTCATTTCAGATGTGAGCAAACACAAAAATCACAAAATTATTTCAAATTAACAATATTTTTCAAAACATGAGAAGATAGGTGACCAACCCTACTCGCGATCATCTGTTTTCATCTGTCGTGTTGTCCTTACGGCGACGATCCGACGCATCCTGTCCGTCCAGACAGCGCAGACAGGTTCCGCTTGGGGTATTTCCAGCAATATTCTGAAAAGGATACAACATAAAAACAAACCGAGCACGCGTCTTAACCATAAAAATGTGATCACATTTATTCCTCGCGATCGCGAGGCTCGTGCCACATTTTGATTGCATCGGGCCCCGCATCGCAGTAGCCTCGTGGTTTTGAGGTTATTTTTTGCCTACTTGATCTGACTTTTAGAGAGATCACCGTGCCTTCTTTGATGCAGGTTATTTATATTTCTGGGTTGACGCTTTCGTTGGGAAAAAGTTGTGGAATTGTGTTTGAGATTTATTTCAGTGTTTCTTTGTTGTCAATTTGCACGTTCAAGATCTACCCAATTTTGAGTTCCACCTGCAAATCAAATAATTAAATAAAAACTAAAAATTAAAGATTAAAAACTTAAAACCAAAAACTTAACAGTTTAGTTTTAATCTAAACAATAAAAACTAAAAACTAACTATAAGGCTTTCTAGGCCCAGTGAAAAAAATATAATTTAACTCAAAAATGACGAACTCCTCGTCACAGTGTCCTGATGCAAACAATGATCGAGTTGTAGCTGTCACAGCCCTGCGAAGTATGTTAGCTGACATATCGGGCAGTCAGTCAAAAAAACTAGCTAGAAGTCGCCTGACAAAAAAACTTTTGCTAGAAAGAGATAGGAAACCTGATGCAAACAAACGTCCAGCTGTCATGTAAACGTACTTTGAATGTGTTGGTAAATTTCTGACTAGAAAGCCTTATTCGTTTCACCCTTTAACATGACTTACTCAGTCGAACAAAATAACAAGAGAAATCCCCCTTTTCAAAACCACCTGCTCTCTTTATAAGCCAAACGTTCTTTTCACTTTTTTTATTCATCTTCCTCGACTGATCATCAACGGTTTCTGCGCTAGCATCCTTCTCTCCGATCAGACTGTCTGAAGCAAACCTTTCTTTCTCACTCTCTCGTTTTTCTTCCCTCTCCCTCATTTCTCTGTTTACGATCATCAGCTGGTGCTGCCAAAGGTTCTGCGGGCACGCGCCCGCGATCTGAGTTCGAAATGTTGCTTTTTTTATTGTTTTTCACATTTTTTTGTCTGAAAATTTATTATGTTGCTCTTGGACTGGTCCGGGATCCTTCCGGAGAGGAAGGGGGATCACCGCCGCTTCCGAGCGCGATCGCAGGATCATCCAATTTGGATGAGTGACATGTGCACTAGCGGGATATAGGAGGAAGCTGAAAAGAGAGAGATAAGTTCGATTGGTGGAAGTTGTTTCCGGTTTTGGGAAAAGTGCGACAGATTGTGGAAAATTAACGGAAATGAGTTATTAAATGTTGCAATGTGCATGTTTGACATTTATACACTTTCATTCTAAAGCGGTATACGCACTTCGGAAGCAGGCATGCCAGATTTTGAAGATTTTCGGGCACATCACAAAAACGCAAATGAGTTTAACTTGATGGCAAAATAATATTTTACAAATCTGTTTTTGGCAAAAGAAGCAAAACATTGTTACCTTTTTCGTGAGTAATACATTTGATTGAAAAACATAGAATAACATGGCAAAACAATACGTTTGAGCATTGAGCCTGTGCTAGAAAATCTTCAAATGTGGCATCCCTCACTCAAAAAAATATTCACGTTGAAGCTACGTGAAAAGCTATGTGGTATTTTTCCACTAAAGTTTTCACGTAACTTCTACGAGGCGGCCCTAGTAGAAACGGAATTTGCTTGGCCAGATCATTTCACGTCGTTTCTACGTGCTTCACACGTAAAAGCTAAATGAATCAATTGATGATTTCTACATGTTTGTTGTAGTAAACATTAAAGGAACCTTCTTGTACTAATATGGTCTAATTTCAGATATTTTTTTTATCAAAAAGAAAAAAAACAAGCAATGCAGATCTAATTCAAATTTAAAACATAGTTTTATTCAATTTTCCTTTGCTAACATGGTAAAAAAAGGCCCAGTCTCTCATGAAACCGAGCAGGAAGACGTTCGTGCGTAGCTTTCTGTTTCCGCTGCACTTTGTGGCCGCACGGGAACCCGTTTCAAAGTCGTTGTCGTTAGTTGCGTGTAGGGACGACCTGCTTCCGAACGCAGCACGACGGCTGCAGTAGCCAACCTCCCGACCGCCCACTGACCACGGTCCGGTTGCAGCTTGTCCCGTTCGGATTCCGTAGAGATCCGCTCCGCTCCGTACATGTCACACACGTTTTCTGATCTGTCACTTCCTCTCACGATTCCTCAATCCTCAGGTAACATGAATATAAGTACAAGATCATTCTAATGAAAGGTAACACAAATATTGGGCAATGCAGAGAGATGCTCACCGACATCTCTACATCCCCCCTAAAGTTTCACAGATCTTTGAACTGTATCAAGAAACTACTGAATTTATTTATATTCATTTGTTATCATCAATATAACAATCGAATTATCAGCACCGCAACCCACAGCGCTTTGCCGCCTTTACTGGAAAACCTTTTATTTACCTCAGGCGTTTGAAGAAAGCACTCAAACATGTTTTGCAGTTATGTAAATTCTTCATTTGATTTTATCTCAATAGTAGTAACATTTTGTATAGGCAATTTATGAAAATGCCCATCATTCCGAATCTTTCCCTTTTTTTTCTTTTTTTTTTTGTTATGGGCTAAAAACTAATTCATTATCTTCAACACTTCTCTAGAATGCACCACTAGATAACTGTCGTTCAAATGTAACGATGTCAATATATATCACATTGAATTATTTGGCTACTTCAAAAAAATACTTCCTTTCTACGTTCAACTAATCAGAATCAGTCATCAGAGTTTGTATTTATCTTTTGTAACACATTTCTCACCAAAAGCGAATACAACTATTTTTTTCTCCTACCAGGTGGTATCTTGCATTACTCCGTATAGTTTGAACTTAGAAATCTACACATCTCGACATCACTCATAGTACATGTCAATGCTCAGTAAACTCCTCAGAATTCCTTCATTGTTAGTGATCACCAATGAATCAAAGAAATGAAGTAAATTTCTAAATAATGTAAGCCGAATTAAGCCGGAACGTCATTACAAATACTAATCAGAATTATAATCAAATATCAATCTCATCGAAAACACATTAAAAGAACATAAAGTTGTTACAGTTGTCATTAGAATTTCATTATGCTAACTTTGTGAGTTTCAGAGCCTGGTTCTTTAAATTTTATGAAATTGGTTCTCCAAATTTGAACTCACTCCTCAGAGTTTGTATTCAGTTTTCTCCTCAGAGCTGCATTTGAATTAGCTCCACAGAGCTTCATCCCTAGATTACTTCTCGGAGTTCATTTGTTCAATTTATGCCCATCCGTATACTACAAATTCCTTCTCAATCAATTTCTTTGAATTTTACTCCACTCAATTATATAACAACATCTCAGAACTTAGTATTTCCCTGATTCATCACAAAATAATCAGCTAATAAATCTCTCTGATTCTCACCGTCTCCATGTACATTTTCATTCTTGAAATCATCGAAACTTAAAGAACAACTGTTGATATATCACTCGTCTTTCACATTTACTACATTCTTTAACGGCAACTCATCAGTGAACAGCAAATCACAATCCTAAAAGTTTGATTCACAGTAAATTATAGCTTTTTTTGTACTCCTCAGAACATGTACCGAATCAACTCCTCAGAGATTGACGAGTTTGTATGAAATGGTTTCCTCAGAATCACCTCTCCTCAGAGCTTGTAGCAACTCCTCAGAGTTGTTATTTCAATTCACTTGTCAGATTTGTAAGAAATCAATTTATTATACTGAATCAACTCCTCAGAGTTTGTATGAAGTCAATTCCTCAGAATCATTTGTAATGAACCAACTCCTCAGAGTTTGTATGAAATCAATTCCTCAGAATCATTTGTAATGAACCAACTCCTCAGAGTTTGTATGAAATCAATTCCTCAGAATCATTTGTAATGAACCAACTCCTCAAAGTTTGTATGAAATCAATTCCTCAGAATTGTCTGTACCAAATCAACTCCTCAGAGTTTCATCTCATTTAACTCCTCAGAGTTTGTTTGAAATAAATTCCTTGGAACAACTTGTAATGAATCAACTCCTCAGAGTTTTATATGAATTCAATTCCTCAGAATTGCTTCCTTCAACAACAAATCTCGATTTGTTCTGAGAATTCGAGTAACATTCATTGTTTTGCAAATTCCTCAGACTATGCTCTCATGAATCTTTTAATTTATTAACCTGTTTTCTTTGAAAAAATATATATATATTTTTTTTACAAAAAATAGTCCTACGACAAATGAAATTCTAGTACTGCAACATTCATCGCCATTGCAATAGGGAAGTATGCGTGAGTTTGTTTTGCTTGCACGTGCCAAAGTGAGACTGTATTAGTAGAAACACTGTATGTTTACTTCTGTAAGGATCTTGAAAACAATAACCTGGCAGCCGTACTCCACGAAAGGTCACCGAACCTCTGCGAAATAAAAACCTTTCCGATGCCACCCGATGATGAACCGTATACTTCCTACGCCGAGCTCCAAACGGAGCGTCTGTCAAGTAACTTCCAATCACTTTTCAGCTTAACTTTTACCACTCCTCATAGAACTTATCCTATATCCTCAGAAAATGCTCTAACTCCGCAGAGTTGTGTAACAGCAAAATAGATTTCTTGACAAATTCCTCAGAAAATGCCTCTCAGAATTCTGTAACAACAAACCTCGGTTTGTTTTGAAGATTGAATTACTCCTCAGAGAACACAGAATATCCGCAGTAAAATCCCCAACTCCTCAGAGTTTTGTAACAGCAAACATAAACTACTTTGCAAATTCCTCAGAAAATGCAACAACTCCTCAGAGTTTCTTCTCTCCTTCATGAAGTTTTAAGCTGAACTCTCGGAATCAAGTATCTGCATCGAATTTAGAACAATTATTTTTTCATTAAAATTGTGTTATTCATTCAGATTGTCAACGTAGCCCTACGTCAAAACTGCCTTCCAGAACCAAACCAGTCGGTTTGGAAATCTAAAAATAAAAGGTAAACAAACACAGCAACACAACGCCCGGATGGGGCATCAATCATCATGAAAAATTAGGTTCCTGTTGGCTTAAAAGACTTAAGAACTGTTCACTTTTTTTGCTGAATTTGACCACTTTCCGCGTCCACAATCTGGTCATACAGCAATCTTGCCGAGCAGCCGCAAAAATGAGACTTATCTCAAGCAAGAGCAAACTGGCGCTACGCCCGTGCTCTGAACTCACTCACTCGCTTACCATTCTTCTCCTCGTCGCCAGATGTAGGGACGACCTGCTTCCGAACGCAGCACGACGGCTGCAGTAGCCAACCTCCCGACCGCCCACTGACCACGGTCCGGTTGCAGCTTGTCCCGTTCGGATTCCGTAGAGATCCGCTCCGCTCCGTACATGTCACACACGTTTTCTGATCTGTCACTTCCTCTCACGATTCCTCAATCCTCAGGTAACATGAATATAAGTACAAGATCATTCTAATGAAAGGTAACACAAATATTGGGCAATGCAGAGAGATGCTCACCGACATCTCTACATTGCGGTACTTCTGTCCGTGCCACGTTAAGGTGGCTGCACATCACCAGGGGGGGTTCTTTGTGAGCAACTAGGCAAAGTTTCCGATCAAGTTGGGTTCTCGGATGGTTGGCCAGTATGGCGTGGCCAGAAAGATGTTAAAGATGATTGGGGCGACCACGTTCAGCTCTCAAATTCCTTGCACGGGTTCGTTGATCTTGCCGGATACAGCTTGTTGCTTCGAACAACCCCGGCAAGTGTCCGCAATGTCCGTGACATGTTCGGTTGCGTCGATCACCACGACCAACCGCTTATATTAGAACTGGCCAGAATCCAAGTGGCCACCGGTAAAAGTGTGCTGCTTCCAGAGTTCGGCCGCTGCAAAAAATAAATAAATAATTATTTATAAATAAAATCATTCAAACTTAATTTAACTTACCTTCTATTCTATTTTTGATAAAATTTTGCGAGAACAAGTTCGGCAGCCAGTCTTCGCCGGACGCCATCAATTTTCATACTAAAATAATCACGTAGAAATTTCGACGAATGGTGCATTCGAGTTCCGTTGAAGTTACATTTCAAAACACATACAAATTACAAGGAAAACCCTAGTGGAAAAATACCATAAGGCTTTTCACGTAACATCAACGTGAAAACATTTTTTTGCCAGTACACTTTCACATTATTTTTACGTGTGTCACGTAAAACGAGCCTAGCGAGGGGAAAATCGGGGTTACGTGATTTTTCAGGTAGCATCAACGTGTAGATTATTTTGAGTGCTGTTCGGAAGGAACCGGTCAAGAAAAAAATCAAATGGGTAGCAGCGGCAGCGCAAGCAAGTCAGAGAGTGTGAAGAAAAGCCCCAAGAATTCGCTCCCTCTCCTTTGTTCTGCTGTTCGTAAAGCTGTTTCTTGACCCCTTTTCTTTTGATCTGCATACTAGCCTTAAACAGGCAAAAAAGTAGTAAAGTCCAGACTCGATTATCCGAAGGCCTTGGAAAAATTTCACTTCGGATAATCAAATCACGAAAAAAAATGTACGCTTTCTTATATTTGATTGTCGAGCTTAAGTATGACCCGTAAACTACACTATAAAGTGATTTACATTTTTTAAATTCAAGATGGCGGTGACGAATTATAGAAAAAATGCATCAACTATTCAAATTTGGGGTCGCAGAACTCGAATTGGATGTTTAAAACAAGAAAAGAAAAAAACCAAAAAAATTGTTCGTGATTCGATTATTCGAAGTTCCATATGTACAAACCTTCGGATAATCGAAACTTCGGATAATCGAGGCTTCGGATAATCGAGTGTGGACTGTATCTTTTTCATCCACTTACACGCTCATTAAAAATATTTTATTTCGTAGTAATTTTTACTCAGATTTCACAAAAACCAAACCTACTCAGGAATGAGAATAAAAGGTTTTTGTTTACCTAGTTCAAGGAGAATTTTCAAAGTATTCAGTTTGTTTGTTATTTTTATCGTTTTTTTCAATTTAAAAATATGAAACTTTTGTTGATTTTTTGATTTTTAGAATTAAAATGTTTCAAGTATTGTTCTTTGAAATTAAAATATTTAAAAAATATCTGAATAATGTCAAATCAAACATTAGGGTGGTTTACGGCATTCAAATTGTGTAGTGGGTAATTCTCCGCCAACTCACACAGCAGTTGCCCCGACCCCTCTTCGATTTGCGTGAAACTTTGTCCTAAGGGGTAGCTTTTGTCCCTGATCACGAATCCGAGGTCCGTTTTTTTATATCTCGTGACGGAGGGGCGGTACGACCCCTTCAATTTTTGAACATGCGAAAAAAGAGGTATTTTTCAATAATTTGCAGCCTTAAACGATGATGAGATAGAAATTTGGTGTCAAAGGGACTTTTATGTAAAATTAGATGCCCGATTTGATGGCGTACTCAGAATTCCGAAAAAACGTATTTTTCAGTAAAAAAACACTGCAATTTTTTTTGAAAAATTCTCCCATTTTCCGTTACTCTACTGAACAAAATTTTGGAACATTTCATTTTAAGGGAAATTTAGTTTACTTATCAAATCTATATTGACCCAAAAAAATCATTTTGAAATTTCGTGTTTTTTCTAACTTTGCAGGGTTATTTTTTAGAGTGTAACAATGTTCTACAAAGTTGTAGAGCAGACAATTACAAAAATTTAATATATAGACATAAGGTTTGCTAATAAACATCACGAGTTATTGCGATTTTACGAAAAAAAAAGTTTTGAAAAAGTTGGTCGTCGTTCATTGTAACCTGCGACAGACACGGACGACGAAACAAAGAGAAACGCAAAAAGTAACTCTTTCAAAACTTTTTTTTTCGTAAAATCGCGATAACTCGTGATGTTTATTAGAAAACCCCTTATGTCTATAGATCCATTTTTTTGTAATTGTCTGCTCTGCAACTACTTTAGAACATTAATACACTCTAAAAAATAACCGTGCAAAGTTAGAAAAAACAGCAAATTTTAAAATGAAAAATTTTTGTTCTAAATGAAAAAATGACCCTTCTGGGTCAATGATGATTCGAAAAGTACATTAAATTTCCCATAAAATGACATGTTCCAAAAATTTTTACAGTCGAGTAACGGAAAATGGGAGAATTTTTAGAACTTTTTTAGTGTTTTTTTCGATAAAAATACGTTTTTTTGGAATTCTGAGTACGCCATCAAATTGGGCGTCTAATTTTACATAAAAGTCCCTTTGACACCAAATTTTTATCTCATCACCGTTTCAGGCTGCAAATTATTGAAAAACACCTGTTTTTTCGCATGCTCAAAAAATGGAAGGGGTCGTACCACCCCTCCGTCACGAGATATCAAAAAACGGACCTCAGATTCGTGATCAGAGACAAAAGTTACCCCTTAGGACAAAGTTGCACGCAAATCGAAGAGGGGTCGGGGCAACTTTTTCCGATTTCGTGTGAGTTGGTAGAGAATTACCCTAGTACATTTGATCCGTAATATTTCACCATTCGTAGTGTTCCTCTCCTCTTTACTTTGAAAAAAAAAACTTATTAATGTCACTTAAAATGAACTAATAAAATTATTTTTGAATAAAAATCTAACATAAATAAAAATAGCACCGTACTCTGGCGTGAAACGGGACACTTGGGGTGAATTTGGACAGCTGATTTAGCCTTGTTAATGCACAATTTTCGTATATGTTTGATTAGTTTCGGCAAAAAAGATAGAAAAACAAAAAAAGCGCATCGTTCTCTTAGTTTCAAGCTTTAAAGTTCACTAGAAACTGCTGCCCTATCCAGACTATCCAGACCTGTATCGCCCATTAACCATTTAATAAAGGTAACTAAGATCCAAAATTAACACATATTTCGAAAAATAAAATTTTCACTCGGTTTTGCGATCTGGATCACAGTAAATAGGAAAAGTTGCATGAAACAATTTAGACCACAATTTTTTTTAATTGATTTTTTTCAAATAATTTTTGTCGAACAAAATTCGTTACAGAGCGGATTTGTTAATTCGAATTTCCCTACCTCGAAGGTCCATTGATTCGAATGCTCGCCAATTCGAACTCAAACGAGCCCTTTTACGTCAAAACTGAGTGTCAAACTAATGTTTACATTTCGACCACGTCGTTTGTTGATTTTCGAGCACACGGTTTCCAAGGCAAAATAGATTAAATAAGGTAAAGCAGTTTTCCAGCTGTCAACCAACAGTTAGCACAAAACTGTATTTTATATGGAAATTTGAAAAATAGTGAAAAATAAGACCATTTTCAATTTTTACTAGATATTTTTCCTGTATGGTTGTTAAGCATGCCAAACTGGCCGAAAAACACAAAGGACTCAAAAAGGATTTTTGATTCAATTTTTTAAAATTCACTTTGCGGCTCTTCTAGACAGAAAACATTTTACTTGACAGCTACTTTCAAGAGGACCATAGTTGATCCATCGTAAAATGTTGTCCTGTATTTTTTTTCTTGCATTTAAATGAAAAAAGTGATCAGATATGGATTTTAATCGTGTTTTTTACCGTTTTACATAAAAGTTGACATAGGAGCAATTCTCTGAGATTTCGGTCATTCGATTTTTGTATTTTTAATCCGGGTGAAACTTTTTGGTGCCTTCGGTATGCCCAAAGCCATTTTGCATCATTAGTTTGTCCATATAATTTTCCATACAAAGTTGGCAGCTGTCCATACAAAAATGATGTATGAAAATTCAAAAATCTGTATCTTTTGAAGGAATTTTTGATCGATTTGTGTCTTCGGCAAAGTTGTAGGTATGGATATGGACTACACTGAAAAAAATGATACACGGTAAAAAAATTTTGGTGATTTTTATTTAGCTTTTGACACAAAAACTTGATTTGCAAAAACACTATTTTTAATTTTTTATTTTTGATATGTTTTAGAGGACATAAAATGCCAACTTTTCAGAAATTTCAGAATGGGCAAAATCTTTGACCGAGTTATGAATTTTGAATCAATACAGATTTTTCAAAAATCGAAATATTGGTCGCAAAATTTTTCAACTTCATTTTTCGATGTAAAATCGAATTTGCAATCAAAAAGTACTTTAGTGAAATTTTGATAAAGTGCACCGTTTTCAAGTTATAACCATTTTTAGGTAACTTTTTTGAAAATAGTCGCAGTTTTTCATTTTTTAAAATTAGTGCCCATATTTGCCCACTTTTGAAAAAAATATTTTTGAATAGCTGAGAAAATTCTCTATATTTTGCTTTATTGAACTTTGTTGATACGACCCATAGTTGCTGAGGTATGCAATGCAAGTTAAAAACAGGAAAATTGATGTTTTCTAAGTCTTACCTAAACAACCCACCATTTTCTAATGTCGATATCTCAGCAACTATAAATCCGATTCACAATGTTAAAACATGAAACATTCGTAAAATTTTCCGATCTCTTCGAAAAAAATATTTTCAAAAATTTAAAATCAAGACTAACATTTCAAATGGGTGTAATATTGAATGTTTGGCCCGTTTGAAATGTTAGTCTTGATTTTAAATTTTTAAAAATATTTTTTTCGAAAAGATCGGAAAATTTCACGAATGTTTCATATTTTAACATTGTGAATCGGATTTATAGTTGCTGAGATATCGACATTAGAAAATGGTGGGTTGTTTAGGTAAGACTTAGAAAACATCAATTTTCCTGTTTTTAACCTTTGCATGGCAATATCTCAGCAACTATGGGTCGTATCAACAAAGTTCAATAAAGCAAAATATAGAGAATTTTCTCAGTTATTCAAAATATTTTTTCAAAAGTGGGCAAACATGGGCACTAATTTTAAAAATGAAAACTGCGACTATTTTCAAAAAAGTTACCTAAAAATGGTTATAACTTGAAAACGGTGCACTTTATCAAAATTTCACTAAAGTACTTTTTGATTGCAAATTCGATTTTACATCGAAAAATGATGTTGAAAAATTTTTGCGAACAATATTTCGATTTTTTGAAAAAATCTGTATTGATTCAAAAATTCATAACTCGGTCAAAGATTTTTTGCCCATTCTGGAAATTTCTGAAAAGTTGGCATTTTATGTCCTCTAAAACATATCAAAAAATAAAAAAAATTAAAAATAGTGTTTTTTTGCAAATCAAGTTTTTGTGTCAAAAAGCCAAATAAAAAATCACCAAAATTTTTTTTACCGTGTATCATTTTTTTTCAGTGTAGTCCATATCCATACCTACAACTTTGCCGAAGACACCAAATCGATCAAAAAATTCCTTCAAAAGATACAGATTTTTGAATTTTCACATATCATTTTTGTATGGACAGCTGCCAAATTTGTATGGAAAATTATATGGACAAACTAATGATGCAAAATGGCTTCTTTGGGCATACCGAAGGCACCAAAAAAGTTTCACCCGGATTAAAAAATACAAAAATTAAAATTAAGCAAAAAAGACCGATTCCGTAGAGAACTGCTCATAGGGCATTAGGGTCCTATTTTCGTGTTTTTATCATATTAACTTTAATGATAAGATTAATTTCTAGCTTCCAAACCATAATACATAAATATTCAACCCCAACTAACCAAATTCCACTAATCTCTCACCGAAAAATTTTCACCTTTTGTCATTGCCATGCGTTGTCTGATCGAAGAGGTGCGACTATCGGAAATATCAAAGAAGAAGCAGAAGAAAAGGAAAAAAGCATCCAACTCTTTCAACCGAAAGCACAACACCATCCCATTGAAATGGGTTATGAGCGGTGCTGAAGACGACGAGCATCATGCTGATCATGGCCGATGAATGACTAATGAGCTCCCCAAAACGGGCTCGCACCTTAAAACTATACAACCAAAGTAGGCGCAAGGCGAAAGAAAAGTTAAAGGTGTGGTGCTAAAGAGAGGTGGACAAACGTCAAACGGTGCGTGATGGTGAAAGAAATTTGTTAATATCTCATTTTGGTGCGGTCAACCGGTGGCTACCGGTCTTTTGAAGGGGGCGATCTCTTTTTGGGCCTCCTTAAGAGACCCCAAGTGTGTGGGGTTCGTGCGAGCATTTATTGATGTCCGGATCGTGACCGTTCGGGGGATCATAGAGTTGATCTGAGCGACGGACACACATTGGTATTCCGAGGGGTGCGTCACTACGGGCCCGAAATTCGTGGAGAATAATGTCATCTAATTTTACGACTCCAAAGGCATCGTTTTGACGCGTTTGGGGGTCTTTTAAAACGAAATATAAGCATAATCGAAAAATGAAAGCTTAGCTTAATATCTCTTTTTAAATCGATTTGAAAAAAATCAGGTCAACGATGTTTTTCTTTTTGACAGCTCAAACTACTCAGCCTGCCGTTAAATGTCAATGACACTTCTCAAAAACAGGGTCGATTTGCGGCAAGGTGCGTTTTTCTTTTCAAATGTAACTGACCTCTTTGGATCAGATCGTCGAAAGCAAAACACGGAAAAGAACATTCATACAAAGTACCCGGGCCGCGGCAGACAAAACTCCGACAAACCGCCTAAGTGGATCATACATAATTTTTGACAGTTCTGGCACACGCGATACGATACAATTTGTGAATGCACCTGCCACCAGACAGAGAGAGAGAACGATCTCTTCTCTTCCGCGAGGGGTTTCTCCTCACGTTCATCATCGCACATCTCTTCTTGTAAGGGCAAAGTTGGGAAGAGCAGGTTGCACAGAGAGATAGAGGAAAACGTTAGAGCCAGGGTCCTTAAATTCGTATTATTAATACAATGTGATCAAAAACGGACAGGAGGCAGATTTCTGGACTAACATTTCAAAGCTGCTTAAATTAATATTTCTTTCTGAATTTTCAGCTTCAACAAACCTTGAAATCATCAATAAATAAGTCATTATACAAAGTTAATCTAGATGCTATTGACTCCTTCTTGAACGAAAGAAACCCAAGTTCGGCGCACTCTTCCCTTTGAGTTTGTTTAATTCAATAAACACCTGTACCTTTTTTTACGTTTTTATCCTACCATGTTGCATCTTCTTGTCTTCAAATGTTTTTTTTTTTCAGAGCGCGTGCGCACAGGTTGCTCAATTCTTTTGCTGCTGCTGCTGATTTGGTTTTTGTGCCCTTCGGCGAGAAGATTTTGTTGATGTAGCTTTTTTTGTGCTTCGCGTGCCTTTTAACTTGTTTTGTTTTCAATTTTTCCAAATTGAAGCTGCAACGCGAGAGCAGATGGTGCTGCTGTTGTGGCACGAGCCACAACTTTGATAAACTGCAACTTGAGAGAGAGGTTATTGGGGGAGCAACGACTCTGACTTTAATATGTCTTGAACATTGTTTTATGCATAAAGAAAATGAAAATATGGGATGATTTTAGGCCTAATTGGATCCTAAAGCCCTATGTAAATTTTTATTTACAACGGTAAAAAAACATTTATGCAAAAAAATAAATTGACAAGACAACATTTTTTCAATGGATCAATTATGGTCCCCTTGGAACGAGCTGTCAAACAGGACCTTTACTGTCAAGAAGGGCCGCGAAGTTAATTTTTTAAAATTGAATTGAAAAACAATTTTAAATCCTTTCCTGTCGTATAAAGGGTCATTGTCATCAGAAAAATAAGCATTATCGTTGTGAACACTAATATCACAAATTTAAGCTTAATTTTTGGACCCAATTGTTTAATTTTGTATTGACTGATATAATTACTTGCAATTGAATGTACAAATTCTAGAGTTTTTTTAATAGTCCAATGAGCCTTTCTAGTAGAAAATTTACCAAAAAATTTAAAGTACATTTACATGGGGCAGCTGCAGGTTTGTTTGCATCAGATTTGCTATCTCAAAAAGTTTTTTTGTTTTCATTCAACGCTTAGCTGGTTTTTTTGACTGACCTCCCGATATGTCAGCCAACAAATTTCGCAGGGACTCTGACAGCTCGAGCTCGATCATTATTTGCATCAGAAGACTGTGTCGAGAAGTTCGTCATTTTTAAGTAAAATTATATTTTTTACTGAGCCTAGAAAGCTTTATCCCCTGACTCAAGGCGGTTTCAAAAACACCGACAAAAGTAAAAATTAAGGATTTTGTTCAATGTAACTTAAAAAAACTATAAAATGTCAAATTTTGTATTACTGCGGGCGTTAATAATTAGATTTCACGCGCGGTGCTACGACCGCAAGATAATGGTCGCATGACAACCGCAGAACAATTTTTGGCTGTTGTCAAAGGTTGCCTTGAGTTTTCAGCTGACTTTTTGGAAAATATTCAAAACAAACCAAGTTGACAGCCAAATCAACGCAGAATTTCAGTTCAACTTGCTGATTTATACACTGCGGTAGTTAGGCGGAAATTGTCTCCTGTCACTCACAGCGATGGAGAAACGTGATTTTATCTCGCAATAGGCAATATTGTAAACAACGTAAATAAACATCTGGGGCTTGTAATTGTTCGCAGAGCAGCATCAATTTTGAACTGTCAAAATGGAACCAATTTCTATTCGTCACAAGTAATAAGTATTGTAATCAAGCATGCCATAAATACAGATTTTTTCGGCACAGATCAAACACTCATCGAGTATAACTTTGAAGAAAAGCCTTTCTTACAAAAACGAAACATTTTTTAATTTTTTTTTTTTATCTTTTTGATCAGTTGTAAACAGGGATGGAATAATCGCAAAAAAAATCAATTTCGCTTGCGAACTTTCTTCACCCGCGAAAGAGAGAGGAGGCAAATCACCCAAAAGAAAATCGCTCCCGAAATTCTCCAAAAAAGTCAATCTGCTGATGATTTTTTGCGAATTTCGTTGTCAGCACCACTCAAAAATATTTATTTCACTTTATTTACACACATTGCCCATCTACAAAATGTGACAGGTCATTGTGACGTTACACTTGCAAGTGTAGTAGTGAAAAAGATGTTCCGCCGAATAATCATTATGATGTTTTTTTTAGATTCTTTTTACCGATTTTTCGTGCGCGAGAGAGGAGAGCCATGCTCTCTTCGGATTTTTTCTCTTGATGAACGTCCAACGATTTTCTTTTGATGATGATTATTCCTTCGCTGGTTGTAAACAAACAAACAAATTTTATAATACAGTAAACCGGGGTGACAGTGATAGTAGGAGTGATATTGATAGGCTGATTTTTTAGTAAAATAAAAAATACTAATTTAATACAAACAGAATAGAATGGAGATTACTAGAAATAGGAATTGATAAATAGGATTATTTAAATTATCTCAATTTGTCATGTTTTTCTGACAAAAACAAGTTCAAATCGGAAAACGGACTACATTATTGGATTCTTTGCACAATTTTACATTAAAAACTGCTTAAAACAGTTTTTAAGTGCGAAGTTTTAGGTTTAAACGAAACAGGATTCGAAAATATGTTCAGATTCATAGGCACATCCAATAGAACATTTTTTTTATTATTGTGAGTACAGACAAAAATCAAATTTCGAGCGCAGATGCGGAAAATTTAAAAATCATTCTATAAAACTGATTTTGGTGGCAACAAAAATTGATAAACTTTGAACTTTCTATTTACATAACATCAATTTTATATTTTTTTCTCTTAAAAGATAGTAAACTAAGTTAAACTATCATTTAATTGTAAATTCTTCTAATAAAACATTAAATAAAACCTTACTAATGATCAATTTGACGTACCTAATAAAATCAATTTGCTCACATTTAGGCTAAAATATCCAAGAATTACGACGAGAAGTCGATGACGTTGGAACTTAGGACCCAAAGACAGAGTCCTGGGGGTCGAAGGCTCGATTGTCATATTACACTGACCTACAAAAATTGACAAAAATGACTTGCATGAGCATGAACTTTGGGGTCCCTAGAAATACGTGCAATTTGAATTTCCAAAAATATTGAGACTGGGTTTTATCCAAAGTTTGTTCAAAAAATGAAAATTAGGAGAAAAAAAATATGTATTTCTAAGTGCTATCCAATGAACGATGTATTGCAAACTTTATATCCGATTTTTAATGGCAAAAAGAAGACTATAAAATTTTCTCAAATCATTGAGAAAATAATTTCCACAATTTTACGACAAACATCTCGAAAAAGCTCAAAATGTATTATTTATCCAAGCAAATTCTAACAAAAGTTAACCGAAAATGCATAACATAAAACAATCATTCGTTTACAAACAAAAGAAAGTTCTCTTATACATGAGGTCTCTCTCCTAACACACCCGATCCAAGTTGGCGGTGGGGTCACACGTGCTTTTCTACCACCACCACCACACAGTTACAGATGATTGGGCACGCCTTTTTCGTCCCTTCTTGCCACGCTCATTACATCTCGGTGAGATTTTCTCTGCACCGAAGAGAGTGTGTGCGGTGAGATGTGAGAGATTCGAATGCGAGAGGGAGAGAGTGAGGCTGGAGTGTGGTGAATTTGGGCCGTTTTCTTATTGGATGCTGGATGTTGTTTTGATTCGGTGATGATCTCTCTCTCTCTCTCTCTCTCTCTCTCTCTCTCTCTCGTGTTTCAAGGCTTGCTGTGATTGGAGAGTCGTGGAGAGTTTTCTCAATTTTGAAATGGCAGGAGTAAATGTTGATAACAAATTTTGATCATTACCTCTGTCACGGACTTCGTGCCTTAAAAGCTAATTCATGTTGAGACAAATCAAACTAAAATTTCGATGGAATTTTATGTGTTAGAACAACACAATCTAAGATCACAATCACAATCATCACAGTCACTATCATCACAATCTGAGATATATTTACAACACAAAATACTTTTCCGTTGTCGGCCTCGAAGATGGAGTTTTCTTGATCGCTGCCGGTATTTAAGTTCAAATCGGAGTCTGCAGCGATTGCCCGTATTGGCCGTTTCCTGAGTTGGAATCCAGACAACGATAGAACAGGGTCACACATTAATCTTCAAACGTTTCAAACTGAATAACAAGCCAATGCACAAACCAGGCAAAATGCTTACCAAGCTTAGCTGCTGCAAGCTTTCATCCATGAATGAGCTTTTACTCGGTAGGAGCACAAACGCTTGGGTAATGCTTGAAGCTAACCTAAGTTTGCTGTGTAAGCGTTTGTTTTTTTCTTTATGACTGCGTTTGAAAGTTGAAAATCTTAAAATCATTTAGTCGTCCAGCTGAAGAGATTTTTACAAAATCCTTTGGTTTTGACAACTTATCAACAGGTTCATACTTGTTCGAGTTGCTGTCGAATAACTGATTGAGTTCCATTCGGCGCCGACCCGTTTTCAAAGGAATAAACCATGATCCTTCCAAGCGTTGGTAACTCAAGGCAAGATTGTCGAAAAAGGGTGTTTCTGAAATAAGCAAGATAAAAATAAATTAATCAAATTGACTGAGAACAACACATCTTTCATACTTTACACACTTCAACCATTTTTTTTGTAAACTTTTTACTGAAGTTTTTCAAACTTCGAACTGTTTGAAGAGATTTATTGGCAATTTTCTTAACTCGACTAGGTAAACACCTCGCTCCCACTCCGCGTGCGCCACTCAACGCGCGTGAGTTACCTGTCAAACGGAGCTGAAAGAAGAAACCAAACACACACTCACACGCACACGCTCACTTCTACGCCAAGCCAGCCAATCAAGTGGTCGCTGGCGTTTCTATTGGGCATATTTCTGGTCAATCAGAGGCCACGGCGAGACCGAGCCGCCTATTGGCCACCAACCCTGCTTCCGCGCCAACTTTTGGCAAGCGCCTTCGTCCGCGCGCGGTTGATTCCGGTGATTGTGTGTTGTTTTAGTGGAAAATTTCTTAGTGGTGACGCGTCATCCAAGTAGCTGCTGCTGAAAAAGAAGGAAAAGTTAGTGGAAGAGTGAGAATTGTGCTTGAATCGGAATTTAACAAAGTTTGCGTTGAAATCGCAGTAGGCCTCATCAAACAACAACCGGATCCTGCAGGTGAGCTCTCACTTTTGTTATTGTTATTGCCAATTGGCCATTCGTCAAAGTGCTGGCAGCCAATCGGAGGGCTGGTTTGGGGAATTTTGTGCTTTTTTCCGAAAATCTGCCACCAGGCCCGTACTCAGGCAGTATTTCAATCGTACTGAAACCCGGCTGTCACTCACCAAAGTTGGCCCTGGCTCGGCACGACCGGCCTGGGCCTGTGGTCGAGGGAGGGGGGCGAGACGCACTTTGAGCGGCACTCGGGGCGCGGGCTACTACGATTGGTGCAGAACGTTGTAGTTGTTGTTGTTGCTGGTTGTTGCCAACCGGGCAGCAGTTGGTGGAGATCGATGTGCGTTGCGGGTTGTGTTTCGAACTGAGGAAAGACTTGGCAGTTGCTCGGAAAATTAATTAAATATTGCGGATTTCAAAAAATTTGGAACAAACGTGAAAATTCTATAAGACTTTCTAGAAAAAAACCAAAAATGTTATAAATTAAAAGTCATATAATTGGGTACTAAAGCCCTATGTAAATTTTTATGTACAACGGTAAAAAAACACGATTAAAAACCATTTCTGATCACTTTTTTTCATTTTAATGCAAAATTTTTTTTTGACAGTACAACATTTTTTCTATGGATCAACTATGGTCCCCTTGGAACGCGCTGTCAAGTAGGAGCTTTTCTGTCAAGAAGGACCGCGAGGTTAATTTTTCAAAATTGATTTAAAAATCCATTTTAAACTCTTTGTGGTCGTACAAAGGGTCATTGTACTCAGAAAAATAAGCTTTATCGCTGTAAACAATAATATCAGCAATCTAATCTTCATTTTAGGACCCAATTGTGAGGAAAGCTACAAAACTCTACTAGGTGGATGAAGCAGCACTTTTTTCCCTCATTTTCGTATTTGCGGGCCCGCTTCTCAATTAGTGGACCAACCGGCCGAGTGTTGATGCGTCATTGGTTGGCGATGCTGATTGGAGCAGACTATCGAAGCGAGACTTCGATAGTAGTGGACTGCACTCTGTTGGCGTGGTAGCAATTGTGGAACTAGTAATAGTACTAGGTTAAATTATAGCTTAAACTATAATTATGCAATCATTTAAAAATGTGTTCCCTCGGCCATCGTCGCGGTCGAAGAGGTGGCTCAAAACATCAAAATGAAGGTTAAGGCTATTGCAAGTATTTCTTAAAAATCATAAACGAGTGGCTAAATACCTCAGGACTGGAACACCAAATTAGATGAAGTTTGTGGTAGGGTACGTTATCCATTAGTAGACCCCTAGTAGTGAAGGGTTTTTGATGAAAAATTCAATAAAATCACAATTTCAAGCGTGTTGTTGTCTACAAATCTTTATTTGGTATGTTCAGCATCATATAAAACAATGTTGACTGACATTGAATTGTCCTTTTTACCAAAATAAGTGTTTTGAGTTCGACATCTGAAATCAGCCATGGCCACTAGCATTTTTACAACAAAACTGCATTTATATTTTATGATTGAATTAACCATCCAATCATTTTTTGACTGATTATTTAACTTCAGCAAGTCAAAATAATGTATGTTAAAGGATCTTTACTAAAATATAGCGAAGAACTGCCATTTTCGAGCAAAAATTAGGGGGGTCCAATATATGAGTATTATGAGTATAAATCTAGCTGTTTTCATGTTAAAAGTACCAAAAAAGCTGAAGCCGTAAGAATTTATAATTAATCAAAACTATAGTTAATTGTACTTAACTGAAGCATCATAATTGCAGTTTGAAATGATATTTGACAATAACAAATCAATAAAAAAAAAACATTTTTTTAAATAAACATGCGTGGTTTTATCAGCAACTGTAAACAAATCAAATGTTAAGTTTCGGTCAACCATTTATGTAATTAATATGGAAAAATTTGCATCAAGATTACTTTTTTTTATTATTTTTATGTTTGCAGTGGTTTTTGAAACGTTATCTCTGATCTTTTTCGGAAATAAATGTGTTTAAATGTCTGTTTGGTTTTGTTGTTGTTTGAAGCCAAATTTGTTAACAAAACATATTTGTTTATGATGAAAAGTGAGCAAAATCCATCTTTTATTCAGTATATCTATCATTAGACCTACACCATGCATCAAAACATCAAATATCGGTTAAATTTGGTATAAAAATAACAGTTTGCCTATAGTGGACCCGGGTACACAATCGGATTATGGCCTCGGGTCCGCTATAGGAAAAGGGGGTCCATAACAGACAAAAAAATTTTTTTTCAAATGACTATTTTTCTGCTCAAAAACAAGTAACTGATGAAACAAATAGTCAAAATTGTTCAAAAGACTTCAGATTTAATTGTTTTGTACAAAAAGTTATGAAAAAGTGCTTAAAATATTGAAAATTTGTGAAAAATGTGCTTCGGCTCTACTAGGGGGTCCACTAATGGTTAAAATACCCTATGACTGTTAAGATGCATTCGGTTTGTACGGCGTAGTTTTATTTAAAATTTCGCTTTTTCGCTTTGATTTATGAGATTTTTACCAAATGCCAACGAATTAAAATTTTGAACAGGTACCGTAAACTGGGGTGACATTGATAAGATTGTAATGTATTTTTGGAATATTTTCCATCTGGTAATATTTGCTCAAGATTTTTTTTTTCACATGCACTGGGGTAGGCCATAAGAGGTTCACGCACTAAAAAGTTATTTTAATAGTGTTTAAAAAATTACAGTCGACTCTCTGGCTGTCGATCTTCTCGATATCAATTTAATTCTCCATCTATCGATGAATTCTTCAGTCCCTTCAATCTGCATACTTCAATAATCTTCATTCTTCGATATTTTCCCTTGCTTGAATGATCTCTTCCTCGACGGTCCCTTGGATTCTGTTTGCTTTAAAAACTCTTCCGGTTGTCAATATTGTCACTATCTCATGGCTTGCATAGACATTTTTCTTTGTGAAACGAAGCTTTGAAGGGTGTTTGACATTAGTTTGTTTTTGTTTGATGGACGTTGCCATGATTTTCTCCCATAGCCCCATATTTTCAATCGAGTCTTCATTTTGCATCGTTCTGTAAACTACTGATTCTCTTCCTCGACGGTCCCTTGGATATTGATAACCAGAGAGTCGACTGTAGTTGTTTATTTTGATTTTCGAAGTTACTTTGATAGTCATAGTTTTTCTTGCTTAAATCAGATTAAAAGTGTTCAAATGTTATTTTTACGTCTAATGTATCATCACTTAGGTTGCTTGTATAGTTTTGGAGATGATATTTCAATGTTTTTATTTAGTTAACTAAGTTTATATGCTTTTTTTTACAAAAAACATACCATTATTAAATTATTGAAAATTCAGAATTTTACCTAAATTTCTCTAAAACTAGTTTTGTTTATAAAATTATTGGTTCATATTGCATTTCAAACTGAATTCGAAGCACGAATAAAAAGTTTTCACATGTGAAATGCCTATACATTTTGGAGAGTTTTTCGAACTGTGTTTCAAAAACACATAAAACAACATTTTCAAACTAATTTCTGGAGTTGGTTTTTGAAAAGGTCATTTAAACATATGAAAGACAATAGCTTTTTTTCATAAAATTATTTTTATTAGGTCCTTTTCGGTACTGGGACCTGGTTAGGATCGAGTAGGCTTTTGTAATTACATTTGACTTAATAATTACAGAGGATCTTGTGTGTAAATGTTAGTGGGAGGGGAGCCGATTACCTGCGGCCTACTCAATAGACAATAGACAATAGCTTATTGGTCCTTAAAAAAACTCTAGATTTTATCTTCTCTTAGTTAAAAATTTTTCCAAGGAAACCAACAATGCATGAACTTTTGTAATTTTTTTGAAAAAAAAATCGAAAAAACAATTTTTTGTCCGTGATCCGATTATCCGAAGTCCCATACAAACCTTCGGATAATCGAAACATCGGATAATCGAGGCTTCGAATAATCGAGTTTGGACTGTATTCCATTTTTATGCTTCATTATGCGGCATAATCTCAAACCTACTAAAGTCAGCCGGTTTACGGTAATTATGAAAATCAAAATACATAATACAAAATACTTTTAAATATTCCATTTTGAGCTCAACCCGTAATGTCTAATGTATTATTTTAAAAGGTCCTATAAACATAAGGAATTCCATAGCTTATAGGATCTTTAAAAATGATATGCTAATTCTACAGATTTACATGTATCGAAAAGCCAAAAGAAAAAAAATATGAAGTTTACCATCGCAGCTGCGAAAATTTCACTCTACGTTACCAACTCACATTTTTCTTTTTAATTTATCGATGGAACCCCTTAAAAATCATTGCAATAATTGATTGCAATGTATCTATAATTTTGCGTTGGAAACGTTATTTATTATTCAAAATTTTGTTTCCACGGATAAAAAAAAAAACAGAAAAACTAAAGTTACCAAATGTTATCCAAGTGTTCTTTCGCTGAACGGACGTTCCATCAAACTGCATACGCTTAAAAGCCATTTAATTATTTTGTTTTATTGCATTTTACGGGTTGTTACGTGTAAGCATTTACTTTTTCGTAGTTACATTTCTGTTTTGTTTTGCTTTGCTAGAAAATATTCATAAGCTCAAAGCGAATATTTTTTAATTTTTTTTTTCAGGGGGTTTTTGACTCTGTAAATTGCCAAACGAATATTCTGTTAAATTAAAGTTAAAAAACAGAAATTAATACTAAAAACTCTTAAATCAAAGATCTGCATGTGTATTGCGAAATGTTACAAACAGTGCTTTATTCATTTTTAAGGCCGATGCAAATATTTAAAAAAGTTTTTGTCCCTCGGCCCTGGCCGAGGTCGAGGAGGGGGGGGGGGGCAAAAAATAAAAAAATATAAAAATTTAAATAACAAGCCATAATCTTCACATTTAAATGAAAAAAGTGTTTTAAAATGCATTTTACACTAGTTCAGTTGTTTTGCAATCATTAGTTTTCAAAAAATCTAAGATCTGACAAAAACAAAAATTGTATCGAAAAAAAAGATTTTGCATCGAAAATTTTCAAAAATCCTAAGATTTTTAATAAACCCAAACATGCTAAAAATGATTTTAAACGCAGGAGAATGTATTTTAATTTGATTTCAGCTGGTTGCACTTGAATTTTCATTGAAATTTTGAAGTTTATTGTAAAATATTTTTTTGCCCCCTGATTTTTGGGCCAATTTTAAGGGGGTGACAAAAACTTTAAAAATATTTGTACCAGCCTAAGTTTATTTTAAAAATAGTATTTGATTTGCCTTTCTGCTTCTTTTGTTCAAAGTTTGTTTAAAGTTTTCTTTTGTGAATAAAGTTTGTTTTAAATAAATTTAACTTGCCAAAAAATGGATTGATGATATGGCCAAGACATTTTTTTAGTTTTTGTTCCCCTCCGCTTTCTCCCGTAATATGCAGGCGGCAAAAAAATAAAAATAAATGGCTAAAATTAAATTGTTCAATGAATTAATTTTTTTTTTTGTATTTTCAATAAAATAGGCCGCCATCTTTAAGACAAAATATTATTTAAAAAAAATCATTGATATCATGCAATTATTTTACACTTTGTGATACCCTTTGTTTCCAATTTTTCAAAAAAAATGAACAGTCAATTGAATTGAGTTAAATTAAAATATGTTCTTTATTTTATATGTTTTTATATACATTTTCACAACATTTGTATCAAAACGTAAAAAAATGGCACCCAAAATGGCGGCGATGAAATATTCATAAAATCGTTTCAAATTTAAATTAATAAATGAATTTAAATTTGAATCGATTAAAATTTGATTAAAATGGGGTTGCAGAACTTGATGTTAAAAGTAAGAAAACAATCAGGCCGTTGCAACTTCTTTTCAAAGTTTATGCCCCTCGAAATTGGCCCAAAAATCAGGGGCAAAACAATATTTTTTTCTAAAAACTTCAAATTTTTTTATAAAAAGAGAAGTCTAATCAACTGAAATGCTTTTTTTTTGTTTGATTCAATGCTTAGATATTTTGAAAACAAATTATTGCAAAAATACAAAAAACAAAAATGTATGGAAGCAAACATCGTTTCAAGATTTGGGCCGCAGGTGGCGCAGGTCTCGCCTAAAATTGCCCAAGTGTGAGTTTCGTGTAGGAAAATCAATTCCCTACAACTTTGTCGAAGGGTGCAAGACAATCCGAGTTGATTCTGATGAGTTATTAGCAGTGCTATGCAAAGAAATCGGCTCATATACTTGAAAGTATGCAAAGGGAATATAGGAAGTATATAAGAAAATACTTTTTAGTTTTAAAAATCAGGATCACCTCGGATCGTTTTGCACCCTTCAGCAAAGTTATAGGAATTGAATTTGACAGATTGCGGATTGAGGGCGAGAGCGTGCTAGCGAGCTGCGAGAGAGAACAACGAGCGAGAAAACAGCGAGATGCGCACGGCCTGCGAAAGAGAGAATGAAGATTATCAAATCAGTGTTGTGGTTAATTTGTGTGGAATAAGACGTGTTGTTTATTAATTGCAAAATATCTGTGTTTTTATTATAAAAGAAAGTCCCCGATCACGACACTCACGACACGACCATCTTCTTGAACGGTCTGAACAGAACTGAAAGAGCGTAGTGGTGCTCACTATTTACGACACTGAATTTTGTCAATAGTTTTGATAATTTTTTATGTATCTTTTTAACAGTCCCACCATGACCGATCCCGCCTCCGCGACGTCCCCCGCGTCCGAGAAGCTAACCGAGGCGCAGCGCAACGTGGAAGAGTTCTGGCCGGAGGTGGCCGCCGAGATCCACCGCGTCAAGCACATCGAACCGGGCAACCAGCTGCTTCCGCTGGCCCGCATCAAAAAGATCATGAAGCTGGACGAGGACGTGAAGATGATTTCCGCCGAGGCCCCGCTCCTGTTTGCCAAGGCCGCCGAAATCTTCATCCAAGAGCTGACGCTGCGGGCGTGGCTCCACACCGAGGACAACAAGCGGCGGACGCTGCAGCGCAGCGACATCGCAATGGCCATCGCCAAGTACGACATGTTTGACTTTCTGATCGACATCGTACCGCGGGAGGAGATCAAGCCGGCGCGGCGGGACTTTGGCGCGCGGACCACAGCGGACGACACCAAGTACTACTTCCAGCTTGCGCAGCAGCATCAGATGGCGCTGCAGCAGGACAGTGGGAGTGGGGGGAGTAGCAGCAGCAGTAGCGGGAGTGGGACGGTGGCCGGAACAAGCGGGAATGTGGTCCAGCTGCAGACGACGACGGCGTCTGCGACGCCCGTGCAGCAGCAGCAGCCTCAACAACCGCAGTTCCAAACCGTTCAACAGATGACGGGACCGCAGATTGCAACGATAGCCACTCCGGGGCCGAACATCATCCTCACGAATCCGGCTGCCGCCGCCACGATGCAGAACCAGGTCCAGCTGGCGACCCAGAATCAACCGATTCAGCTGATGCAGCAGGTTCTGACGCCCACCGGCGAAGTGACCCACATTCCGGTAGGATTGACCTTGATGCTTCCGGGAAGAATCTCCGCCCTCATTTTTCTCTCTTCCAGATCCCGCTGAACCAAACCCAGCTCAACTTTATCCGGACGCAGATGCAGCTGAACCAGCCGGGCCAGGCCGCCGCCGCACCGCAACCCATCATCATCCATGCGCCGCAAACGTTGCAAACGGGACCGACGATAATCCAGGCGGCACCCGGCGGTGGGTTGTTCCTCAACTCGGGCCACCTCATTCAGCATCAACCCCAGCAGCAGCAGCAGCAGCAACAGATTCAGCACATTCAGCAGCAAATTCAGCACCAGCAGCAGCAGCATGAGTGATGATGAGGTGGTGGGGGAAGGTCAGCATTTTGAAAAGGGTGTAAATAATAAATACTTTTTAAATGTTTTTATTTTATTTTCTATGAGAGAAAATTTTAATCACTTTTTTGCTTTAAGTTAAAGCATCTGCAATGAGTAAAAATATATGTACTGAGTTTAAAGAATTTCGTTTATTATAAATATCACAGCAAGATGATGTAAAACAACTCTACATTATGTCATCAACTGAAATTTAAATTCATCCAATTACTCAAGATTCAATAGATCGTTCACATTTTATCGAATTTTAATTTAAATTTCTTGGATCTAAAACAACAATATTTATATTGTCAAACCAAGTGCTCACCTGATTTGCATCCAAGTAGGCGTCACTCCTCTGCGATCGAGGATGGTTGTAAAAACGAAGACCAAAACGTCATGACGGAATAAAAATAGTTGTTTTCCCAAATCGAAAAAAACAAGGAAAAAATTTCGTCACTTTAATTTAATTATGTTAAACGTGTACGCGTCTGACATTTCACCAAAAAAGCGTAGAGAGTAAAAAGAAGGAGATCGCACAACTTGCAAAAAAATGTTTCGTTTTTTTCACGAACGTGAGGAAAGAGCAACACGAAACAGAAGTGAAAGATATATTTGACTGGACGTTTTCCAGGTTGATCAAACGAAATGTTTATGCTCTTCAGTGGCGTAGAGCCACTAACGAAATGCTTCGTACCAAAATGCCAAAATGATCGGCTACCAAAAACTCGCAAAGAAATTGAAGCATTAAGTGGAACCGGAAGGTCTCAGTGCACCGCATACCGGGAGACGAGCAGACGATAAATGGATACACTTTGGTTGACCAAAACTCGATCGATTCGTTTGCGGTTTTGCTGAGAATTGAAACGAGCAAACGAAAAAAAAACAACGCATCGGATATTGGAATCAACCAGCTCGATCTGTTCTATCCAGCAAAAGTTAGCACTGGTGTGGCTGGAGGCCGCTGTCACGGGACCGTGAAAAGGCATGCTAGAAGACTGCAGTCACGTATTTTTTTTAGGTTCCGGATAGTCAGGAACGAACATTGTTGGTGAGGAAAAGTGATGACTTGGACATAGCAGGCCTCAAGAAATGCTTGGTGAAATAGGTCGAGAAAGCAAAACCAAATTTATTGGTCCGCCTAAAAGATTATTTTCAGAGATCTTTTTGACCTTCTTTCTCGGCATCTGAAGTCGGTGCTAGAGATGCAACCCATAGACAAGGTTTTATAACGAGTCACGATCAGGTCAATACGTTACATACTTCGGGGCGTTTTTTTGCACCTTGGAAGGATAGACCCAGAGTTCTTGGGAGGCAGTTTTTATCGTTTTGTACTAGGGTTTGTATGATAGAGGTAGAACGATGTGGATAAATCTTTTAGCAGTGAGATGAACTCATGTCAAATGTGAGCCATTTGAATTCAGAGATTTAAAAAAACATTAAACACTTTTCATTTGCTTAATTTCGTGAATTTGATGAAATCTAATTGTTTGTTACTTTGAGTTCAACAGATCTATCAAAGAACTTCAAAACGTGCCAAAGAGCACCTGGAATAGTTTATATTGAATCAATTTAAAATGAATATTTTAAAAACCTAAAAGTCTTTTTGCCGTCAATACCCATACTCACTTAGGTCAAACATTAAGAAATTGTATGCTAACTTACGGTTTTATTTGGGTTTTTTTTTTGCTCATGTGGCGCCACCCACAAAATAATAAATTTTCAATGTCTTTGAATTTTTTGTATGCTTCTCTGTGGCTCAAAAGTTGCGTTTCATGGTCTTCTGAAAAATGAAAAATAAATATTTAAAAGAAAATACAGATTTTTTTTTTTGTTTTTGTGAGATAAAGTGAATAAGAGATATGAGTAAAAATAACTTATTGCTTTTTTTCTTCTTTGATTATGTTTTTGCCAAAGACACCAAATCCATCAGAAAAATCCTTTCCCGGACTTTGAATATTTTCGAAAGTTTACATTCCGGCTTTGCATGTACTGCTATCAAAATTGTAAGGAGACTTGTTTGGACAAATTAACAATGCAAAATGTCTTCATTATAAAAAATCCCCAAAATGTCAACCACATAAAAAAAGCAAATTTCATGAAATCGGCTGATTTCGCACCGCATGGTCCACATTTAAACATTCTATTATTCAAAGGTCTGGTATTTAGCTTCGTGAAAGAGGTGCTCCAGACAATTTGCGAATTGACTCGAAAAATAACGTAGGGAAATTTGTAGACTTTTTCTCGATTTCTAAGGATATTGCTCAAGAAAAATCACTGACAATATACTCCGAGTTATGCTTTTTAAACGATCAAATTTATATTCGTGCTATATTTTGATGTGTTTTTAGATCATTTTGGTACAGATTTTTTTTTTTGGCTCACAAGGTAGCTACTTTAAGTACGGTATGCTGATCGGAAGGAACGCGGTCAAGAAATGTTGCGTGTTCTTTTCGTGACCCTCCCCAAGAAAAGTTGACAGTTCGGTATGAGCGCGATTGACGGTGTGCGCGCTTGAGGTTCTTTCGAGGAAAAAATAAAAAGATTAAAAATATTCAAAAGTTAAAATTAAATCGGAATTAAATAGATTCAAAATGTTTATTCAAAACTTTTGACAACAATTATGAACAAAATTAAGAAATCAATAATTGAAAATTTCTTTTGAAAAAAAAACTAAAATTAAATGGAAATAAAAAAAAAAACCAGGGAATTAGGAAATTTGGAAATTATGATATTAGCAAATTAGTAAAATATAGAAAATAAGAAAATGATGAAATTATGATATAAGGAAACAAGGAAATTAAGAAATTAGGAAATTAGGAAATTAAGAAATCAGGAAATTAGGAAATTAATATGAAAGGAAATTAGGATGTTAGGAAGTTAGGAAATTTGGAAATGAAGAAATTAGGAAGTTAGGAAGTTAGGAAATTTGGAAATCAGGAAATTTTTAAATTAGGAAACTAGGAAATTAGGAAGTTAGGAAATTAAATAAGGAAATTAGGATATTAGGAAGTGTGGATGTTAGGAAATTGGGAAATTAGGATATCAGGAAACTAGGAAATTTGGAAATTAAGAAGTTAGGAAATTATGAAACTAGGAAATTAGGAAATTAGGAAATTAGGAAACTAGGAAATTAGGAGTTTAGGAAGTTAGGAAGTTAAGAAATTTGGAAATATGTAAATTAGGAAATTAGGATATTCGGAAACTAGGAAATCAGGAAATTAGTAAATTTGGAAATTATAAAACAAGGCTGGTACAAATGATTTTTTTCTTGAATTTTTAAATTCTTAAATGCTTAAATTCTTAAATTCTATTTTTCTATTTCCAAACTTTTAATTTTTAAATTTGGGAAGAAATTGAGTTTTAATTTCGAGGTTTTCGGAAATTTTTATTTACGCATTTCTATATTTTCAAACTTTTTGAATTCAGACTTGTACATTCGTTTCGAATTTTATCATTTTTCAGCTATTGAATTTATAAAAAAAACTTTAATATTATAATTATTATTCAATTCTGCATTTTTTAATTTTGAATTTCCAAATTTCAGATTTTGTTGAAACTTTCTTTATTGTTTAAAAAAATGTTATTTGAAATTTCTGGAATGTTTGTTTTTTATTTTTGAATTTGTTGTTTGGTTTGATTTCAAAATTTCAGATTATTATTGTATTTTTAGTAAAAACATAGATATTTGTATGATTATTGTCAAGTTTAATTTCACTGATTTACTTCATTTTGGACCCGCGAGTGTGGATCAATCGGACAGCGCAGGGGACTCGTAATATAGAGTACTGGTGGGTACTAGCAATAAATAGTTGGTGACACGATGGCCGACATCTTTGAAGACAACTTTTTTCTACTCCATTTCGACCAAAAACTAAATCTGTCCTTTAAATTTCAAAATTATGCATTTTGAGATTTGGCGGGAATTTTAAATATTATTATATCCAATACAAAATTATTAAAGCGTTTGTAGTTATCAGTCGCATTCAAAATGGAAAATTACAATTCTTTGATTTTTTCATCAAAACATAATACAAACAAGCACCACGCGAAGAAACGTCAAACGCAATCTTTCCGTTTCTGTTACTTTTCAGCTGCGTACCGCTTAAGAAAAATCTTTTCGTGACCCTTTCCTTGACCGTTTCTTTGGCGTTTTTTTATATGGAGTTTTGCGTTCCTTCCGATCAGCATACCAGCCTTTAACTTGGTTTTTGTTTTTGAGACTGTTTTTGGTTTTCAAATAATATGTTATTGTGAGTGTTCCAATACATATTAATGCGAAATTTGATGAATGTGGACAAATAAATATGTACAGTCCAGACTCGATTATTCGAAGTTCGATTATCCGAAGGTTTGTATGGGACTTCAGATAATCGAATCACGAACAATTTTTTCTTATTTTAAACAACAAATTCGAGTTCTGCAAACACATTTTAGTCAAATTTGAATAGTTGATTGCCTATTAAATAATAAAATGCAGTTTTGAATATTTCAACACCGCCATATTGGCCACCATCTTAGATTTAAAAGTTTTAAATCACTTTAACGTAGTTTTGGGGTCATACTCAAGCTCGACAATAAAAAATTAGGCAAGGAAAAAAAATGTTTTCGTGATTCGATTAACCGAAATTTTGACTATCCGAAGTGAAATTTTTCCACGGTTTTCGGATAATCGAGTCTGGACTGTATTTCTATTAGTTCTTAATGATTTTTCAAATGAATTACAAAAAAATAATGTTCGAACCAAAGGTTCTGATTGCTCCAAAAAGACTCATTCACTCGCGATCACAAATCGAACGCGAAGCAAACTGCTCTGACCGTTAGTCACTTCCACACCATCGCTACTGAATATCCTCTCTTTGCTCTCCCTCTCACTCCAATGTGTGTCGCTCAAAGCTGACTTTAAAAAAAGTCTGCTTCGTGTTGATCATTAATCAAACTGCTTAAAATCAATGCTACCAAAAATGTTTGACACATTTGACAGCAATTTCCACCATGCCACATATAAATTGACGGCAAACTGTGGTGGTGCAGGTCAAGTGAGCGACTCGCCTGTATTTTGTTAGATTCTCTCCTCTCTGAAGTATTTGTTTCGCTGTGTGAAGCGATGGGCCAAGGCACTGACAGCTAGCGGGTCGTATTTTTTTAGTCTGAGATTTTAAATAGTGAAAATACTAAAATATTTTAATTCTAAACAATTGCACACCACAATATTAAATGGAATTGCACAACAATATTTCATCGTTCGATTTGATTTCCCATCTAGTAATCCGATTGCAATATTTACCTTTTTTGACAGTAGTGGCAGTGTAGCAGTGACTGGCAGTTGGGCCAGAAAGTTTTTGACGTTTGCCAATTTTTCAAGTGTCGATAGGGGAACAGCATCTAATTCCAGCGTGCCTCTAATGTTGGCAGGTCAGAACTTTGACATTCAATTAAAGCTAATTAAAAGCGTTTTCAACTGAACTCGAGTGATAAATAGCTCAATAAAAGTGAGCAAGCAAGTTTCTACCAAAAGTTTTGCAAAATTAGTTGTTTAAACAGTGAAAATCAGCAAATTGGATGGAGTTAGGAGCGAGTGCTTAACCTGCCAAACATACGAGAATTTCCCCTAGTCAGCCTCGTAGTCAGCATTAAATACAAAGTTGACGTTCATTGCTTTATTGTGAAAACAATGGGTGGATTGGTGTTCCGGATGAATTGAATACGAACTGAAGCGAAAGGCACATTTGGTTGACTAAAGAATCGAAATAATTTCGTTCTTCAGACATGTAAACATTACGTTCAGTCGAGGACCAGCAGCGGAACCTGCGAAAATTTCCACAAGAGTTTAAAAGCATGTTGTGGAAAAAAGAGAGAGAAGTTCAAAGCACGACGCTATTTTGTGGTAAACTATGATTTTCGGGTCGAACAAGGTATAGAGGAAACGTTCAAATCGGGTAGCTGACGACCACGTGAGGAAAACTGGAGTTGATGCCCTCTGGAAGCATGGAGAAGGCTAAACGGAATTCCTGGGATTCCGAGTGGAAAAGGTGATGACCAACACACTTACCAAACAAGGAGCGCTTTCAAGGCAAAATTTCTGGATGCCTGCCGACGGCGATCAAAACGCGAAGAAAAGCCAAGTGTGATTAGTCTTGATTTCAAAATGTCAAAATAACATCCAATCTTGGCATTTGAAGTCGGCAATTGAAATGTCATTCGGAGATTAGGTTTCGCAACGTGTTCGTGATTATGTTGCATACTTTGGGGCGTCACTCATATCGGAATCGTTGACGCGGGAACTATCGGCTTACTTTGATTCCTTGGATATTTTTTGTTTTAGCAAAATGTCATTTATGTTTGTTTATGAAAAATTGTCAAAAAACTGAAAAGCTTTAAAAATGTATCAAGGGACTATTTCTTTTCATCGTTCAAAAGTTAAAAAGGGTTTTTTTTATTATCAGAAATTGTTTCATCGTATCTCGATTGACTTTTAATTTCTTTCTTGTTGCAATGTTTCCACTTCGTGTGTTTTCATTTGTTTTCACCCCCATACTTGCAGCAGTGTTTACTATAGGTAGGTATTCGCATTACATTGTTGTTTATATTTGTAGCTTGCACTTACACAGTTTAGTCCTGTTTTCACACTTTGCTTTCGATTTGCTGCGATTTTGCTTAACCCTAAAACCTCTTGCTCTAAAAGATAATTATTCGTCGTCACCAAAATCGTGTTCCACTTTCGTCTAAACCACAGACTGATAGAGTTAAAGGTGCTAGGAAAGTATCAAATTTGCAAATATTTACAGTGTTGAAAAAAAGGTTTATTTTTATCATTCGCACACGCCACAAATCTAATTCGCTACTACGATTTTTCGTGCAATTCTTTTGTAAAGTGCAAAAATTGTTTGTTTTCGTTTATCATAATCGCCTAATCCTAGCTCATTTTCGCGCACTCTCACAAAAACTCTCACTAATAACAATTAGAAATACTACACGAGTAAAGGGTTGTTTGTTTTTTTTCTGAAATCGATAGGTTCTTACTGCTTTTCTCATTTATTTGCTTAATTTTTCTCAATATTCTTGCTTATTTCGACTGCTTTAAAGCGTTTAATATAAATACAATAGAGAGAGAGGGTTTACTTTTTTTAAATGTAAAAAATTAGAATGAAAAAGTTTGGTGAGAAACAATTTTTGGAGCGTTTTTTTTCTACACAGATAAATCTAAACTTAAAAGCGAAACGAGGTGTGAGGGTGTGGGTGTGTAAAAATACATAACAAGAGTGACGATGAAAGTAACAAAACATAAAAAAAAAACAATTAAGATCGAAATCGAAAATATAAGGTGAAAAAATGTACACTTGATGAAATTGTGAAACAAAAGGAAAATAATTTTAGCTTGAAAAGTTTTCAACTTTTGCTTGCGCTTGCTTTTTACAACGAAAATTAAATCACATTTGTCTTTTAGTTGAAAGTTTCTTTAGCTGGTTTATTCGCTGCGTTAGAATCGTATCGTAATAAGGATGAGATAATTTACTGCGTTTACTCAAATATATATTGATGATGCGTATGGATTACTAGTTACGTTCTCGGATTTATACAACAAAAAAACTGTGTGAATGCGAATGTGAATCGTCGGAAGTCTTCGTTTAGGTATTTTGTGTGTGTGGGCACAAAGCTCGCGGGTTTTTTAGTTGGGTTTGTTTTGTAACGTTGTACAAAATACTGTGTCTAATTAGTTGCTTTAGCTCTCTTTTGTTTTAACCTTAATATTGGTAGATCATCATCGTTGCGTTCAAAAAGAACTCATTTTGGCCGTTTTATTTCGTTAAATAAGGGTGGAGATCTTAAGAAGTGAAGGAATGTGGTAAGAAATAGACAATTCAATTTTCGATCCCGAAATGAATTAAAATTTGAGAAATTGTAAGTATTTTAGTTTACTTCGATATTTAAATCGGATTTTGCACATTTTTCTTATCCAAAAATGTTCCTTGTTATATTGGTTATGCCTGTAACATAAAACCTGCATAACCATGCAAGTTTTATGTTACAGGCATAACCAGTATAACAAGGAACATTTTTGGATAAGAAAAATGTGCAAAAGTCCGATTTAAAAATATCTTTCGAAATGAACTAAAATACATGTAATTGCCCAAATTTTAATGTCTTTTTTTTTAAATTTCCTCAATAGATCATATCTAGATGAAGCATTGAATCAATGAACTCATTTATTATAAAGTTTCATGTTTTTTTTTTCGATCTGCGCTCAAAAAAATCAAAATTTTCATCAAAAATCAAAATCAAAATCAAAATTTTCAAAAAGGCTAAAATTTTAACGTAATAATTTGTCATCTATAGGCTTAGTGATTTTCACGCTAAAAACAATTTTTAAGGGAACCACTATTCGAAAATACAAAAATTCACGGAGCGTGAAAAATGCTAAAATAACCTATATAATCTAATCTCACGGGATTTCGCGGAAATTGTTTAATCTCATGCTTTCCGCGAAATCGTAAAAAATAACTAACAATCAATTGTAAATGTTTTTTCAATGAAAATTTGAATTTTCAGCAAAAAATATGTTTCCCTCTGATTTTTTAAAGCATTTTTTTAAAAGGGTTGGGATGACAAAAAAATGAAACAGAATTATCAATTGCCTTAATATTTTTTTTTCTGATAGTAGCCTGACTGTAATGAGCTATAAAGCATTTAGTGATAATTTTAATTTACGAAACTTTAATAAAAAAAATCTGTATCAGCATTAATTTGCTTTTTTAATACTAAATTTTATACTTTTCTAAACGGGTATGAACGACGCGAAATCGAGATTTTTACAAAAAATATGTTTTTAGAGTGCAATTCTAAAAAAAAAAATATTTAAAGACCAATTATTTAGAAAATTTTCATTTTTTTGATTTGCAATTTATGGGTACAAAAAGATACTTTGATGCAGAATGTTTTAAAAGTTCCGAGTCTTTTTGTACCCATAAATTGCGAATTGTAAAAGGTATTTTTTGACATTTCAGCTGGAGCGTTTGGTACGGTATGTCCACGCATTCTTCCTCCCCTGCTGTATCTGTGTAATGTGAACCGCTCTCAGAATCCTCTCTGCGGTAAACATAACGCAGTAGGACTGGCCGCTTTAATTTTTGTAACACATTTTCGGCTGTTTTCGGATGTGCTGCAATTTTTAATGATTACAAGAAAAGTTTTTTTGTATTTTTCCAAAAGATTTTGCTGGTTTCAGTTTTTTTCTTTAAAAAAAAAATAATTTTGCGGATCAAAAAATAAGATGAATCCTCAACGAAATCGGTATTTTTTTCAATTTTAATTTTTGTATTTTTTAATCCGGCTTAACCTTTTCTGGTGCCTTCGGTATGCCCAAAGAAGCCATTTTGCATCATTAGTTTGTCCATATAATTTTCCATAGAAAATTTGGCAGCTGTCCATAAAAAAATGATATAAGAAAATTCAAAAATCTGTATCTTTTGAAGGATTTTTTTGATCGATTTGGTGTCTTCGGCAAAGTTGTATGGCAAAGGACTACACTGAAAAAAATATACACGGTAATTTTTTTTTGTTATTTTTAATTTATTTTTTTGTTGTTAAAACTTGATTTGCAAAAAAAACACAATTTTAATTTTTTTTTCTGATATGTTTTAGGGGACATAAAAAAAGCAGAAAAAAAATTCGACCAATATTTCGATTTATTGAATAAAATCAGAATTGACTCAAAAATTTAATAACTCGGTCAAGATTTTTTGCCCGTTCTCTAAATTTCAGAAAAGTTGGTATTTGATGTCCCTTAAAACTTATCAAAAAATAAAAACAAATAAAAATATTGTTTTTTGTTTTGCAAATCAAGTTTTAGTGACATAAAGTTAAATAAAAAATCACCAAAATTTTGTTTACCGTGTATCATATTTTTTCAGTGTAGTCCTTATCCATACCTACAACTTTGCCGAAGATACCAAATCGATCAAAAATTCCTTCAAAAGATACAGAATTTTCATAAATCATTTTTGTATGAACAGCTGCAAAATTTGCAAGGAAAATTACATGGACAAACTAATGATGCAAAATGGCTTTTTTTGGGCAGACCGAAGGCACCAAAAAGTTTCAGCCGGATTAAAAATACCAAAATAAAAATTGAAGGAAAAAAAGATTTCGTAGAAAATTGTTTTAAAGCATAGTATGACCTCAAAAATGCTCTAAAGTGATTTAAAAATATTAAGGGCACTTTTGAGAAAACCATCGAAGAAGTAATTTTTTTAGCTGGAGAGGACATCGAAGAAAGCAGAGCATCGAACTATACAATTTGAAGGGAATAAAGAAACCATCGATATATGAAAATATCGAGAAATTAAGATGGCTGAGATCGACCACTAGAGGGCCGATTGTTCTCACAAATAAAAATACTCGAAATCAGAGAGAAATACCCAATTTCATTGTACAAAAATTGACAAACGTTTATTTATTAGACCATATCTTAAGTTGAAGATAATACGATTACTTTAGAGAAAATATAAACCTAAACTACACAAAAAAAAACTATATCACGAATATCCGAATAAATCAAACAAAACTCTTACCACATTCCCCATCCTTCCCCTCCCCATCAGTTCAAATCCTTACAACCCTTATCCTCCCCACAGCCGCCCCCGTCGTAACCCCTCACAAACCCCTTGCCCTGCAGGACACGCCTGCACCTTCCCCCCTCCGGCAGCCGTCGCATTCCCCGCCGAATAATCGTGCGTTCCCCCCACGGTGTGCCTCCTCCGGATCGACCTGTTTCCCATCTGCCTCCGGTGTCGACCCGAAGTTGGCTGCGCACTCGTCGTGGTCGTCGCCGCCGGTGTCAGAATAATCTGCGGTCCCGCCGGCACGCACGTGTGACTCACGTCGTGAATCTGCCTCCGCCGGTTAATGTTCTTGTCTGTTTTTTCGTCCTTTGTGAGCGAGAGTCGCGAGCGCACGTTCAAGCTGTTGTTGACGCTGACGCTGTTGTTGTTGTTGTTATTGCCGTGGTTTTGCAGGTTGTTGTTGTTGTTGTTGCAGCACTGCACCGGGATGTTCGTCCCGGGGACGACCGCGCCGACGCCGTGGTGATGCCCGCAGCAGCACTCCAGATTCTTGTGATTTTGTAGTTCAACGAAAGGGACCGGTTCAGGTTGAACTTCCGCTCCAGGTTGTTCGCCTTCCGCTCCAGATTCGTCAGAATCCGATTCATCTTTTTCAAAACCTCGTTGTCGATCCGGTAGGTTGAGGCGGCCGCCGTAAGCTTCTCCCGCGGGTTGCTCGTCGTCGACGTGTCCGTGTCGTCCGAGCTGATCGAGATGTTGTTCACCTTGTCCGAGTTGGCGTCCAGGTCGTCCAGATCGTCCAGATGGTCGTTCATCAGCGTGACGCAGCTGTCGTTGGTCGAGGAGTTGGTGGTACCGGTTCCGCCGCCACCACCGTTGCTGTCCAGCGATTTTTGCGAGTGGGCCGACCGGACGGAGTCGTCCGCTTGGGAGTTGTTGTTCAGGGTGTTGCTGCCCAGGTTGCCGCTGCTGTTGGTCTTTTCCGTGCACGGTTTGACAAAGTTTCCTGTGAGAAAAGAGAAGTGAAGAGTTTTTATCAGATTTTGGTTGTTTTAATTTTTAACAGAAACAGAGAACATAAAAAAATTTCACAAGAAAATTCTTCTGCAATTTTTCTCTCAAATATTGTTACAGTAAAGTAGAAAAACTTATCGAATAGTTGTCTTTTATGTTATTCAATAACTTTAAGCTATTGCTTTCTCTGATAAAGTCACCAAATAAAATTGTACTAGAAAACTAGAATGTTTTTGAATATTTGGAAAATATGGTGTAAAACATCCAAAGTGGCTCAAAAAGCATGTTACGTAATTCGTTTTGATGTGAATTTACATATTTAAAAGGAAAACAAAAGACACAAAAAGGGGATTAAAAAAATCAGGTCTAACAAATTCACTACCTCAAATGATTGGTTTTCATTTCTTTTGTGCTCCTAACAATAAACAGTGTTGCCAAACAATCAATTATGTTCTCATTTCTCAAAAGATGTGTTGAATTTATTTTTGTTTAAGATTGATTGCTAAAATTGTATTTGCTCAAGGCAAGCGAAATTTCGAAATCTTGTGCATATTTTAATCGGTTTGAGCGCATAGTTGGCTCTTCTTTGATTTAGCTGCAACTATTAATTTTGATAAAAAAAACGTTACTTAATCCACCTTTAGGTGGCTGGTGCCTTCCTTGCATTCATAAAGTGAATACAATACACAGCCTCAAAAAAATTTATAAATAACACTAATTTTTATCAAAATATTTGAGATTCGGCTTCAAAAAAAGTGTGTTAAAACACTAAAGTACTTGTAACTTTTGATAGGGTTGTCAGATCTTCAATCTTTTGGGCTTGTTGGTTACCTATCCAACGATGGGTCGCATGATAGATCCGGACAAATTTTTCATCAAAATATTTGAGATCAGGCCTCAAAAAAGTTTATAAATAACACTTAAGTGCTCATAACTTTTGAGCTCGTTGGGAAGGTCTTTTAAAATCGGTTTAGGCCAGTGCTAAGATAATTGAGTAAGAATTTTTCGGTGCACACATCCACATCCAAACACACACACAGACATTTGTTCAGTTTTTGATTCTGAGTCGATATGTATACGTGGAGATGGGTCTAGGAGCTCGTATTAAGAAGTTCATTTTTCGAGTGATTTTATAGCTTTTCCTAAGTAAGGTGAGGAAGACAAAAACATTTTTTTAGAAAATCATAACTTCGTTTCATTTCAACTGATTTTGACTCTCTTCGATGCAAAAGAAAACGAAATTCTAAAGCGTTGGCGTGCAAATGTTGATAGTGTTAAAGCCACATTCGATTGAGTATTTTTTTTTATTTATTACAAATATCAATTTTAGTTCAATTCAGATGCAGTGCAAAAAAAAAAAACAAAATTGAACGTAGATTATCAAATAGGTTTGAAGCCTAAAATTTATGTTTTCTTATATTAAATTTCTATGAAACTCAAAAATATATTTTTATTCAGCAATTCCCCACGAAAAAAAAGTTCTCCGATCGAGCTCAATTTTTTTCTGGGGGATCCTTGGCCGAAATAATTAGACCCGTATTTTTTTTTTTTGTTTGACCATTAGGGTGACATACGCCGTGTTAGGGTGGTTCGAAAAATGGCAATTTTCGGAAAATTTCACATAACATATCAAAAAATTGTGAAGTTATGTTTTCGATACTCTGAGATACGATTTTTTGAAAATAAAAACTGGATTTTTCGACGCGCCACGCGCAAAAATGATAAAAATGACAAAAACGGGAAAAATCGACTTTTTTCACTAAAACTGCGATAACTTTAAAATTTCAGCGATGACCTATACATGTTAGGGTACCAATTTTTTTGTAATTAAAAGCAACTCTAGATTTTAAAATCAATTTAGAAAAAAAAACTTCGCGGCCCTTTGTGACAGAAAATTTTATACCTGACAGCTTTTTGAGGGGACCATAGTTGACCCATCGTTCAATGTTTTCTTGTCAATTATTTATTTTTTGCATTAAAATAAAAAAAAATGATCAGGCTTTAGGATCCTGTTATCCAAAAACTCAGGAAGCAAACAAAAAGTATTTGTCGGTCATTAATTGTAAAAACATAAGTTTTTTTTCATTTTGTATCCAACGTTTTTTAAACATTTCTAATAATTCTGATGAAAGCCATGAAACTTAAGGCATGTTTATTCATACATTCTAAACTATTTTGCAATTTATTGATAGCAGTGTAATTGTTATCATGTTTTTTGATACTGGTTTTGAGCTTTTATGATACTGGTTTTGAAAATTTAGTTTTGATTTTTTTAATATAGAGCAATTCTCTGAGTTTTCGGTCATTTGATTTTTTTTGTATTTTTTAATCCGGCTGAAACTTTTTTGGTGCCTTCGGTATACCCAAAGAAGCCATTTTGCATCATTAGTTTGTCCATATAATTTTCCATACAAATTTGGCAGCTGTTCATACAAAATGATATGTGAAAATTCAAAAATCTGTATCTTTGAAGGAATTTTTGATCGAGTTGGTGTCTTCGGCAAAGTTGTAGGTATGGATATGGACTACACTGAAAAAATGCTACACTGTAAAAAAATTTTGGTGATTTTTATTTAACTTTTAGTCACTAAAACTTGATTTGCAAAAAACACTATTTTTATTTTTTTGATATGTTTTAGAGGACATAAAATGCCAACTTTTCAGAAATTTCAGAATGGGCAAAATCTTTGACCGAGTTATGATTTTTGAATCAATACTGATTTTTTCAAAAAATCGAAATATCGGTCACAAAAATTTTTCAACTTCATTTTTCGATGTAAAATCGAATTTGCAATCAAAAAGTACTTTAGTGAATTTTTGATAAAGTGCACCGTTTTCATGTTATAGCCATTTTTAGGTAACTTTTTTGAAAATAGTCGCAGTTTTTCATTTTTTAAAAATAGTGCCCATGTTTGCCCACCTTTGAAAAATATTTTGAAAAGCTGAGAAAATTCTCTATATTTTGCTTTATTGGATTTTGTTGATGCGACCCATAGTTGCTGAGATATTGCTATGCAAAGCTAAAAACAGGAAAATTGATGTTTTCTAAGTCTTACCCAAACAACCCACCATTTTCTAATGTCGATATCTCAGCAACTATAGGTCCGATTAACAATGTTAAAACATAAAACATTCGTGAAATTTTCCGATCTTTTCGAAAAAAATATTTTCAAAAATTTAAAATCAAGACTAACATTTTAAACGGGCCAAACATTCAATATTACGCCCATTTGAAATGTTAGTCTTGATTTTAAATTTTTGAAAATATTTTTTTCGAAAAGATTGGAAAATTTCACGAATGTTTTATGTTTTAACATTGTTAATCGGACCTATAGTTGCTGAGATATCGACATTAGAAAATGTTGGGTTGTTTGGGTGAGACTTAGAAAACATCAATTTTCCTGTTTTTTAGCCTTTGCATAGCAATATCTCAGCAACTATGGGTCGCATCAACAAAGTTCAATAAAGCAAAATATAGAGAATTTTCTCAGCTTTTCAAAAATATTTTTTTCAAAGGTGGGCAAACATGGGCACTAATTTTAAAAAATGAAAACTGCGACAATTTTCAAAAAGTTACCTAAAATGGCTATAACTTGAAAACGGTGCACTTTATCAAAAATTCACTAAAGTATTTTTTGATTGCAAATTCGATTTTACATCGAAAAATGAAGTTGAAAAATTTTTGCGACCAATATTTCGATTTTTTGAAAAAATCAGTATTGATTCAAAAAATCATAACTCGGTCAAAGATTTTTTGCCCATTCTGGAAATTTCTGAAAAGTTGGCATTTTATGTCCTCTAAAACATATCAAAAAATAAAAAAAAAATAAAAATAGTGTTTTTTTGCAAATCAAGTTTTAGTGACTAAAAGTTAAATAAAAAATCACCAAAATTTTTTTTACCGTGTAGCATTTTTTTCAGTGTAGTCCATATCCATACCTACAACTTTGCCGAAGACACCAACTCGATCAAAAAATTCCTTCAAAAGATACAGATTTTTGAATTTTCACATATCATTTTGTATGAACAGCTGCCAAATTTGTATGGAAAATTATATGGACAAACTAATGATGCAAAATGGCTTTGGGTATACCGAAGGCACCAAAAAGTTTCAGCCAGATTAAAAATACAAAAATTAAAATTAAAGAAAAAAGACCGATTCCGTAGAGAACTGCTCTATATTGATTTTCAGTTTTTATAAAAGTACTTTAAAATAATTTTAATGGAATTTATTTGAAAAGAAATCCAAACAAACTTTTGGGACAATATTTTTGAAAATTTGAGGATTTTATTCCAATTTTATGAACAATTTTCAGGAGCCGTCTTGGGCCCGATAAAGGGGTTCTCCCGGGTGGTGGGCAAAATCGAGTCTGACATTTGAACCTAATTCTGAAAAATACAAAAAAAAACTAGATGCGAAAACGACGAAAAAACAACTTTTTTACTTAAACTGTGAAAAAAATTGAACATTTAAGGATATCTCAAGTAAAATTTCCCGAGAACTCCGTAAAAAATTTGCAGACATAGAATCGTTGGTTCAGCCACCTTTAGAATGGCGTTTTGTGAGGAGCAATCTCAGAGAAAGCATTTATTCGGACATTACAAACCCAGCTAGTCGTCAATTTGTCATTTTGCATGGTGTAAGTAGCTGTCATGGCAGTATTTGGTGTTGAGTTAACAAAAAATTCTCGAAGTGCTCGAAGTGATGGAGAGCGATATGCCTTATGCCGATCACATGCTAGCCAATCAAAGAGAGAGGGAGAGTAGGAGAGAGAGTATTCAGTAGTGACTAGTGTAACCACCGTTCCCACGACCCTAGAAGTATGTCTTTTATGACAAATTGTAGTAAAGCTTTAAGCTTTGTTTAAGTGAATGATGTACATAAGACACAAAAAGATAGATTTTTACAGGAAGAAACATTCATGAAGAGTAGGGATGACTACCGAAATTGAAGAACGGGCAATTTTCACTTGAATTTGAAGAGATACTTTTACATTCATCGAAGGAAGACACATTTTTAACATGAAGTTACAGCACGTACCTTGCAATACATTTTTTTACTGGACCTACTCGATTCCAACGCTTGTACTTTTTAAATTACAAGTTCTATTTTGGATTAAATATCCAGGACATTTGTTCGAGATTCGAGAAAAGGTAGGTGTCATTTATTATTCAAAAAGTCAAATATCAATAACAGGTATAATTACAGGTAATTTTTGGTATTCAGTCTTGAATATCACTTGATTATTTCTTCTTTGTGTCGAATATTGCTTGCTCTCTGTAATTTTATCAACTGTCAGAGAATGCTTTTATGCTTACACAATTAGTCATTCAATCTAAAAATATGAAAACTCAGCTACAGGTTCTTAGAAATAGTCCAAAAAAGTAAAGAAAAATGCTTAAAAATTAGTCAAAAAAATCACTCCTCAACCTTGATGCAAAAACAAAAAATCAAAAATTTCGTCATTAAACCAAACTCGATTGGCTCTTCTTTCCCCAAACTAATCCCACTCTTACCGTTAGCGTTGCTATTGCTCAGCTGGCGCAGCGGTTTGGCCCGGCTCTGGATGAGTGGCCGCTCGGGCGATTCGTCCGCGTACGGAATGTTCTCGCCGAGGGTGAGTGGCCGCGAGTGGTGCACCGACCGTCGCGTCGGAGTCGCCTGCAGTTGCTCGTTGTAGCAACAGCTGCTGCTGCCGTCGCTGTCCTGGCCGGTTCCGGTTGGGGTTCCGATGCCGCCGCCGCCGCCGCCACCGGTGTCCGCCACGTCCCGGTCCGAGTCGACCGAGGAGTTCCGCAGGGAGCGCAGCTTGTGATCCAGCGCGATCGTGACCGTCTTGAGGGACATCGAACCTGGCGGCGAGAGAGAGGGCGGAGAACAAGCCGGGTGGTGGTTAGCCACTGGATTTTGAACGGGGTGGTGAGTCGGGTTAGAAAAGTTTTGTTTTTGGTTTAGTTTGAGAGAGGAGTTTAAAGGCTGCACGATTGGGTTCAATCCAGGTTAAATTATAAGACATTTGAGATCATAATTTAAGATTTATTCACATTCGAAATTATTAAAGCCAAAACATATTTTGAAGTATTTTTAACATTTGCAATATGCTTAAATGCAAGATGCAAAAAAAAAACTATTTTTTTTTCTAAATCATTTATTTTATCCAATGCCAACTAGGAGAAATTCTCGTAACAATTATGGAATTGGTTCTTTTCTGTTCATATGGCAATTTCCATACTTTAAAAAAGTTATTTTGCGCAACTTTCGAAAGAAACTTGTTAGCTCACGTTCTTAAAAAAAAGATTAGTTCATAACTCGATTTCAGTTGAAAATGTTTCATTTAGAACAATTTGGTAATTTTTGAATTTTTGATTTTTTTTAAATTTTTGTAATTTTTTTTTTTTTCATATTTTTGTTATTTTTGTAATTTTTGTATTCTTTATATTTTTGCATTTTTGATATTTTTGTAAATATTGTAATTTTTGTACTTTTTGTAATATTTGTATTTTTTGTAAATTTGTTTTTTTTGTCAATTTTGTCAATTTTGTCATTTTTGTAATTTTTGTAATTTTTGTTATTTTGTAATTTTTGTAATTTTTGTAATATTTGTAATTTTTGTAATTTTTGTAATTTTTGTAATTTTTGTAATTTTTGTAATTTTTGTAATTTTTGTAATTTTTGTAATTTTTGTAATTTTTGTAATTTTTGTAATATTTGTAATTTTTGTAATTTTGTAATTTTTGTAATTTTGTAATTTTTGTAATTTTGTAATTTTGTAATTTTGTAATTTTGTAATTTTGTAATTTTTGTAATTTTTGTAATTTTTGTAATTTTTGTAATTTTTGTAATTTTTGTAATTTTTGTAATTTTTGTAATTTTTGTAATTTTTGTAATTTTTGTAATTTTTGTCAATTTTGTCAATTTAGTCATTTTTGTAATTTTGGTCATTTTGGTCATTTTGGTCATTTTGGTCATTGTGGTCATTCTGGTCATTTTGGTCATTTTGGTCATTTTGGTCAGTTTGGTCATTTTGGTCATTTTGGTCATTTTGGTCATTTTGGTCATTTTGGTCATTTTGGTCATTTTGGCCATTTTGGTAATTTTGGTCATTTTGGGCATTTTTGTCATTTTTGTCATTTTTGTAATTTTTGTAATTTTTGTAATTTTTGTAATTTTTGTAATTTTTGTAATTTTTGTAATTTTTGTAATTTTTGTAATTTTTGTCATTTTTGTCATTTTTGTCATTTTTGTCATTTTTGTCATTTTTGTCATTTTTGTCATTTTTGTCATTTTTGTCATTTTTGTCATTTTGTCATTTTAGTCATTTTTGTCATTTCGTCATTTTGCTATTTTGTTTTTTTTTTGTCAATTTAGGTAATTTTGATTTTTTTGGTATTGTTGGTAATTTTGGTATTTTTTGTATATTTGGTATTTTTGGTATTTTTTGTATTTTTGGTGATTTTGGTCATTTTGGTCATTTTGGTCATTTTGGTCATTTTGGTCATTTTGGCCATTTTGGTAATTTTGGTCATTTTTGTTATTTTGGGCATTTTTGTCATTGTTGTCATTTTTGTAATTTTTGTAATTTTTGTAATTTTTGTAATTTTTGTAATTTTTGTAATTTTTGTAATTTTTGTAATTTTTGTAATTTTTGTAATTTTTGTAATTTTTGTAATTTTTGTAATTTTTGTAATTTTTGTTATTTTTGTAATTTTTGTAATTTTTGTAATTTTTGTCATTTTTGTCATTTTTGTCATTTTTGTCATTTTTGTCATTTTTGTCATTTTTGTCATTTTTGTCATTTTTGTCATTTTTGTCATTTTTGTCATTTCGTCATTTTTGCTATTTTGTTTTTTTTTTTGTCAATTTAGGTAATTTTGGTATTTTTGGTATTTTTGGTATTGTTTGTAATTTTGGTATTTTTTGTATATTTGGTTTTTTTGGTTTTTTTTTTTGTATTTTTGGTCATTTTGGTCATTTTGGTCATTTTGGTCATTTTGGTCATTTTGGTCATTTTGGTCATTTTGGTCATTTTGGCCATTTTGGTAATTTTGGTCATTTTGTTATTTTGGGCATTTTTGTCATTTTTGTCATTTTTGTCATTTTTGTAATTTTTGTCATTTTGATCATTTTGGTCATTTTGGTCATTTTGGTCATTTTGATCATTTTGGTCATTTTGGTCATTTTGGTAATTTTGGTAATTTTGGTAATTTTGGTCATTTTGGTCATTTTGGTCATTTTGATCATTTTGGTCATTTTGGTCATTTTGGTAATTTTGGTAATTTTGGTAATTTTGGTAATTTTGGTAATTTTGATCATTTTGATCATTTTGGTCATTTTGGTCATTTTGGTCATTATGGTCATTTTGGCCATTTTGGTCATTTTGGTCATTTTGGTCATTTTGGTCATTTTCGTCATTTTTGAAATTTTTGTCATTTGGATAATTTCGATCATTTTGATCATTTTGGTAATTTTGATCATTTTGGTAATTTTGGTTATTTTGGTAATTTTGATCATTTTAGTCATTTTGGTCATTTTAATCATTTTTGTCATTTTGGCCAATTTGGTCATTTTAGTCATTTTAATAATTTTGGTCATTTTGATCATTTTCGTCAGTTTTGAAATTTAGGTCATTTTTGGTCATTTTTGCCATTTTGGTAATTTTGGTAATTTTGGCCATTTTAGTCATTTTGGTCATTTTAGTCATTTTTGAAATTTTGGTAATTTTGGTCATTTTGATCATTTTGGTAAATTTTTCAATTTTGGTAATTTTGGTAATTTGTCATTTTGGTCATTTTGGTAATTTTGATCATTTTGGCCGTTTTGGTAATTTCGATGATTTTGGCCGTTTTGATCATTTTGATGATTTTAATGATTTTGATCATTTCGGTCATTTTTATCATTTTGGTCAATTTTGTCATTTTTTGTTACTTTGGTAATTTTTGTAACTTTTGCTATTATGGTAATTTATGGTAATGCTAATGCTATCATGGTAATTTTTGAATTTTTTGTCATTTTGATATTTTTGGTCATGTTGTCAATTTTGGTCATTTTGGAGTTTTTGGTTACTTTTATTATTTTGGCCATTTTTGTAATTTTGTTTGTTTTGGTCATTTTCGTTATTTTGGTAATTTTGTTACCAAATGACCACATTTTGGTCGTTTGGTCATTTGGTAATTTTTGTCATGTTTGTCATACGGAACATTTTAGAAAATTTTGATCGTAGAAAATACTCGAACAAAAATTTCTGACACAATTTTCAAAATAGTAAACTTTAGGCAACCCTATTCAAGCGATTAGTACAACCAAGTTGAACAGAGAGAGTTAGTCAAAAATCGGGGCTATAAAAACGAAACACACGCTCAGTTTGATTAGGGAGGAAAGAACTCGACAGAAAATAGATTTTCGTTTGGTTTTTAATTTGCGAAGAAAAAAACTGGCCAGCGCAAAAAGGGGGGGCAAGGAAAAGCATTCACTCTCTGTAGACACACTACCTTTTGGGAATTGATCGACGGGAAGAACGCGAGAATCCCTCAAGTTCACGGTCTCACATTTAAGAAGGTACTATTGTTTTGTTTTAAATTGACTAGTTTTTTACTGGCGTGGCAAATTTCTTCGAATAATCTTTCAAGGCGAAAGAAATTCGAGAAATATTTGAGGAAAATAAATTTAAAAGAAAAACGAAACTGCTATGTTGAGGAACTAACCTCACGAATAGTACCACGGGTAAAACCTTCGATAAACTGCAAAAAAATAAAACATTTCGCAAAGAGAAGAGGGAAATTGTTGTACGTTTGTAATAATCCACCACCACCAGCGTTCCAACAAACTCACCATTGTCGGCAAACGCACTGTCGTTCGAGTCCTCCTCGGACGATCGGTTTAATACTGAGGAAGCGTCGTCGTTGCTCTGGCTGCTGCCGAGTTGCTGCCGGCCACCGAAGAAATGCTGATGGTCGTTGGTGTGGGCCGCCGGAGACGACGACGAGTGCCGGTCCAGGGCGGCCAGCGACGCCGGTCCAATTTGCTGCTGCAGGTAGGACGAAGTCGCCCGGTGGTGGTGGTGCGAAGACCGCGACGATTGCTCCTTCGATTCCGCCGACTGTTGGTGGGGAAAATGTTATTAATTTGCTACAGAAAGAAGAAATTGACCAAGAAATTACCGTTGTACTGTCAAGCGAGAGCGTGTCCGGCGTCGTCGAGGACATGGTGCTCTTACGTTGGGTCGTTCTTCGGATCTTCCGGTTTGCTGCCTGCACGATCTGAGCCACAAAGTGTGAGCTACTTTCCTTTGATGAGTCTTTGAATGCTGGATGGGAGGGAAGAAAATTGTTAACTTTTTCGAAATTTTTAAAGGGTATGTAAGTTACAAACGATTCCACGAAGTGCGTAAAATCAGATAATTTTTAAACTCTGTAGAAACTCACGAACCTTTCTCACTAGATAAAAAACATTTCTTAAATTTCCAGATTTTAAAAGCTTGAAAATTCCATCAATAATCTTCTTTTTTTTATTGGTCTGTTATTTTGCTATCCTCTAAACTCTAATTTATTAACATTGTCAAATGCTTTGAAATGTAATAATGTATGTAATTTTTCAAAGGTTTCCTTAAAATTCTTAAAATTCGTAAAATTCTTAAAATTTCAGAAATTTTGAAATTTTCAAAAGTTTTGAAAGTCTTGAAATTCTTTAAATTGTTTAAATTTTTAAAATTCCTGAAAATTTTGAAATTATTAAAAAAAAGGATTTTCTTGAATTTCTTGAACTTCTTAAATTCCTTGCACTTTTCGATTCGATGAAATTCTTTTAAAAAAATGTAATTCTAAAATCTTCGAATTTCTTGAATTTCTTGAATTTTTTGAATTTATTGAATTTTTTGAATTTTTGGGATTTTAATGAATTTTCTTGAATTACTTAAATTTATTGATTTTTTTGATTTTCCCGATTTTGTTGATTTTGTTGATTTTGATGATTTTGATGATTTTCTTGAATTTCTTGAATTTCTTGAATTTCTTGAATTTCTTGAATTTCTTAAATTTCTTGAATTTCTTAAATTTCTTGAATTTTTTGAATTTCTTGAATTTCTTGAATTTCTTTAATTTCTTGAATCTCTTGAATTTCTTGATTTTTTTAATTTTTTTTGCATTTCTTGAATTTCTCGAATTCTTAAATTGCTTGAACTTTGTGAATCTCATGAATTTCTTGAGTTTCTTGAATTTCTTGTATTGTTGAATTTCTTGAATTTCTTGAATTTCTTAAATTTCTTAAATTTCTTGAATTTTTTGAATTTTTGGGATTTTAATGAATTTTCTTGAATTACTTAAATTTATTGATTTTTTTGATTTTCCCGATTTTGTTGATTTTGTTGATTTTGATGATTTTGATGATTTTCTTGAATTTCTTGAATTTCTTGAATTTCTTGAATTTCTTAAATTTCTTGAATTTCTTAAATTTCTTGAATTTTTTGAATTTCTTGAATTTCTTGAATTTCTTGAATTTCTTTATTTTCTTGAATTTCTTGAATTTCTTGATTTTTTTAAATTTTTTTGCATTTCTTGAATTTCTTGAATTTCTCGAATTCTTAAATTGCTTGAACTTTGTGAATCTCATGAATTTCTTGAGTTTCTTGAATTTCTTGTATTGTTGAATTTCTTGAATTTCTTGAATTTCTTAAATTTCTTGAATTTTTCGATTTTCCTGATTTTGTAGATTTTGTTGATTTTGTTGATTTTGTTGATTTTGTTGATTTTCTTGATTTCTTGACATTCTTAAATTTAATTGATTTCTTGAATTTAATTGATGTTCTTGAATTTCTAAAATTTTTAGAGTTGCTTTAATTTTCTGAGTTTCTTAAATTTCTTGAATGTAATAAAAAAACTTGAATTTGAATTTTATGATGATTTTGAATTTCTTGATATTGTTGATTTTTTAAATTTTCTTGATTTTTTTGATTTGTTTGATTTTTTGATTTCTTTTGTTTTTTTGATTTTCTTGAATTTCGTAAATTTCTCGACATTTTTTGAATTCTTTAAATTCTTAAATTTTTAAGTTGTTTTTAATTGCTTGAATTATCTGGGTTTCTTAAATTTCTTGAATTAAAAAAAATCTTGAATTCGAATTTTATATTTTTTTTTAATTTCTTGATTTTCATTTTCTTGATGTTGTTTTTTTTATTTTCCTGATTTTCTTGATTTTCTTAAATTTCTGAAATTCTTAAGTTTTTTTAATTGCTTGAATTTTCTACATTTTTTAAATTTCGAGTTTTTTATATTGCTTGATTTTTATTTTTTTTCTTAATCCTCTAAATCCTTTCAATTTGCTGAGTTTTTTTAATTTCTAAAATTTCCTCAAACTATTTTTTTTATTTCTTAAATTTCTTAAATTACTCAAATTACTTCAATAATTAATGATTTTTTTTTTTGAATTTTATATGATTATGATTATATTTATTGCTTTGCTTGTTAAATTTCATCAATTTGTTAAAATTCTTAAATTTCTAAAACTTTCTTAAATGTCATAAATTTGTCAAATTGCCTGAAATTATTTTTTTTATTTGTTCAAATTTTGAATTTGTTGGATGTTTTTAACTTCATGAATTTGTTGAATTTAATACATTCATTAAATTTTATAAGTTTTCTTGTAACTTTTTTTGGAAAATGCTTTGGCTTCCTAAATTTCTTAAATTTTGAAGTATTTACCTATTGATTTTTTAATGTGTATTTGAGTTTTTCAGAGTATGAAATTATAAATTTCATGAATTTTTGCAATTTCTGAATCTTTTTTTTTACTTCTTGAATTCCCTTTTTTATAATTTGTTTAATTTGTAGAACTAATTAAATTACAAAACTTTCTTGAATTTAATATGTCTCCATTTTTTTAAATATTTATTAATTTTCTTAAATTACCTTAAATTGTCTAAATTGCTTAAATTTTTACCTTTAAAATTTCTTAAATTTGTTTGATTTTTTTAACTTTATGATTTCTTGAATTTAAGGTTATTATTGACACTTAACATTTCCAAAAAAATGTCCACGTTGTTTATGAATGGTCCCTCCATTACATTTGCTAAATTTCTTGAATTGGTTTAAATCCAACATTTCTTAAATTAAAAAAAAATCATTATTTTTTTTAATTTGTATATTTTTTTAAAATCAATATTATTTTTAAGTTTGTCGAATTATTTTAATTTTAAAATTTTTAGAATTACCATTTTATTAAATATCTGGAATTTTATAAATTCCATAAATTTGCTTATTTTAAGCATGCTGTCCTTTTTCAGGTGAAGTATTTTAATTTCTAGAATTTTCAAAAAAAAATCCTTTTTTTCTTGAGTTTCCAAAATTTCTGTTATATCTGATTTTATTTTATTTTTAAGTCTTGAAAATTGGATGTTTTGTTACTTTCATAAGGTTCATTTATTTGTACGTTACTTTGCGTTTTGTAACCATACCTTTTTATTTTTTCATTTTGATATTTTAGAAATGTGTTTAATTTTTTTTAATTCAAAGCATGAAAAATCACTAAATCTATTCAATTTGTGAAAGAGAAAGAGGTACTCACGTTCGATTTTAGAAACATTGTCAAGCAACAGTGATGCCGACGGCACGTCCAGTCCCGAATCAACGGTACTCGTCGATTGCTTTTCCTCCACTGCAGGCAGCAGGTCGTCCTCGAAGAAGTAGGTGTACTGTTGATCAATAAACAAGAATAGATACATATACAGGGATCTGTGGCAAATTCATCGCAAACTTACGTGATTCACGAGCACCTCGACGATCTGGCACTGGTGCTTCATGTCCTTGACGGCGGCCTCGAGCGACTCGTTGGCGGACCGCACGACCGACGGCCCAAACACGATGGCCAGGTTGCGCGGGTCCATCAGGTTGACCGGCGCGTTCATGCTGACCACGTACAGGTGGCGCATCAGGTGCTTGAGCGTTTCGTAGTTGTAGGTCGGAATGCGCGCCAGCAGGGCTTTGATCTCGATTAGCCGGGGCTGGCCTGAGAGCCGGTCGGCGGCGATAAAGCTGTTGTACAGGTCGTTCGGAAGCAGCGGCTCGGGGAGATTTCGGATGAAGAGCTTGAGCAGGGATGAAACTACGTTGACGTCTTCCCACTTGGGGTCGCGCAGGGTGATTTCGTCCATGCCGCGGTTGACCTGTTCGGTGAGGGCGGTGATGGCCGCGGTGTTGCCCGGTATCCGGTAGATCCCGGTAACGGAGAGACCCTTCGACTCGACTATGCCAGTACACTTGGCCAACAGCAACGGGACGTACGGATTTTCGTCCGACGGTGGACACATTGGCAGCGGCACGTTGATCGACGCCCCGTCCGGCAGCAGCATCTCGGCATTCTGCGGCGATCCCGGTTGACCCTGCATCTTCCGGAACTGTCGCGCCACGATGCCCTTCCACGTCTTGGACTTGGGCGAGCCGGTCTCCTTGTCCGAGCTCTCCTTCCCACTGTGCGACGAGGAATGGTGCTGCGACGACTGGTGGTGGTGGCCACCACTGTTTGGAACCGGTGCCGACACCGCCGCTGAACTCTGCTGCGGCGTCTTCCGACTCTTGGTTACCGGCGACTGGCCGGACGGAGATCGCGAACCCAGCGCGTACTTGCGGTGGGATTTGGCCGACAGCACCGGCGAAAACTCGTCCGTACTGGTCGTCGATTGCACACTCGTCAGGGCGGCCACCCGCTGCGGTTCGGCCTGCTGTCCGCCCAGGTTGTTGATGTAGTCCTGTTGAGAGAGGTTAGAAAAAATAACTTGATTAGTCTCAAACCTATACCTTCTAAAGAATCGCTAAGTACACGCGTCCTCCGGAACGACCCGGTCAGCATGCGGCCGAACCGGCGCTGAATCCGGCCCTGCTCGTGGCCACAGCTGACAAAGTGGCGCGGACTGCCGAAGGCACCGTCCCACGCGTAGTACTCTTGCAAGATGGGTGCCGTCAGGATCAGATCCATGATCACTAGCAGCATGGCGTGAAAACGCCTTTAAAAAATCGCCCAATTTGGGTCTTTATATAATTTGAGGAAATTTACTGCACTTTAAAAAAAGCGAACGAAAAATAACACATAAATGCAGCAGAGGCAACGACTCGAGAGACGGCTTATTGACTGTGTTATCACTGTTGGGAGCTGCCGTAGCGCCGTCACCGCCACGGGTTCCCACTTGATGGTGGCAGCGAGCCGTCCCCATGTTATCATAGATATTTTGAGCTATTAATCCCACTAGAAGGATTTTTATTTTACAACCCTTTTTATTTATTTCAAACAATCATCATAATTTGCAGTTTGACGAAGGTAGATAGTAAATATTTTTAACAAAGAAAAAAACATATAAAAAAATTTCATTTCAAAATCAAGGGCCAAGACAGTAAGCAAGAGAGCAACGCTCTCTCTTACAGATGCCTTTCGTTTTCTCTGCATAGTTCACTCTTGCAACTGAGTATACGAGAAGGAAACAGACGAAAAAAAGAGAATCAAGCTGAAGATCGAGAGTTGCTCTCTTACTCTCTATCTTGACGTTCACAACAAATTTGCCTTTAAAAGTCTAGACTTGCCTGAAGTTAGCAACACATCAATACATTTATAAAATATTTGTTTTATCTAGGTTTCCAACCAATCCCAATTTGTATTCCGAAAGCCTAAAATCTTAAAAAGGGATTTATTTTGATTTAGCAAAAAAGAAAAGAAAAAGACGATAGGTTATCATTAACCTGTTTAAATCAATTGTAATGGTGTTATAGAATTGTCGAAAGAATTCTTAGTCATCTTCTAGAATCAAACTCGATCGCTTTGGGGTCTTCGACAAAGTAGTAAATTTCCCATTAGGTTTTCATATTTAAAAAGAAATCGATGCAATAAAAACCACTTTTGGGAAAAGAAAATTATTGTGATTGTGAAACCATTGTGATGTGCAGTTGCCTAGAAATTTATAATTGAAAAAAAAAATCATCTGCACCGGGGTTTCGATATCATGAATGCTATTTATTGCACAGGTTACTTCCTTCCCCGCCGCATATAGAATGTTAAAAAGAGGAGATTTGGAAGACGAGAAGTGTTGATGTTCCACTTTTTTGAGGGGATAAGGAAAAATCTTCAAATAATCCCCAAGTTAGTTTCGCTTGGAATTTGACGGGTTTTGAATTCTAGAACAATCTCGCTGAGAGTAGATGGAAGTCAAACCCAGGAAGATTCCATAAGCGAAAAGTGAAACCAGTTAGCCACAACTGCTCTATGGCTTTGAAAATTAAAAATGTTTTTCACTTATCGTTTTGGCCCTTTCACAAGAGTTACTTTAAATTTTGATAATTTGTTTATTTTTTTAAAGAAATAAGCAGACAGTTTTAAAACTTTTTTTTAATAAGGGCTAAAACTGAACATTTTTCTAAAAATTTCACCTTCAAATGTCTATAACTTGAAAACGGTGCATTTTTATCAAAACAATTATAAAGTCATGCTTGATTGCAAATTTGATTTTGGATTTTGTAAAGAGTTTTTAAATGTTGTTCAAAACCTTTGAGATTTTTTTCCAAGAATCAGATTATTTTCGAAATGCATTTCTTCGGTACCAGATTTTGCAATTCTATCACAAATAATGCCATAAAACACATCCAAAAATTTCAGAAAAAAATGTGTTCTGATAAATTGGGAATTCTGATAGAAGGTCAAATAAAAAATAACGTGATTTTTTTCCGTGTACAGTACAGTGCAACGTTTCTTTTCCGATTTTGGCAAACCCAGAAATTATGATATTTTAGGACTCCTACAGGTTTCGGAGAATGGATTTAAAACCAAATTGGGGATATTCAATAATGACGTAACGTTTTGAAAACATGAAACAGTTTTTTTGATAAACAAGGATGTATTTTTTTTTTGTTTAGACTGCTACAAATATTCAAAATTGACTTGAAAAATCAGGGGGCAAAAAAATATGTTTTCAAAAAACTTCTAAATTATCATGGAAATTCAAGAGAAATCAACTAAAATCAATTTAAAAGGCATTCCTCTGCGTTTAGAATCATTTTATTTATTCAAAAATCTTTTGAATTTTAAAAAAATCGATCTACACAAAAAAATATATTACACAATATGGGTATTAAACGAAGCGAAATTGTGTATACTTTTTCACTTTTTTAGAGTTATTTTTTTTTGAATACTAAAATTTTCCGAAAAGACCGTATTGTTTCGAAAATACTCAAATTTTCAAAATTTGCAATACAAGTATCAAACGAAGCAAAATTTTGTATGCGTTTTCACTTCATAAGAGTTTTTTTTTTAGTTAAAAACTAAAATTCTCTCAAAATACCGTATTTTTCGAAAATACTAAAGTTTCAAAAAAATCCATTTAATGGAGTTTTTAGTTCAAAACTTGCATTATAAGTATCAAACGAAGCAAAATTTTGTATGCGTTTTACTTTATTAGATTTTTTTGTTGGAAACTAAAATTTTCACAAAATACCGTATTTTTCGAAAATATTCAAATTTTCAAAATTTGCAGTACAGTCCAGACTTGATTATCCGAAGCCTCGATTATCCGAAGTGAAATTTTGCCAAGGCCTTCTGATAATCGAGTCTGGACTGTATGGGTACCAAACGAAGCTAAATTTGTTATGCATCTTCCAATTATAAGAGTATTTTTGTAAAATACTAAAATTTTCACTAAAATATTATATTTTTTCTAAAGAACTCAAATTTTCATAATTTGAAATATGGGTATCAAACGAACTTTTTCACTTTTTAAATAGTTTTTTTTTTAAATGCTGTAAATTTTAGTATTTTTCAATAAAACTATAAAAAAAAAGAAAAATCAAACAAAATTTTGCTTCGTTTGATACCCATATTTCAAGTTATGAAAATTTGAGAACTTTCGAAAACATGTAATATTTTTGAGAAAATTTTAGTATTTTCCAAAAATACTCTTGGTGATTGGAACATGCATAACAAATATAGCTTCGTTTGGTACCCATACAGTCCAGACTCGATTATCAGAAGGCCTTGGCAAAATTTAAATTCGGATAATTGAGGCTTCGGATAATCGAGGCTTCGAATAATCGAGTGTATTGCAAATTTCAAAGTATTTTCGAAAAATACGATATTTTGTGAAAATTTTAGTAGTTTTCAATAAAACTATAAAAATGTGAAAAAGCATATAAAATTTCGCTTCGTTTGATACCCATATTGCAAATTATGAAAATTTTAGTACTTTCGAAAAAATACGGTATTTTGTGAACAAATTTGAGTATTAATACTTTGAAACCTACTGCAAATTCAAAAAATATATTCATGGTAAAACCATTGAAAATATCACATGATATGGTTGAATTAAGTCGATTTTAAAAATCATCGGCGATAAGATTATCGCCGATAGAATTATCGAAATGACGATAACGATAACCATTATCGTTATCGTTTGACGATAAATTTATCGATTAACAACCTTGGTTCTGTTGAATTAACCCTCTACAACCCAACCCGGCCTTTAGACGGGCTTCGATCTCAAAATTCGCCAAAAATCCATTTTCAACCAACTTTTGATCTTTAAAAGCCTTGGAAAGAAGAACTCTTTAAATTTTACAAAATTACCAATGTTTTTGAAAACGTTATTTTTTCAGGGGTGTTTTTTTACTAACATTTCCTATATTTTAGATAAAAAGAAGTATGCAGTAATTCATGTAGTGTCCCAGACTATGTCTCTAAGCATTTTTTTTACAATTTAAATGATAATGGTGACATTCCATAGTAATTTTTTTTAAACAAGCGAAAAATTGTAAAAGTGACTGTTAAAAACATGACAAAATTAGAAAGGCAAAATGTAACGATAGGAGGTGGTAGAATAGGCCAAATACTACCAAAAACAAACATAAACTAAACAAGATGAATGCAGATTAAAAAACTAAAAATGAAACAAGAAAAACTAACTTAATCCACCTATGTGGTTGGTGCCTTCCTCACTCTTTTTCCAACAATGGGTGATATTTGATATGATTGGTTTGCACACAAATTTCGTCTAATTTCGTTAAGTTCCGGAATACAAAAAACACACATATCACTCAAGGGCTTATAAGTGGTATCATAAGTGGTCATAGCTTGAGACAGGGTTGCCAAATTTTCAATGTTTTGGACTCGTTGGAAAGGTCTTTCGATTACCTAACCATCGGTGGGTCGGATGATGGATCCGGACATTGTTTACATACATTTAAATGAGATCCGGCTACAAAAAAGTACATAAATATCACTTAAGTGGTTAAAACTCGAGACAGGGTTGCCAGATTAGCATTGTTTTGGACTCGTTGAAAAGGTCTTTCAATTACCTAACTAACGATGTATAACATGATGATGTTTGGTTCAGTTTACTGCCATTTATTCAACTTCCGAAAATATGCGAAAACACATTTTTATACATAACTTTTGAACTACTTATCGAAACTTCAAACAATTCAATAGCACCGTATGGGACCCTTAACCAAGTCGAATGCGACTGGTTTGGTCAAAATCGGTTCAGTCAGTGCTGAGAAAACTGAGTGACATTATTGGTCACATACACACACACACATACACACACACATACCCACACACATACCCACACACATACACACACACATACACACAGACATTTGTTCAGTTTTCGATTCTGAGTCGATATGTATACATCAAGGTGGGTTTTCGAGCTTTCAATAAAAGTTCAATTTTAGAGCAGGATTATAGCCTTACCTCAGTGAGGAAGGCAAAACATAAAACTAGAGAAGTAAAGTTTTTCGTAGAACAAAAGTTGCTCAAAATGACCTCCTGAACAAGAGAAAAATAGAAATCTTTGAAAAAAGATTTGGGCAGTAGAGGGTTAATGAACTTATTAAGATTAAAAAACGAACTTCGATTTTTTAATGAAATTGACGTTAAAAAAGAGTTCCTAGAGCATTTCCACCCTAGGAGTTGGTCAAATCCAGTAACCGCTGGCTGGCAGCGAAATTACGAGAAAGTATAATAATTAATAATAATTCCAATACTTTTCCACCCTCTTCCCAATCAATAAGAAACCGTACCAATGGTCAAGTTCTCTCGATACGCAGAAGTCGTTTAGCACCTTCTTCCCCCAAAACCCCTGCAACCCTCTTCAACACCTCCCGGACATTGTGTTTATCTTTGTCCCGCCGACCAGAGCTCCGAGGCGGAAAGATATCGCAATCTTCACCGCGTTTCTCGCCTAGTTGGTGTGATGTATTGGTTTTCGTGGTCACCAACTTGTTGTAGGTGTAACATTTTTGAGCGCCCGCAAAACACGTGCCATCGTCGCTACTCATTCAGGGTGGTATTCAGTACGATGGATGATACTCACAGCACTGGCCAGATGCTGGCTGCTCCGGCAGACCGTCCTCAGCGAGTCCATCCACAGCCGCATGTCATGCTGGGAGTCGGCCTGCAGCAGCAGTTCCCGCTCGTAGCCCCGGTACAGCCCACCGGAGGAGGAGGACGCCGCCACCGACGAGGAGCCGCCGCCCAGTCCGCCGGAAGACGACTGCGTGTGATGGAGCGCCAAATGCTGGTGGGACTGGGCGCTGGTGGGCGGCTGGTGTTGGAGGGTACTGCTGGAAGTTCTGCTGCTGGTACGACACCGTGGTCAGCTTGAAGACGTTCTTCCGCTTGGTGTAGTTGCCCTCGGCCACGTGGAAGTTGGTGAGATCGATGATTCCGGACGGTTCTGGGCTCTGCAGGAAGAGAGAGAGAGAGAAGAAAATAGGTCATTAGGTCATTCAGCTGGAAGAGGTCAAAAGTGAAGTATTAACCCATGATCCGGTGGAATTCCAGCGCCGAAGGCGAAACTTTTTGAACCCGTGGGACACTTTGACCCAGTTGAAGAGGCGGCCACTTTGGGCGTGCCGGACCGCCGCGTACTCCGGGTCATTGTAGTACGACAGCTTGCGCTCCAGACTTTGGTGGGCCATTTTTTTGGTTTCTTCTAAGATCACTAATGCTTCTTCCTACTGCGCTTATTTTTGGTAACTTGAGATTTTTTTTGGTTTCTGTTCACTTCAACGAGCGGTTCCCCGATTCGTCGAGGACATCCTGGCCAATATCACAACCATGCTGGATTCGCAGTTTCTAAAGTCATAAAAATTCGAAGTTTGTACCGTCGCACATTTCGGAAGCTCTAGTCAAAGAGCTACCGCTTGCAGCATCCCATCAAGCCATTAACCCATCATCATCACCCCCCTCGACTGTTGGATGGAAGAAGAAGTTACGATTTTCACCCATTAACAATCAAACCGCTCAATTTAATAACAATAATTATCATCAGCCGCAGCAGCGAGTAGCAGCATCGTGGAGGCCAGAGATGCAGTCTTCATCGCCGTCATCATCATCATCATTTTCAAGTATCAAACAATTTGTTTTGGCGAATATTTGGGTGATGAAAGGTGGAAAAAAGCATGGAAGATGCAGCAAAAGAGGAAAGGAAGCAGCAAGAAACAGATCATCGATCGTTTCGTCACGATGTTGGCGAAGGTTGGGGAAGGTAACTTTACGCACGCATCAAATAAATGTGTTTGCTTTATGAAAATATTTGAGTGGAGGAAGAACTGCTGGGTGCTTCATCATATTATGCAAACTAGATTCAGCAGATTGCTAGAATATCTTACAGAAATGGTCATAATCATTCAACAATGTTATTCGTTGTGTTTGGTTTAGAAATAACTTCATCATAATTTTGAACCCTCTACCGCTCAAATTGTTTTTCGAACATTTTTATTTTTCCCGTGTTTAGGACGTCATTTTGAGCAACTTTACTTATCTTGTTTTATTTTAAGTATTTTAATGTGCCCTTTAGTTTATGTTTGTTTTTGGAGTATTTGGCATATTCTACTATAATACATTTTCAAAAACATTGGCAAATTCATAAAACAAATCAAACTTCCAACCTTAAAATTTTCTCAAGTTTTGAGAGTTCTTCTTTTCAGTGCTTTTTCAAGATCACAAATTGGTTGATAAATGGATTCTTGGCGATTATTTCAATCGAAGCCCGTCTAGAGGCGTTGTGTTTATTTATTATTATTTTTTTTTTTTCAAATAGGGCTGGTACAAATTTTTAAATGAAGTTTCTGTCCCTCGACTTTGGTCTAGGTTGAGAGACAAACAAAAATATTTTTTTAAAAATTTACGACACAATTAATTTTTCGACCAATTTTTGAAGTTTAAAAAAAGTAATGGAAAGAAAAAATTCTAAAAATTAAAAAAAAAAAATACTGTTGGAAGTCAATGTTTTGACAAATCCAGAGATTTTTGTTTTGAAAAGGACCAATAAACTATTGTCTTTCATATGTTCATAGGGCATAATAAAAAAAACTCTAGAAATGTTCTCATATCAGGGGTCAACTTTGGCTGTATTTTCATCTAAAATTTCATACATTTCAAGTAAACAAAAGATTGCAGTAATTTCTATAAGTCGCAGACTATGCCTTCATGAATTATTTATAACAAAAAAAATTGCACAGCAAAAAATGTGAAAAGCATTCCAACAATTGACAATTTGTTTGATAACATGATATGAGGCGACAGAATCAACTAAATACTATCAGAAAGAAACAAGAACTCACGAAATAAATGCAAATTGAAAAACTAAAAATTTAACAAGAAAAATTAAATTAAATGCTAAAAACCAAATCGGGTAAAGTAAAGTATTTCGTAAAACAAAAGTTACTCGTTTACGGAAGCGACCCATAGGGTTAAAGTTCCCCTAATAAAATCAACAGCAACAACAAGTTACTCTAAACGATTTTTTTTTACTTTTTTTACCTGTGGAAGGCGCCATAATTATCCGATTCTTACCATTTCAATTTATCAAATTTGTATTCTCTCTTACACGCTCTTATAATATGATATCTATTTTTGTGTTTTTTTCGTTTTGTTGATCACATATTACATTAAATTTTATATCTCAAAACAAACCTGGCATTTTAGTACAAAATTATAATAAACATGTCAAGAACGCAGCGCAGCGGATAGCAAACGAAAACGACGACGAGGACAAAAGTCCAAGCAGAGAAACAGCGCGCTTGTAGGTAAACAGGCAGGCAGGCAGGCAAGCAAGCTCGTGAGAAAGTTTGAACCTGAGAGAGAGCACGTAAAAAAAACGGAATCGACGTAACACCTTATAATGTGGCCCTCTTAAACCTTGCGGTTTCGTCAACGGATCCACAGGCGTGTATCGTTCTTTTTGCGACAAGACTCCGCCTCCCGGGTCTCCTAAGTGTGAAGGTATGGGCACGGGGAGAGGGCACCGAATACCTATATTTACACTTAGAATTTTTGCGTCCGCCCGGGATTCGAACCGGCGACCTCTGGATTGTGAGTCCAGTGCGCGGTCCGATTGATCCACACAGGCAGAGAGAGAGCACGTGCGTGTACGAATTGGAAATAAAAATCGTTGTTAGGTAGCCCTTACAGCTGACCGCGCAAAAGGGTTAGTTTGGGCGCTAATAACTTCGCGGAAAAATCCTAAAAATATGGTGTCTTCGGGAAAGTTGTTCTAAATTTAATGAAGGTTCTACATTTGAGAAATGGTAAGAATCGGATAATTATGGCGCCTTCACAGGTAAAAAAGTAAAACAGTTGCTTTTCTCCATACATTTTGACGATTTTTCCCATACAAACTTTAAGCGATTGGAGGAGGGGTTCCCGTGGTCAGAATGAGCTCAAATTTGGAATTTAGCCTAGTGATGGGTTAATCTTTGATTTCAGGGGTAGCCCCAAAAGTCCGGATTTGGACCACCCTAATGACAGGGTTACCAGTTTTTGAATTATATTTGGGTAATTCTCTACCAACTCACACGAAATCGGGAAAAGTTGCCCCGACCCCTCTTCGATTTGCGTGTAACTTTGTCCTAAGGGGTAACTTTTGTCCCTGATCACGAATCCGAGGTCCGTTTTTTGATATCTCGTGACGGAGGGCGGTACGACCCCTTCCATTTTGAACATGCGAAAAAGAGGTATTTTTCAATAATTTGCAGCCTGAAACGGTGATGAGATAGAAATTTGGTGTCAAAGGGACTTTTATGTAAAATTAGACGCCCGATTTGATGGCGTACTCAGAATTCCGAAAAATGTATTTTCATCGAAAAAACACTAAAAAGTTTTAAAATCCTCCCATTTTCCGTTACTCGACTGTAAAAATTTTGGAACATGTCATTTAATGGGAAATTTAATGTACTTTTCGAATCTACATTGACCCAGAAGGGTCATTTTTTCATTTAGAACAAAATTTTTCATTTTAAAATTTCGTGTTTTTTCTAACTTGCAGGGTTATTTTTTAGAGTGTAACAATGTTCTACAAAGTTGTAGAGCAGACAATTACAAAAATTTTGATATATAGACATAAGGGGTTTGCTTATAAACATCACAAGTTATCGCGATTTTACGAAAAAAAGTTTTGAAAAAGTTACTTTTTGCGTTTCTCTTTGTTTCGTCGTCCGTGTCTGTCGCGGGTGACCATGAACGGCCATGATCGATGACGACCAACTTTTTCAAAACTTTTTTCGTAAAATCGCGATAACTCGTGATGTTTATAAACCCCTTATGTCTATATATCAAAATTTTTGTAATTGTCTGCTCTACAACTTTGTAGAACATTGTTACACTCTAAAAATAACCCTGCAAAGTTAGAAAAACACGAAATTTTAAAATGAAAAATTTTGTTCTAAATGAAAAAATGACCCTTCTGGGACAATGTAGATTCGAAAAGTACATTAAATTTCCCATTAAATGACATGTTTCAAAATTTTTACAGTCGAGTAACGGAAAATGGGAGAATTTTAGAACTTTTTAGTGTTTTTTCGATGAAAATACGTTTTTCGGAATTCTGAGTACGCCATCAAATCGGGCGTCTAATTTTACATAAAAGTCCCTTTGACACCAAATTTCTATCTCATCACCGTTTCAGGCTGCAAATTATTGAACACCTCTTTTTCGCATGTTCAAAAATGGAAGGTCGTACCGCCCCTCGTCTGAGATATCAAAAACGGACCTCGGATTCGTGATCAGGACAAAGTTACCCCTTAGGACAAAGTTTCACGCAAATCGAAGAGGGTCAGGGCAACTGCTGTGTGAGTTGGCGGAGAATTACCCTTTGAAACGGAATCGACGTGACACCTTATTATGTGGCCCTCTTAAACCGTGCGCTTTCGCAAACGGATCCACAGGCGTGTATCGTTCTTTTTGGGACAAGACTCCACCTCCCAGGTCTCCTAAGTGTGATGGTATGGCACGGGAAGAGGGCACCGAATACCTTTATTTACACTTAGAATTTTTCGTGTCCACCTCGGGATTCGAACCGAAATAGTATTTTTAGATATTTTTCCGTTGATTTATAGAATTTTTCAAGGTAATCTTTTAATATTAACAAAATATGTGTTTTTAAGATTCAATTTATTAGTGTTATGTATTTTATGACAGGTTTGTCAGATCTTTGAAGGTATTTGCTCATCGAAAATATGTCAAAACAATGTCTAAACAACGAACAAATTTCAAAACAATGACAATTTTACTAAAGTATTCATAACATTACACTGGGTTGCCAAATCTTCTGATTCGTTTCGTTCATCGACTATGTCGTTCAATAACGGATCAAATAAGACGATTCCGATTTGCCTTCTGCTTCGAAAAATTACGGAAATTACTCTTGAGTGCCTATTTCTGTATACAGTGCTGCCAGATCTTAATTTTTTGTAATTCTCATTGAATAAGCCTTCAATAACCTGTAAAATAATACAAAACAATTTGGCTCCGGAAGTGATTTTCATCAAAATTTACAACGGCCGGAGCTTGGTCAATTGCACTTAAGTACTCACTACTTCAAACAGGGTTGCCAGCTCCATGAAAACAAACAATTTGATTTTATAGATCCACAGCCACTATTGAGTAGTATCTACCTTTTATCTTCAAGGACTTATTTTCAAATTGGTGTTTTTGGGCCTTTTCAGATGGTAAAGTTGTTTTGGAAATATTTTTACCCGGAAGCAGGGATGCCAGATACACAGATTTGCCTGTGTTTCACAGACATTTGAGCTCGTGTCGGACATTTTGAGGTACACAGACTTTTTAAAACTTCATTAAATTGTTATTTTGTTGAAATATCAATCGAAACTTATTTCGTTAGTCTTCAAATGCTTAAAAACACAATTTTTGATAGATTTCCATGACTGTAAATTGATTTATTTGAATTTTAGGCAAAGACACAGACATACACAGACATTTTAAAAAATCATGTGGCATCCCTGCCCGGAAGATCGGAAAATTTCACAAAACTTTCACTGACTAAATCTAACTTAAAAATTCAACACTATTTTAATGATTTAGAGCAGTGTTTCTCAACCGGTGAGGAATTCCCCCCTGGGGGGAATTTGGCCATTCTTGGGGGGGGGGGGGGGATGACGATGTATTGAAATCAAAATCATTTTTTTTATAAAAAAATATAAATCTTTGTTTATTTTTTTAAAACCTTTGAAGTTCACAATATATTTGAATTATATGGGAATTTCTGTGATAAGATACAACCGCAATTTTTATTTCTTTAGATTTCATCTTTGCAGGTGTTTCAAAAATATAGCTAACAAAAACTAAAATTCAAAAAAGTTTATCGAAAATAATGGAAAACTCCGTAAAATTGTTCTGAATAATGCCATCAGTTTTTAATAGTTGCATTCTCTCAAACATGAGCAATTTTTGAAGAATGGAATTTCATAAAAAATTGTGAATTTCACATTATTTTAAACATGAGCATATTTCGTAATTAATTTCAGAAATAAGCTTTACTAATATTTTTTAAATAAATTCAAGCTTATTTTCATTTACTTTCAAAATGAGAATTTTTGAAAATATTTTTATTTTATGTCAATTTTGCTTCGGTTTTGTTAGGTTTAGGTATTTTTTTTGAACTGGTAAGCTTTTGATAAAATATATTTGTGAAGTTTTGCGTTGATTCGTTTTTTGCGAACATTATTTTAAATAATTTCTGGGAGTTTTCGCATCTTTTTGGGCAAAATTCCATTACTTTGAAAAATAATCGAGCATCAAATATTAGTTTTTGTAAAAATTATTTGAAGTCTTTTTTTAAATATAATATCAGTCTTAATTTCTGTCTATGATTGATTATATAAAAAAAGATTTTTCGTAAGCTTTTGCATTCCATTAAATATGAACAGATAATAAAAATTCGTTTTAAAAATGCTGCAAGTATCTGTAAATTGTTGCGAGTGAAGAAAAAATGTAATGTTGTGAAAAATGTAAAGTTTCTGCAAACAATAATACCAAAATTATGACATTAGTTAGGGGGAGATGTTCCTGAAATTCAGCCAAGGGAATGGATCAATAAAGGTTGAGAACCACTGATTTAGAGAAACTCTGATTTTTATTGTTTGCTTCTCGTTCATCTCAGCAACCGTTGGTCCAAACTTCAATGACTTCAATATGCTTAAAATGTATAGTATCTCGAAAAAAATCAAATTTGATCAAGTTTGTTCATGACTTTTTCAGCCAAATTTGTCAAGCATTTAACAATAAAAAAACACTTTGAAGTGGCTTATACTTGAAAATGGAGCAGGATATAGAAATTTGTGCCAAAAAATTTACCGCAGTTTTAGAAATTATGATCTTTTCGAAAAAATTGCAACACTGTCAAATTAATTTTAACCAAATTGTGACATAACTTAAAAGATGACATTTTTTTATAGATGACAACGTATCCAAAACGAGAATTTGAAAAAGCATAATTTGCACATTTATTTTTATGCTGTAAAAGACGAATTGAAAAATAGGAAATTTTGTTTTGGGACAATCCATAACCCACGTGGACACTTAAGGGGGTTGCGGTTGTCCGCTCGATACAAAAAAATATTTCTTCTGTATGGAAATTGTCCAGGATAGGGGGTGAGATTTCCAAAAAGTGTCCACGTGGTTTATGGATGGTTCCTTTAGAGTGTTACTATGTTTTATAGTAAATCCTACAAATTTTCCAAAGAAATAAAATCGGTCAGAACATCCATACTCGAAAAACAAGTTTTCGAATATTTTGATAGCACTTTTTATGGGCAACTGCCATGATGAATGAATGCTAATGGGCGAACTGATGTTGCAAAATTTATTCATTGGTCATATGAAAAGTACACACAAAACAAGAGAAATGCCAAAATTAAATTTCCAATGGATTTGCTCATTTTTTGAAATAATGGCTTTTATGAAAAAAAAATCGAAAATCTGTACAGATCTACTTGAGAAGGGATTTTCTGGTCATTTTCTGATTTTTCTAATTATTTTTTTGAATGGATTTTTTTCTGATTGTTTTATTTAATTTTCATCAAAAAAACTCAATTTAAAAACTCCTAACATATTTTTATTTTTGATATATTTTAGTGGAACAAAAGTGCCAAGTTTTGAGCGCTAGTGAAATACGAACGTTTTCAGATTTGAAAAAAAAAAATAGGAAAGTAATGAAGAAACCTTTAATTTGTTCTTGTAGGTAATATTAAATTTTGAATCAAAAATTATTTTGCTAAAGGACGTAATAACCTTTTTGAGGTTAATTTTTCAAAAAAGTCTTTTTTTTGTGTATCCTCGTCTAGCTTTGAAATAATAATTTCAATTTGCTGAGAAATTTCTACATAATTTTTAAAATTGAAAAAGAAACTTTTGCTAAATATTTGAATCTTAAAAAAAAAGAATCACGACCAACATTTTAAAAAGGCAAAACATCATGCCCTTTGAAATTTCGTGACAAAATGTTACAAATAAAAAGAGTTTAACATAACTCTACCTACTACTAATAAAGCACATTGTAAAAAGGTAAGCAAATTTCAATAAACAATTCTCATCCAAACTACCAACTCCAAATCTGGCAAGCGAGTGATTCTACGTTTGAACTACGCTGAGGAATGCGAATTAGCAAATTCCAATCGGTAAATATACGCACATTGCCATCTTACACTGTGTACTGTTAAGGTAAACAAACCGATTCTTGAACCTCACTTCATCCCTCTCAATTCTGTGACATTTGCCTGTGCTGGTTTGATTTGATTTGATTAATCAGCAAGAATGTGACAAAAGTCAGCTAATATAGCGATATTTTAAAAACAATTCGCCAAAGTCATTTAAATTCCTAAACCGCGTGGAATACTAATTACCCCCCTTCAGTTGCGCTTAATTTAATCCCCCTCGTTTTTTCATTGAATTTAATTTCGCTCGAGGTGTTACGATATGGATCGCGCAAACGTGCGCAATTGGCACTTTTTAGTGATTGATGATTGACACCACCAACTTTGACAGCTTCCTCATTACCCATCGAAAACAAAAAAAAAATACGATTGGTAAGAATTGAAAGTTTGCACCCAAGAGGGTGGCTTTTTAAGGTGAAAGTAGTTCTCAACCATACTAATTAGATTGGTTGGCCCAATGGCACAGTTACAGAAGTCAGTTTTGTGGCTTTGGAATTGGAATTTTGGTTCATCCAAGTAAGCTCATAAAAATCTTCGACATTCGTGCTGCAGAGTTATGACAGTGCTCTCACATGGGGACGGCCTACTACGTTCAAAGTACGCCCTCACGCAGTAAATTTATTTTTCTATTTTTGTTGTTGTAAGTTGGTCAAAACTTAATTTATTATCAGGTGGTGATGGTCCCCACAGAAGGCTCGTCCATCCGACGTGGTTTGGGTGGCGTAATGTTTTTTTTTTCTGCTCTATCTCTTCTCGTACAAAACTACATCGCGTACGTCTGTTATCTAAGGAAAGGATTCATGTAAGAGTCTGGGTTGTTGTGGCAAAACGCGTTATGAGTGTTGAAATATTTCGTTTTTTTATTATTTAGAGGTTTGAAGCGACTAAAGAAACTAAATTTCAATTAATTCTACTCAAATTCATTTTCAAGATCAGGAAGTTAAAAGTGAACCGACCCGTAACAAGCTCATAATGATCAAGATTATCGTTTGAAAATGGTCGATTTTACAGCAAAAACCAACGCACATTGGTGTCAATTTTACTACAGCTTTGCGTGCATAATTAATGATCTCGAGAATTTACGACCTATGAATTTAAATCAAATCAGTCTTAAAAATCACAAAAACAAGCTTAGTTTTGTACCTATTCATCAAGTTTTAGCGACTAGCCATTCTCAATTCAGAGCACACAAAACAACCCGCAAAAATGTAGAACTTTTGTGCGCAAACAAATAAAAGTGAAAATAAAAAAAAAAAGCTAGAGCAAAAGTGAAACCATTGTTTGGTGGTTTCTTCTGAGTTTCGAGTCTTCCGATTCGATTCGTTGACTGTGGGGTAAGTACACGCACACACACAAACGCCCTCCAAAGTCGTTGGTTAAACCAACTAACAAGCAGTTTAGTGGGAAGCAACCGCAAATCACAAATAACTTACTGATGGTAAACGATTGCTGTTCGGTCGCTCTGTGTTGCGATAAGTAATTGCTTTTACAGGGTAGTGCAAAATTAAACTTGAACCAAAACCAATATTTATTCAAATAATATCGGCAGCAGAAAAAAATAAAAAAAAACATAAAAAAATAACTATGGGAAGATAAAAAAGCGTCAAATGTAATAAAACATGTCCAAATCCAAATCTGTATCAAAATTAGAAAATTTTATTGAAATGAAATCAAGGCAATGCAAAAAAAGCCAAATCTTTCAATTACATTATTCCCAAAAACAATGTGGTATGGTTTTGAACCACCTAATATGTTCAGAAATATTTCATAACAGTTTTTGGTCAAATTAACCACAATTTGAAATTTCACCTTTATTTTTTTTGCATGTTGCCCCACATTTATCAATCCAGCAGTTTTTTTCAGGAATGTTAGCATGCTGAGGATTTTTCAAGGAGTTTAAAATTCTATCTGAAATATTTTTACGGAAATGGAAATATAAAAATTTAAAAATTTTAATCATATAAAAATATTTTTTAATTGGCTGATTATTTTTTTACTTTCATCATTTTTTAGTTTTTAAGAGGAAACCATGCTAACATTCAGAAAATTGAAAAAAAAAACAGTTGAATTGATAAATCTGGCAAAAAAAAAGAACAAGAGAAAAAATAAAGTATAATATACACACTAAAAACATTGTGTTTTATGGTGTAATATTACCTCTTTTATGATGTAATATTACCTGAATTCAGATTGAAAAAGCGGCGAAACACTGGAATAGAGGTGAATGTACATATTTTTAGAGGTTTTTTTAAGCATAAATGTTTTAGGTATTCCCTCATGTAATATTATTATGAATTATTTTGCTTTGTACATATAACTTTTTTTATCAGGAGGTAATTTCGACATCTTTGAATTTTGACTATTTTTATTATTGCTTAGTTAGCCTGTATGTGAGCTACACAGTAAAAAAAATCATGGTTATATTACATCTAGGAAATGTGTAATTTTACCAGTTTTCTGGTGTAATGTCAATTTTCAGACTAAACTAAGGTAAAATTACATCATAAAAGAGGTAATTTTTAACCTTCAAAATTTCAAAAAAAAAAGTGTATTTCCTAAGGATATTAAAATAATTCCGGTAAAATTACATGTACAGTTATTATGTTCAGATTTTATTTTTTTGCCTATTCTACATACTTTTATAATGTATATGTTGAAATCAGGCTGGCAGCAAAATTATGGGAATCTTCATGTTGAATTTTGCAAAAATGTCAACATTTTTCAGTGTTTTGTTAGTTTTTTCTAAAGATTTGTCATAAATAAATCTAAAACTTTTTGAGTCACAGTCTTTTGAGTCTTAGACAAAACAAAAATATCTCATATTTATTTTTGATATTTTTGTTTGTTTTTGGGCTCTGGCCATCTCAATAACAAAATTTGGTACTGACGTTATTTCCGCCTCTTCAGGTTTACGTTTTATTTCCAAATAATTGTTCAAAAAAACGCCAAAATTTAAATTAAAACATTTATTTGCCACATAATCAAGCCCATAAAATTACACAGTAAAAAATGTGTAAATTTGGAAGGTGTAATTTTGAAGGTTACCTCTTTTGTGATGTAATTTTACCTCAATTTGACTGAAAAAGCGACATTACACCAGGATAGTGGTAAAATTAAACATTTTCAGGGTAATATTACATTTTTTTCTGACATAAAGATGTACCCTTTCCCAGATGTAATAATACCACGATTTTTTCTGTGTATACAATACTGTTTAAAGACAAAAAAAGTGATGAAATTATGTTGAATTTCAAGGTGAAGCTTCACTGAAAACTAAATTTTGATATAGTTAAAAAACAAAATTACTCTCCAAATAGCTAAAAAAATTAATGTTCTTACTGTATTATGTGGCTTTGCCAATGTTCTTTAGAAAATCAGGGATTAACTTTGGCTGTGATTTTTTTTTTCGTGAATTTCCTATATTTTCAACCCAACCCCGCCTCTAGACGGGTTTCGATCTAAAATTCGAAAAAAAAACAATTTTTCAACTAATTTTTGATTTGAAATGCATTGGAAAGAAGCTATAAAAATATTAGAAAATTCTATAAATGGAAGTTAGTGACTTTGCCAATGTTTAAAAAAAAATGTAATTTTTCAGGGTTAACGTTCGTTGTTTTTTTTTTAAATAATGGTTATAGTGACATTTTTTAGCAGAAAATGTGAAAAAACCAAAAAAAAATTACTGTAAAAACATGAAAAAAATTTTAAGGCAAATTGTAATGATTTGAGGTGGTAGAATAGGCCAAATACTACCAAAAACAAACAGAAACATAACATGATAAATACAAATCAAAATACTAAAAATTAAACAAGAAACATATAAAACAAGAGAAGTAAAGAATATCGTAGAACATAACTTACTCAAAATGGCCTCCTGAACAAGGGAAAAATAAAAATAAATTTTAAAAATGGTCTGTAGAAGGTTAAGTAGAAACAAACAATACAGTAATTTTAAAATTCAAGGTAGGTATTTTTGATTTTTTGATGCTTAAGATATTTTAATTTATAGTAATACTGTGAATATAAATGCTTTTAATGATTGTCAGCACAGAAAAATGTATTTGTATTAGTGTACTGATATTCTCTTGATCAAAATATTGTGGCTATCAAATCAGCAAGTGGTTTCCGAAAGATTTTCGATAAAGGATGGCGGCTTCCATTTATACTGTCGTTTTGGTTGGTCAAACAATATTTTCTCTGATCGCAGAATAATAAATTATTGGTCTACCATCAATTAAGGAAAAAATAGTTCTTCAAAAAAATCTCGCATTTTTTTTCATTCATCAAAATATTTTTTAAAAATCTTAAATATTGATTGATTTCTGATGTGTGTTGAATTTTGAAGTATAATTTTGCAAGCATCCTCAATAATTAGGAAGAAATATTATCTTCGTTTTTCTATTAGTGAAATTTCAACACATTGCAGCCAGAACCAGATAGAGAATATCATTATTAACTCCTGATTTCCTTTCTCGACGTTTCGGCTTCCGTATTTCTTCATCAGGATTTCCACTAAACATTTTTAGTTTCATTTTCGTCACCCAGTGTATCACTAATATTTATTTATTTTTCCTTCCACGCATCACGTACGCCCTCCACGTGCCAATATAAACCTTCTGTTGCTTCTTCTTCTTACAACCCCTCCTCTGCTTATTCTTCTTCTTCTTCCACCTTAAGGTAACCACTGTGCTCGCGCACGGATCGACCTCGCCGTCACCGCCGCCACAGTGTGGCCACCCGCAACCAAACGGAACCACCCCAACCGTCGACGACGACGACCCAACTCCGTTCACTTGGCCGTTTGATTTTTTCTTCAAGGTTTTCTTCTAGCCGCCAAAGCCACTATTAGCCGCCGCCAGAGCGCTTTTCACTTTCGAAACCATCAACCACCGATTTGTGGTTTTGCTGTTGTTTTCGAAATCGATCCCCAAAGAAAAACACAAAACACAGACACGTCAAACTACTAATTGCGCACGCACACACATGATCGCGATTTGCAACAGCAATTTTTCAATCATCGGCTAGCCTTTAAACTTTGGGGTTAAACCTTCACATTGATGAACCGCTCCCCCTCCCCTCACTTTGCTTCCATTTGGTTGTGGTACATTTTTCGGTGCAGGGTCGCCACCCTGCAATTTGGCAACACTGATGATGAGCTGTCAAATTTGTTTTCAATATTTTTTCACATTTTGGATATTTTTGATTTTTACAATTTTCCGTTACGTCATTTCTCGCCACTCCCTTCGCCAAGGATCCTTTTTTGGCAGGTCCTACATGTGTCAACCACAACGAAAAAAATAATCACAAATTTTTATCAACGACCCGACGCCGATAAGTGACCACCTTTCTGTGGAGAGCCACCTCTTGCCGCGCGAAACTACGATCCGCTACTAGGTTTGGTGGCCACGCGTGCCACCGCCGGAGACCCACGGAGAGGAAGAGAGCGAAGGTGATCCAATAGTTCACCACCCAGCGAAACCTCAACCACAACAACAACAACGACAACGCGCGAGCGAGTCAGCCGACCAAAACATTGAAAAAGCAAAAAAATAAAATACAATCGGCTGAGCAAATCGACGAAGATTCTCTCGTGGGTTGGAAAATTGGTAGGGGAGGGTGGTCGAAATTTACTGAACACTTATTTTCTTTAAAGAAAAACTTTGATTGAAAAATCCGGCAAATTAAAACAAAACGTTTAAAATATTGACCAACTTCCCCTATTTTTCAAAATGTTTACTCAAATAGTACTTGCTTGAAGTTGAGAGCACTAAGTCACCCCCTTTGGCTTGGAGAGGAGACTCTTCACCACAACCACCCTAGAGGAAGGATGTCTAGTGGGTTTAGGGTGTGGACGAGCTGTCGAGCCGTTTGTTTGTGTTGAATTGTTGGACATGTTAAGTTGTTGGTTGATGTGTTTCTGTTTGAGTGCATTTCCGGTAGCATTTCTCAACTGATTCTTAGCTTTTTTTGAAATTGATGTTCTATATCGAAATTTATGTTCAAGAGCCATTTTGTTTTTTCGACATAAATTTATGCGAAATTGCATGTGAAAGTATGTAGTTTTACATAATCATAATTTACACCAACAAAATTTACATTTATTAGTTGTAAATCGCAACTGGTATAATAAAATTAATCAAAAATTTCAAAATGTATTACTCAGCAGGTTATAACGGCGACTTTTATGATGCGTAAAATTCTGATCTCGAAATACACAGAAAATAGTTTAAACTGCATGTAAACTTTAGTTTCAGTTGGATCGTTTTTACGTATGATTTGTTGCAAATTTACATCAAATTGCGTTTAAATTTAACTTTAACTTTAACGGGCAAAAGTTAACATTATTTATGATGCATTATTCCGATTATTTTTCTGTATAGAGACAGTAAAGAGAAAGAAGAAAGTATGGAACGTTTAAAACTTTAAGGTTTAAATTATTTACTTTAACTCACAGAACCAAACTCCGCATTTAAACGGGACGAAAAAAATCTTTAAAATTAATCAAAAATCGATTCTTAAATTGAAATTTTAATCTTTACTAACCAATCAAATAAATAACTATTGAATTTTTAGAAAACTTGTGTTTGACTTTGCCAATATTTTAACAACTGTCATCTTTTGGTTAAAATGCCCTATATTTGGAAAAATAATATTTTTTTTTTTAGTCCAGACAATGCCTAAACACATTTGAATGATAATCCTAATGCTATCAGAAAAAAGCTAATAAGATGAATGCACACTTAAAACATTAAAAATTAAAGAAGAAAATTTTAAACAAGAAAAGTATAGAATTTTGAACTCCTGAGCACGGGTTTTTTCACCCTGTAAAATATGAAATCCACTATTACCAAAAAATTAAATTGAGAAAATGTTGGCAAAGTCAAACACAAATTTTCTGAGATTAATTTAGTAAAATGGTTTTTAAAGATCAAAATTTCAATTTAGAAAACGATTTTTGGTATTTTGAAACTAAGTCCCGTTTAAATACGGGGTTTGGTCCTGTTAGAAAATAAATTAAAGCGTAAAATTAAGAACATTTTATATTTTCATCTTCATCCTTGGCTTGAAAATCCAGTGAAAAAATCGGCCTCCTATGCCACTGTAAAAAAAAGTCTTATTTTAGAAAGTTGAAAACGAGACGGTTGAATATTGCCGTTATTTTATGTAACTTTACCTTAAATAATTGTAAAAAAAAGATAAATTACATAGCAATATAGGAAATTTCACCAGTTATTTATGTATAATTTCAATTTTTTTACACTTTTCTATTAAAAATGTAATAAAACTGATGGAATTTCATCATTTTAAGTGATTTAATGTATGTAAAATTACATAAAAGGAGGAACTATTAACGATCATCAGTTTAACCAATTTTAAACCATCCAAAATTAGCCTTCTTTTACGGTGTGTTTTGGTTTCTCAGTAAGCACATCTGCGAAGGATAAAATGTGATATTGCTTGGGTAAATTTACAGCGTTTTATGAGTAAAAATGCACGTTATCCTAAATCACACAGAAAAAATGGTAATATTCACCGGGAAATGGTGACAGATTTTGTGTCAAAAGTGTAATATTACATGAGGAAATTGTAAATTTATATAAGTTTCTGGTAAATTTTCATCAGGTCAATATTTGTATACATTTTTTTCAGTAAAATCATTTAAAAAAGAGCTATTATTCAACCAATAAAATTAACAAATTTGAAAAAAAAAAATCAACCAAAAATAGCAAAACCATAAAAATAAAAAAAAACATTTCATTAGTAAGCGTTTTAAAATGATTTTCGGAAAAAATGTTTATTTTTTATACCTTTCAAAAATATTTTTCAGTTTAAAAAATATGATTGAAAAAACTAGCGAAACACTTAAAAAAATCGAAAAAGATAAAGTTTGTAATCATTCACTTTTAATTTGATGAAAGTCAATTAGAAAATTGTGTTCCCTTTTTGCCGATCAAATTCTACAACTTTTCAGAAGACACCAGCTCGATAAAAATACGATTTTAATGCCTTGGACATCTGGAATCTTTGGGTAACTTTTTAATTAAATTGAAAATCAATACAAACATTGAAAGCTTCATAATTTTGAATTTTGCATAACGTAATAAGAGAACGCGCTCCTTGTTTGTGCTAGCTGAATTACTAATATTTTTTACCTGGAAGGTATTCAATTCTACATATATCTCATCTAATTGCCAATATCATTTGACAGGGTTGCCAGATCTTTAGACTCATGAGGAAAATTATGATATTCTTCCAGCATTGTAAAGGTCTTGACTGCTGTCAAGATTTTTATATAAATTTAAAAAAAAATGGGATTACAAATTTATCGAATTCCGCATGAGTGACAATATATCATGACAGGGTTGCCAAATATGTTTTTTTGTCTACATGAGTAAAATGTTAAAAAGGAGCAAAAGTTATTTGTTCACTTCAGAAAGAAATCAAGAAAAATAAATAAAAACTGAACCGAAAACTGATACAAAGCCCTGATAACAATTTTCATATTACTTTACAAAAATCGGAGCCAATTCCTCAAAAGTAACGATAACTCATGACAGGGTTGCCAAATATGCCAAAACTAAAACGGTGGAAACTCACGCTAAATTGTAGTAGTTTCTACTACTGTATAATTACTGACAAATCGAACCACCACCTTGGGGGAGTGTAGCCAGTGCGAAAGAGAGGAAATTCGTGAGATCACGAATTGCGTTGGCTCGTCTTGGAGAGACGAAGGAAATCGATTGAATTTTTATTTTGAGAATTTAGACAGTGAAAAATGTAATTTGTATTTTCGAATCAAATTTTGAAAAAAATGCATGGTTAGGATTAATGCCCAAGTTTTAAGTCAATTGCCTAATTTTATTTGAATTGCTTTCAAATATTTGCTTCAAACAAAGCAATCAAAGTAACTTTTACAGATCACCTTCGGGGTTCATATTTTGTGGCCCAGTCCGGCAACATCATAACAGGCTTTGGCGCGCACGATCCCTTTTGTGACATCATAACGAGAAAAATACCGGGTATTAACACTAAATCATAGCAATCACTGCTGCTCAGTGTGCGCGCGATGGTTGATTTTCATGTCTTCTTTACAGGGACGGTTTAAGGGCTTACTTTGGTCGTGGTCTGCGCGGTTGCGCAGGGGCCGGTCATAAACGACGTGATTTATGGGTTGAAACAATCGGATATTGGTTATTATTTGTCAATAAATTGCCGCGCACTCTGCGTAATCGGTGAGCTTTTCCCCAAAACGGGGTTGTGAAACAAAGACTTTTTCTAGAGGGATTTAAAAGTCCATAAAGAATCATGATTGATTTCGCCACAACCTTCGGACGCACATTTGAGGTGTGGCTTCTCGAGACTAAATCGTACAGAGGAAACGACTCTAACGAGAGTGTTTGTCTTGATTTAATGCGTTGAAGTTGTGGTCGTCGTCAAAGTCAGTGTCGTCGCCGTTGACAAAAATCTGTCAGAATTGGGTATGGTGACGAATGTTGTACCTATTTTTAGATCAAGAACAATTCTTGACAATTGTACTGATCAGTAATTGAAAAAAAAGAAAACTCATTTTGAGCAAGTCATGTGCAAAGATCCAACATCGGGACACGTACCTTAAACGCGACACAATATAAGCGATTTGAGCACATATGAGTGGTTGGATTCTAAGGCTTTGAAGACCTTCACTGAACAGGTGAAATGACATATTCAAGGTCGAATTTGTTGGAAGAAAAATCCTGATTGAAAATTCGTCTTCCATCTAGGAAGTCCCAGCACACAATTACACTCAACACTAGTTTTACCCACTAACACAGTATTTAATTTCTGCACGACGACGTGTCAGTAGCCAATTGCCAATAAAACGGCCTCCATTAGCTAATGCACCCCAACGCTTCGCCCAGGCCGTCAAATTAACCAACGTTAGTTTTTACTCTTTAGTTTTAGCTGCTACTTGTTCGTACATCGTCCATTCAGTTGCTAATCCAAGTACCTGGTATAGTACAAGTACCAAGGTGAAGCAACTGAGCCAAAACTGCTCTGCTCATCGCTGGCGCGCACTTAAAACAGACTTAACTACAACAACAACAAACGAACTAACCAACCTGTGTCTATGTGTGCATTTCGTTGATCGATTGCCACTCAACCATTTGTTTTACTTCTTTTTACAACATAAGAGTTGAAGCTTTTTTGTGTTCAACTCCCTTCAGCTTAACCTCAAATCGCGCGCGCGCGCCACATTGGCTGAAGGGTTCGTCGCCGGGGTGCGTTCAAGTCACCCGTGCGCAGCACTACTGTTTTCAAACCAAACTGTCGTCGACGGCCACAATTGGACGGCCAAGTTCAAATTTGGGCGGCCTCAAACCTTAATCGCGATTGTCGCTCCGATGACGGTGGCAGGTAAAAATGTCGCATCTTTCTTTTTGCCAGAGTCGTCAAGCGCGATTTGGCAAACATTTGCATATCGATTTGAGCGTGAGCGATTATGGGGTTGGGTTCCTTTTATGTCAAACGAGCTTTTTATTATGTACGAGAGTTTAAAGCAACGATTTAATTAGACGAAGCAAATTATTGAATGAAGACTTCGTAATTTCAATTGCAGCTAAACTCTCAACAATAAAGACATCAATATCTTGCAAAATTCCAAAAACTTTTCCCTTTTATCACCCACAATCCAAAAAAAAACACCACAGAAAAACGCCCAATTTCGGCATTGACGTTATATGATGATGATTTCTCTCTTTATCATGTTTCCCTCCTTTCGGCCGGGGTAAGGTAAGAGAGTTATAATCTATGCCTTTCCCCCCTTCTCGATTTTCCACCAAAAATATGATGCACTCGATTACGTTTCTTGGGGAGAAAGCGAATAATGTCTGATTTTAGAGGAATTAATACGTTTCTTTAAAAAACACAAATATTTTAAAAAATATAAAATTATTTATGAAACAGTACTCTTTAAAACACAAAACACTTTTTAGGAGGATTGACCCTGCTTTCCATGTTTTTGGCGGCAAGTTGATAAGTCAATACGATATGCGCTCGGAAATTTCGCCGCGCAGATTTTCTTTTCGTTTGCGCGTGAACCGTGTAAAAAACGGAATTCATATTGTTTTTATTTTGTTTGAAGAAAAAGATTCTGTTGACAGAAGTTTACTAAAATATGATACTGAACACAACAAAAAAACTTATTAAATATTATCAAAAGATCAATTATTATATTCTCGAAGTGATTTTACCTCAATTTATAAGGAAGAAGGGAAAAATGCAAAGCAAGGTTGTACCCATAAAATGCGTAAATTAACCATTTTTCCGTTGTAATATCACATTTCAGTCTAAATTGATGTAAAATTACATCATTTGAGATGTAATTTTACCAACCTTTAAAATTTACACATTTTTTACTGTAAACGATAGCGATTTTTTAAACTTCTTAAAGTGAACTTATTGCTGAGCAGTTCTCTACGGAATCGGTCTTTTTTCTTTAATTTTAATTTTTGTATTTTTTAATCCGGCTGAAACTTTTTTGGTGCTTTCGGTATGCCCAAAGAAGCCATTTTGCATCATTAGTTTGTCCATATAATTTTCCATACAAATTTGGCAGCTGTCCATACAAAAATGATATGTGAAAATTCAAAAATCTGTATCTTTTGAAGGAATTTTTGATCGATTTGGCGTCTTCGGCAAAGTTGTAGGTATGGATATGGACTACACTGAAAAAATGATACACGGTAAAAAAATTGGTGATTTTAATTTAACTTTTGTCACTAAAACTTGATTTGCAAAAAACACTATTTTAATTTTTTTATTTTTGATATGTTTTAGAGGACATCAAATGCCAACTTTTCAGAAATTTCCAGAATGGACAAAATCTTTGACCGAGTTATGACTTTTGAATCAATACAGATTTTTCAAAAATCGAAATATTGGTCGCAAAAATTTTCAACTTCATTTTTCGATGTAAAATCAATTTGCATCAAAAAGTACTCTAGTAAATTTTGATAAAGTAAACCGTTTCAAGTTATAACCATTTTTAGGTAACTTTTTTGAAAATAGTCGCAGTTTTTAATTTTTTAAATAGTGCCCATGTTTGCCCACCTTTGAAAAAATATTTTTGAAGAGCTGAGAAAATTCTACATTTTGCTTTTTCGGACTTTGTTGATACGACCCTTAGTTGCTGAGATATTGCCATGCAAAGATTTAAAAACAGGAAAATTGATGTTTCAAGTCTCAAACAACCCACCATTTTCTAATGTTGATATCTCAGCAACTATAGGTCCGATTTACAATGTTAAAACATGAAACATTCGTGAAATTTTCCGGTCTTTTCGAAAAAATATTAAATTTAAATCAAGACTAACATTTCAAATGGGCGTAATATTGAATGTTTGGCCTGATTAAAATGTTAGTCTTGATTTTAAATTTTTGAAAATATTTTTTTCGAAAAAATCGGAAAATTTTACGAATGTTTCATGTTTTAACATTGTAAATCGGACCTATAGTTGCTGAAATATCGACATTAGAAAATGGTGAGTTGTTTGGGTGAGACTTAGAAAACATCAATTTTTCTGTTTTTTAACCATTGCATGGCTATATCTCAGCAACTAAGGGTCGTATCAACAAAGTCCGCAAATATAAGAATTTTCTCAGCATTTCAAAATATTTTTTCAATAGTGGGCAAACATGGGCACTATTTTAAAAAAAAAACTGCGACTATTTTCAAAAAAGTACCTAAAAATAACTTTAAACGGTGCACTCAAAAATTTACTAAAGTACTTTTGATTGCAAATTCGATTTTACATCGAAAAATGAAGTTGAAAAATTTTGCGACCAATATTTCGATTTTTGAAAAAATGTATTGATTCAATCATAACTCGGTCAAAGATTTTGCCCATTCTGGAAATTTCTGAAAAGTTGGAATTTTATGTCCTCTAAAACATATCAAAAAATAAAAAAATAAAAATAGTGTTTTTTAAATCAAGTTTTAGTGACAAAAGATAAAAATCACCACCGTGTATCATTTTTTCAGTGTAGTCCATATCCATACCTACAACAAAAGACACCAAATCGATCAAAATTCCTTCAAATACAGATTTTAATTTTCACATATCATTTTTGTATGCTTTTGTATGGAAAATTATATGGACAAACTAATGATGCAAAATGGCTTCTTTGGGCATAAAAGGCACCAAAGTTTCAGCCGGATTAAAAATACAATTAAAATCGAATGACCGAAATCTCAGAGAAATGCTCTGCTTCTGAATACATTTGCATCTTTTAATGTTTTTTTTTATTCCACGTAAAATTGAAGCAAAATTACATCGATGAATATAATATCCAACCATCCCAATTTTCAACTTTAAAATATTGTATTTTTTGTTGCGGGTCATTGAAAATTTTCTCACACAGTAATATGTAAATTCGGAGGGTCCTATTTTATGATGTAATATTATATGAATTTAGGCCAGGCCTGTTTAACGATTTTGACACTTTTTCATTTTTGAACTTTTAAATGCACAGTAAATACGCTTAATATTACATCTGGAAATGATTACATCTTTCAGGCCAGAAAAAAATGTGTAATTTTACCTCTAAGAATATGTAAATTTACCATTTTATCGTTGTAATGCCACTTTTTCTGGATTGAGATAATATTAAATATAAAAAAAGTGATATTAAACCTTCCAAATTTACACATTTTTTTCCTTTATGACATTTGCTTTTTCCATGATTTGAAATCGGGTTTCAAATTAACAAAGAACAAAACTATGACAAATGTTTGAAAAATATCGTTTTAAAGAAAGTTTTGAGGAAACATTGAAACAATTGAGTTAAAAACAACTTGCAAACACATTAAAAAAAATCATGGTAACATTAACTCTGGGAATGAGTACATCTTTAATGTCAGAAAAATTTAAAAAAATACATCTGAAAATGTGTAAATTACCCACTTTTTCAGTCTAAATTGAGGTAATATTACATCATAAAAGAGGTAACATTAAACCTTATAATATTACACCTTCAAATTTATCCATTTTTTGCTGTGAACATATTTTTGCAAACTTTTGCCAAAGTTAGGTTCTTTGATCATCTAAGAACCGATTCAGTCAATGAAATCCTTAAAAAATGGACAAAAAATTTCAAACAGTTTAAAATGTTATGTAGAGCCACAAATGTTGGATGTCTGATTTAGTTTGAAAAAGTGGATTTACATTGGTAAAAAGTAAAAATACCTATTTTGGAAATAAAATTACACCTTCCACAATTACATCATATTAAAGAAGTTAAGAAATTGGTTAAGTTTAGATCGGTAAATCGTCTACCAAAATGAACAAAATATTTTCGAAGATTGATTTTACAATGAATAATAGTGAACACAGTGCAAAATTGTGGAATTTTGGAAGGTTGACAAGTTTTATTCGAATTTTCATAGTATGCAATATGGGCATCAAACGACGCAAAAATTTGTATAGATTTTCACTAAATTTGATATTTTAAAGTAACATACCCAATCTTTCACAAAGTACCATATTTTTTTCAAAAAATCTCAAATTATATTTCAAGTTTTATTTAGAATCTATGACATTTTCCCGAAACCCACATTCCCGAAGAGACATTTCCCCGAATGCCACATCTCCGAAAAGACACTTTCCCGAAATGTCATTTACCCGAAAATCATTTCCCCGAACGATCCATTTCCCCGAACGGCTACATCCCCGAATGGCGACTTCCCCTAAAAACCATTTTCCCGAATGGCCACTTCCCCTAATTTTCCACATCCCTGAAAATCATTTTCCCGAATGACCATAATCCCGAACGGCCATTTCCCCGAACGCCACTTCCCCGAACACCGCGCGCGGTTCTGGACAACAGCCATACCCGCCTGACCGGGTTCGGGGAAGTAGCGATCAATAAAGTATCATGTCCACAATATAGCTTTATGACGTTTCGCGTACGCACACTAGTGCACCATTTGATTTTGCTGGCTGACAAAATTTAACCTCACTTAATTTTTGTGTATGTACACGCAATACAAACGAACGTTGATTACTCTATTGAACGTTCAAAAAATTTCGAGCTTCACTTGAATTTTGAATATTCAAATTGATGTAAGTGCGACAACTGGCCAAAAGGATTTCATGTCAGAACGTGTTTGACACACGTTCAGGCCCGACTACCGCAAAAATTTGTAATTGTTACTCGGGACCTTGGCAACCAAAATCAGCTGTCGAGCTTAAGTATAGCCCCTAAACTACTTGAAAGTGATTTAGTTTTTAAAATCTAAAATGGCGGTGATGAAATATTCAAAAAATGCTTTTTGTAATTCAACAATCAACTATTTAGATTAGATTAAAAGTGTTGGTCGCAGAACTCGAATTGGACGTAAAAAAATAAAAAATAATTGTTCAAAGCCTTCATCCAGCCAAAATTGATAGGAACAAATTAGTTCAGTTTAACAAAATCTTGAACAAACTGAATCCTGCGCATCGAGTCGTCGCATGAAACTATCGTTGCTGTTCTATCCTTACCACGTAGATACCGTTTTGGAAAATTGTCCTTTGCTGAAAATGGCCGCTACAAAAAAAATAATCTTTTTTTATGGAACGTGGATGATCTCAATACCCCGCACTCTTGAAGTGTCCGCGTGGTTTATTAATGGCCTTCTACGGTTATTTGTTTTTTTAATCTTACAAAACACGTAGGATAATTTAATATTAACGTCATACTTTTATAAAAAAAAATCCCTAAATAACAATTTATTTTATATCTAGGACATCATTCGGAAAAAATGATTTTTCGGTGAAGTAACCATTCGGATCTATGTAAATTCGGGAAAACGGCAGTTCGGTAAAATGGCCATTCAGGTAAATGACATTCGGGGATATGGAATTTTCGGGAAAATGATTTTCGGGGATGTGGAATTTTCGGGAAAATGATTTTCGGGGATGTGGAATTTTCGGGAAAATGATTTTCGGGGATATGGGATTCGGGAAAGTGGGATTCGGGGATAAGGGATAAAACCGTTTTCTTTTAAGGCTGCTACAAATATTTTTATAAGTTTTTGTCAAAACCCCTTCAAAATCGGGCAAAAAATCAGGAGGAAATTTTGTTCGAATATCTTAAAAAAACACAATTAAAATTCAAGTGCAATCTGCTGAAATCAATTTAAAAAGTTTTCCCCTGCGTTTAGAATAATTTTAGTGTTTTTGATTTTAATAAAAAACCCCTTATATTTTTATAAACTTTACCACTCAAAGTTTTTTTTTCGCAAAAAAAATTGTTTTCGTCAAATCTTACATTTTTTGAAAAGTAATGATTGCAAAACAACTGAACTAATGTAAAATGCATTTTAAAACACTATTTTCATTTAAATGTTGAAACTATGGCTTGTTATTTTAATTTTTATAGCTAAAGTCATTCAAATATTGCCAATTTGTTAAGGTCATTGAAAATTGTATTTCAAGGTTTTGCCCCCCCCTTCTCGTTCAAAATTTTCCAAAAAATCGGGAGGGCAAACACAGCATTGCTAAAAAAATAAATTTTCAATTGATCGATAAAAAATCGATTTTGAACACATTTTAAAGCTTTTAGTTTTGTTATTTATTATTATTGATGGTTCAGACAACAAGTTGGAAAAAGACGTAACAAAATAGAATCAAAATATTTTTAATTTTTTTTAAGTTTTATATTGTTTAACAGCATTTGTAAAAATGTATGAATCACTTTGTAATTATTTTTTGTAGTATTTCTTTGATCAGGACAGAAATTCAAAATTTAGTATTTTCCCTCTTTCCTTTTGGACTTTGACCAGGGACAACAACTTTAAATAAGATTGGGGTAATTCTCCGCCAACTCACACAGCAGTTGCCCCGACCCCTCTTCGATTTGCGTGAAACTTTGTCCTAAGGGGTAACTTTTGTCCCTGATCACGAATCCGAGGTCCGTTTTTTGATATCTCGTGACGGAGGGGCGGTACGACCCCTTCCATTTTTGAACATGCGAAAAAAAGGTGTTTTTCAATAATTTGCAGCCTGAAACGGTGATGAGATAGAAATTTGGTGTCAAAGGGACTTTTATGTAAAATTAGACGCCCGATTTGATGGCGTACTCAAATTCAACGTATTTTTTCATCGAAAAAACTAAAAAAGTTTTAAAAATCCTCCCATTTTCCGTTACTCGACTGTAAAAATTTTTGGAACATGTCATTTTATGGGAAATTTAATGTACTTTTCGAATCTACATTGTCCCAGAAGGGTCATTTTTTCATTTAGAACAAAATTTTTCATTTTAAAATTTCGTGTTTTTTCTAACTTTGCAGGGTTATTTTTTAAAGTGTTTTAATGTTCTACAAAGTTGTAGAGCAGACAATTACAAAAATTTTGATATATAGACATAAGGGGTTTGCTTATAAAAATCACGAGTTATCGCGATTTTACGAAAAAAAGTTTTGAAAAAGTTGGTCGTCATCGATCATGGCCGTTCATGGTCACCCGCGACAGACACGGACGACGAAACAAAGAGAAACGCAAAAAGTAACTTTTTCAAAACTTTTTTTCGTAAAATCGCGATAACTTGTGATGTTTATAAGCAAACAAAAAAATATATATCAAAATTTTTGTAATTGTCTGCTCTACAACTTTGTAGAACATTAAAACACTCTAAAAAATAACCCTGCAAAGTTAGAAAAAACACGAAATTTTAAAATGAAAAATTTTGTTCTAAATGAAAAAATGACCCATCTGGGACAATGTAGATTCGAAAAGAACATTAAATTTCCCATAAAATGACATGTTCCAAAAATTTACAGTCGAGTAACGGAAAATGGGAGGATTTTAAAACTTTTAGTGTTTTTCGATGAAAATACGTTTTCGGAATTCTGAGTACGCCATCAAATCGGGCGTCTAATTTTACAAAATCCCTTTGACACCAAATTTCTATCTCATCACCGTTTCAGGCTGCAAATTATTGAAAAACCTTTTTTCGCATGTTCAAAATGGAAGGGTCGTACCGCCCTCCGTCACGAGATATCAAAAAACGGACCTCGGATTCGTGATCAGGGACAAAAGTTACCCCTTAGGACAAAGTTTCACGCAAATCGAAGAGGGGTCGGGGCAACTTTTCCCGATTTCGTGTGAGTTGGTAGAGAATTACCCATTGAAAACAAACAAAAACTGAAATTTGTAATATATTAATTTCAACAGTATTGTACAGTCCAATGATTTTGAAATATTTGAACATACAACAAATAAACAAATAAAGTACATGAAAAAAAAGCAAAACTCAAAATTATAAAAATTAAAGTCGTCTCATTTTTTTGAAACAAACACCGCATTGCATTTTTTATGTTTCAATTCAGCATCAATTGACAAGCTGGCGAAAGGTACTTAACATTTCAACTTTTATCAAACTAAAAATGCGAAAAATCAACAATTCATATCGTATTTATTTCGCGAGCCACAGTCAAGACAAAAAAAAACCAACACCCAAAATTCACCGTCCGAAATTTTCTTTTACGCTTTCTAGCCACCTTTGGCGATTCAAAGAGATAAGTCCAAAGTAGCCCTCTCTTGGCTGCTCTTCTCTACCCCCAGTAGAGTTGTAACTCTCAAAGCTTTCGTGACCATAACCACTAGCGTGCCCAGGTCCTCAAGGAAGGTGGGGCAAAAATATTGGAGTTTTGAAAATTTCGTCGTTTATGGACACCCCCTGCCCAATTTTAGAACAAATTTCCGAGGATGGTGGGGCAACTGCCCCATGTTGCCCCACCCTGGGCACGCTAGTGACCATAACACCCCCATAAATTCGCGCAGCAGCTGCTGCCCATCAACTTAGCAGCAGCTTCCTCATTCGGACCCCAAGATATTTAACGGAGCCGAACAAATTGTGCACCTTTTGGGCAACACAAGTTTTGCCACCTCGTTACAAAGTTGCCCAAATTGAAAATGACGACTTTTCTTTGAAAAAAAAAATATTTCAAAGTTCACATTGACTTTAACGTCGTATTAAACGTCCTCTCAATCTAAATGGATACTTTCCTAGGCCAGTCGTGAGATGCACGAATGCACCAGCACGCAAATAAATAAAGAGCAAATTAACCCCCCAAGCTCTAATTTGCAGCTTTTGACCACACGATTTTTCTCAAATCACGCGGTTCGTCGCTTGCACGCCAATTGAAGTCTCTTTCCCTTTAAGCTCGCGCGCGCAAGTCACGCACGTGGAGTTCCACCGAATCAACGTTTCTACGGTCTTCCCCAGGGGGTCTACTAACCTGACTGGACGAGCTCTTGCCGTCGCGGAGCAGCGTCAACCGGAGCCGGGTTCCACGCAACTCAGCGTGGACCGTCCGCCAGGAGCGATCCTGCGAGCGTTTCCCATCGATGAGCGTCACCTTGACGTTCAGCTCGCCCTCGCGCGTCACCGGGACCGAGGGGTCGGCGGGTGCGTCCCGGAAGTGGGCCAACGCCTTCGATTTGGCACTGTGGCTGAAATTGGGAGGGAAAATCGGGATTAAAATACGTTTTTAAAACAAAGCTAGGGGTTTGAGAAGCACACGAACAAAAATTTAGTGCCTTTTGTTGTGGGGTCAGCAGTTTTGCGGGTCGCTGAAAAAACAACAACGACAACGGCAATAAAATCAAAATGGCGCAACGACAAGATGGCGAGCGGAGCGTGACACGAAACGAAACGCGGAGCAACAGGGTTAAGGTGCAGCAGGTGATGATGATGGTTACGTAAGTAAAGTCAGTCAGTCAGCCTTTTTGGTCGGGTGGTTAGTTGATGAGCAGCAAGGCAGATGATACAGATCGGTCAGTAGAAAAAAAAAAGGAAAAATGGCGATTTTTCTATGGTTTTTGATTGGCTGCGAAGGATGATGGTTTAGAGTAAGTGGTGTGAAGTGAAACGGACTATTGAATGATTGGGGCACATCGTATGTTCTCAAAGAATTGTTGTTTTGTGCATTTTAACAATATTTTTAAAGATTTCAGTCAGCTTACGTGCAAATTTTGGAAAAAAGTAACCTCTGAAATTCACCAATTCAAAAAGAAAAAAATTCGTAAGGGGCCATCCGTTTATTAGAATATCTGAAATATTATTTTAAATAAAAATTAAGGTTGAAAATGGAAAAAATATAATAATCTAGAAAACAATCTGAACAGGAACTGCAAATTTTAGAAAGATGGAAATGTGTATGTAATTTGTTGTGCTTTGAATTTTAAATCAATTGGAATGCTTTATGCAATATTATTTTGATTAAATAAATATTTTAGAAATAAGTTTGTTTTGTTTACTTATTTGTATAAATTACTAGAAAAACTTGAAAAACGTCTTTAAGAACGTCTGAAAAAAAAAACAAATAAAGAAAAGTAACGGAAAAAACCAAAAAAAAAAAAATAAACAAGGAAAATGTTGTCAACTCTATGTAAAATTTTAAATAAGTTAAAAATTCGGTGTTCTGAATAACGAACATTTATCAAACCATATCTGATATCAATGTATGTCACTACCTTCAATGGAGGCAAATGGCCCAGATGCCAGTACCTAAGGGAAACTTAGTGAATATGAAAATATATATTGAGTTAAACGTAAATATAATGCTAAATTATTGAAAAAGATATAAAAATACACAGAAAATTTTTTAAAGACAGTTTGCGGATCTTTCCACCATTATTTCAATAATTTTCCATAAATAGCCGAATTTGTGCTGCTAAAAATAATAATGCTTTAAAAACTCCAACAATAATTAAGTTTTTAACTGTTCCTCAATTTTCACAACTAAATTTAAATTCCCAGACCAAAATAGGTATTATTTTAAAATTTCAAGAATTTGAAAAATTCCCGGACTTCTGTCCCGGGAAATTCCGGAAATTTCATGTAACACTGTTCACTAAAAGTTCAATAAAACAGGATACGTCCAATTTCATTTGAGAAATCGAGAAAAAAAATAAGTTTTTCTATAGGACTCATCCGTAAACCACATGGCATTTTGTGAAATGCTTATATTGATTATAAAGTTTATAACATATTTTTCTCGAAACTGCTCTTCCGCAAAATTAAAAAAAAAATTCACATTGAAAATTTTTAGACATCAGCTAACGATAAGGTTCACAGTAAAAAAAATCTATGTAAAATCGCATGCAAAAGCATGCACATCACCTTTGTGAGCAAAAGCATGTAATATTGTATGAGAAAACGTGGACACAAAAAGCATGTACCGAAGAAAAAAAAATCAGGTCTGCTCACCCTAAAAATAACATCAATCCGGCGAGAGTCATACTCAGATTACCAAGTCTGCGCCCCAACCAACTCGGCTATCATGCCGCTGTGAATATGGCGATTTTACCATCGGATATTTTGCTGTGTTGTTATCGCCGATAATCCAATCGATTTTAACGATAGACGTATCGTTATCGAAATTTATACAATAATTTAATCAGTGATAACCGACCAAAATTCAATTAACCCTTAACCGACCAAAGGTTTTTTTTTCGATTTTTTTTTATTTTTCCCTTGTTCAGGAGGTCATTTTGAACAACTTTTGTTCTACGAAAAACTTCGCCTTTTTTTTGTTTTATGTTTTTCGTGTTTCATTTTTAGTATTTTGATTTGCATTTATCTTGTTTAGTTTATGTTTTTTTTGTAGTGTTTGGGCTATTCTACCAGCTCCTATCATTACATTTTGCCTATCTAATTTTTTCACGTTTTTAGAGTCACTTTTCAATTTTTTTGGTTATTTTTCAAATTTTCTGGAATAAAAATACACAATTATCATATAAATTGTTTGAAAATTCGTAGAGGCATTGTCAGGAACACTAGAAAAATTACTGCATACACAGAAAAAAATATGTAAATTTACACAGCACGTAAATACTGTTTCATATGTAAACTCACTCAATGTAATGTTGAAATATGATGTAAAGAGTAAAAAGTCATGGAAATTACTCTAATGTAAATCTAAATCTAATGTAAATCATGAATCTAATGGAAACGTTGAGCATGGAAACTTAAATCTGATGAATTTCTACCCATGTTCGGCTTCCTGTAAATTCCTATTCAATGTAAATCATATATCCAATGTATTTCTGCCAAACGTTGACTTCAAAACTACCCGAACTAAAAATAGTTATATTTAGTTCTCTTTCTATCGCTCTCATACTTCGCTGGCCCACTGCCTGAGCCTGGCCCTGAACAAGTTGATGCTTTAGCCGCTCGTTTATAAAATGCGAAGATGGCTCAGTCGGAAGCGGGTAGCAGCAGTAACACCGAACATTCTACCCGTCGTCCGTTCGATTCCAGTCCAGCGTTATTCCACTTGGCCGTCGACGAGAAAGCGTCCCCTACCTGTGAAACAAATTTTTAAAATCATAATTTCCTTTTGCTGCCCGCTTCACTAATTTTAAAATAGAACATAGGCCACACCCCTTTCCTACTGCAATCCAAGTCGAGGTTTTCATTCCCATTGGCCAATCAGAATTAGTTGATTTGAAATAATGTAAATTCCAAAACTAATGTAAATTTTCAAAACTAATGTAAATTTCCAATGAATATAATGTAAATTTCCAATGAACCTAATGTAAATATACATCATTTATCATGATACCTTTTGGTACATGATAAACAATGTAAATTTACAGAAATATTTTTTTCTGTGTGCTTATTTTCACTTAAAATAACAAAATGACAAATGGCAAAGTCACATAAAACAAGTACAGCTTCCAACCCCTAAATTTTCTAAAATTTTAAGAGTTCTTCTTTTCAATGCTTTTTAAAGATCAAAAATTTGTTGAAAATTTGTTTTTGGCGAATTTTTAAATCGAAGCCCGTCTGAAGGCGGGGTTGGGTTGCAAAGGGTTAAAGTAACTTAAAAAAATGAAATTTTTCAAACTAGATTTTACTCAAACTTTTAAATAATTTACTCATTTACTCAAAGCATACATTTTTGATAATTTTCTAATTTAAAAAAAGTTCTTGAAAACTTTACACAAAATGCCGCATTTATTTCTAAAATTTACATACCATTCAATTACGTGACTGTTTTTTTTATCAAACTCAATATTGAGATTTTCATAAAATATCTTTTTTTAAGTACTCATTTTTCTATAATTTACAACATGCGCCACGAAATTTTCAACAGTTTTTCACCACACAGAAAAAAAAATGATGGTAATATTCATCAGAAAATGGTGAAAGACTTTGTGTCAAAAAAATGATGAATTGTACCCAAGAAAATGATGAGTTTTCATCAGTTTTTGATGAACATTCATTAGGTTCAAATTTTTAAACATTTTTTATGTAATATTACTCAAAAAAAGAGGTAATATTCAACCTACCAAATTTTCAACATTCCAAAATGAAACTTTTTTTCTGTGCACAGAACGGGTTCTACTTTAAAATACATTTTCAAAAAAAATCACACAATATGGTATTTTAAAATAGTCAAATTTCATACTTTGCATTAAACGACGCAAATAATTGTATATATTTTCACAGTATTATAAGTGACTTCTAAAAACTAATTTATTAACAAAGAATCTACTAAAAATTTTAAACGCTAATATGGATTTCAAACGACACGTTATTTTGAATGGATATTCATTGTTTTACTATTGTTAGTGTTATGTACAGTCCAGACTCGATATTTCGAAGCCTCGATTATTCGAAGTTTCGATAATCCGAAGTGAATCTTTCGGAGGCCTTCGGATAATCGAGTCTGGACTTTACTCCAATTTTCACAAAATACCGTTTTTTGTTGAAAATACTCAAATTTTGATAATTTGCATTATGGGTACCAAACAACGCGAAATTTCGTATAGATTTTCATTGTGTTCGATTTTTTTTTTAAATTATCACAAAATATTGCAGTTTTTTTTAAATAATCCCTTTTTTAATTGTGTTTTATAAGTATCAAATTATGCGATATTTTGTATTGAATTGCACTGTATTACAATTTTTAGCACGTTTTCACAAAATAGCGTATTTTTATGAAAATACTAAAATTTTCATTAACTGCAAAATGAGTTTTGATAAACGACACGAAATTTTTAATAGGTTTTAAATTTTTAACAATTTTTGGTTTGAAATACAAAAAAAATCTCTTTGCTTTTTAAATTTAAAATTTTCCAAATTCGCAATATGGGTACCAAATGATCCCAGAAACACAAAAAACAAGAATTTAACAAAAAAAAAAAAAAAAACAATCATTTTCATGATTTCATTTTATAATCCAAAGATATTAACCAGATATTTGAAACATTTTTCTTTGATTTTCTAACAAATATAAAGAAATTTATACAGAGAAATTAACCAAGAGTTAACAAACAAGACGAAGACATCATTTTCAACGACTGCCGTCTGTTGATTTGGGTTGACTAAAGATGGTCTGTTTTCAATTATTATTTAGGGTAGAGTAGTAATCAATGAGACACGGGGAACAATGATAAAATGGCTCTCACAAGTCGTAGTTTCAACCAATTAGGCTCATATTTGGGGGAAAGGTGTGTCTACGGGATACACGTCTGCCATATTAGTGGCTTTGGTTATGGACGCTCCCTTGAAAAAATATTCATAAATGTTTGATTATGGGGTGTAAAAGTAAATTATGGACTAAAAATGCTTTTTCGCTCGTAGGCTGCCATTTACACCAAAACTAATATTTCTTCAAATTTCTTTCGACGTTCCATAGGGATTGAGTTGGGCTACAATGTCGTTTCATTAGATTTGACCAAAATTTAGAATATACCCAGAATCCAGGGCTGTCTCATTGTTCCCCACTCATGTTAGCCCATGGGTAACAATGAGACACTTTGATTTTTCTTCATTTAACATTTCAAAATCCATGTAAATCTTTCAAAACATGAATTGAAAGTGGTTTTTGGCATATTTATAGAGTTTTAACTTCATTTAACCAGACGTACAAAGTTATTTGGTATGAATATATGGATTTTACAAAATTTAAATACTTTTTAGTATAACTTCTGTTAATTATAGTTTCATGTTGACAAAATTGCTCTAAAATGTTCAAGGCAAGTCACCTGTAATGGAACAATACAAAAACATGATGTTTTACTAGAAAAGTATTGATTTTCGTAAAGTGTCTCATTGTTCCCCAGCTGTCTCATTGTTCCTGCCAAGTGCGTCTACAATGAGACAGTTGAATAACTCTGGCTGTAGATGTCGGATCGATCTCATATTTTGGTCAATGTTTGAACACACTAAAAGAAATAAAATGCAACAAAAAGCTCATTAAAACATGCTGATGAAAAAATTAGAAAAATCGTTGAAAGTTGAAAACCAAAAGTGTCTCATTGATGACTACCCTACCCTAATTGGCAACACTTCTCTTTGCCATCTTTTTGAAAAATATGAAAGCAAGGATTCACAAAATTATGTGATTAATAATTAAAATAAAATGATTCTTATATTTTTTAAGCGTGAATTTCTCAATTTTAAGGTATTTTACATCGTGTTTTGAGCATTTATGATTTGTAAAATTCAAAACAGACTGGAAAACTATACCAAGTAACTAGTTTTATTTTTTTCACGAGCTTTAAGAATTTTCCCTGGTAGAAAAATTTGGAACAGCATCAAATTTGTGTCCATCTTACCCCACCACCCCCATTGGGTGACCCCTCGTGTTACCGTGGACACAGATCAGGTGTCTTCTCAAAAATTTCTGCAATGTTTTTCTTCATTTTTAAACGCGCGTTACGGTTCACGTGCTCCATCAGCGGTGCAGTCAGTTTTCAGTGAGGAGGAGGTGACTTCTGCTCTCTTATGAGCAGCATCAGCATAATTCATGAGGAAAAGCGCAATAGACGAAAAAAAAAATACGGTAGAGCACCGAATTTGGTGGTCACGAGTGAAAGAGAAAGCTCCCCGCGATTGCATCACACCAAAAATGATTTTCGGACTTTGCGGTGGTGATGTGCGCGCGCGGAGTTCAAGTGATGAAAACATCATGATGATGATCATGGATGATGATTATGAGCCGAAATGAAAAAAGGAGTGCGAGAAATGTAACATTTGAAGATGGATGTGCGAAATGATCTAATTCTCTTCTCTTCGGCGATGATGATTGATGCGGTGTGATGATAATGGGTTTCTTTTCGAGAAGTCGGGGGGAAATATGATGAAAGTGAAATTGTTCGCGTACACTGCTGTTGAAAGATGATGGAACTGTGCAGGAAAAAGTGATTTGCTCGTTATAGTGATACAAACAGCAATTGAGCAATACGGCAGCAGTGTGTGAGTGTGAGTGTGTACGAGTAGGAAAATCTATTCATTTTCAGCGATTTGCTAAAATCCAGCTTTGTGGTCAAATACTTTGGAATTCAAAAAAATCACAAATTTCCAACCCATTTGACCACACTCTACAAACTATTGCCACACTCAACAACACAACATCGATCATCATCGACCCTCCCGAACCTTTGCGCGAAGAAGTAACTCCTCGTGACGATCCCGGACGCCGACGTGGTGGTGATCACGTGCAAATTCCCCAGACTGCTTCCGGTCAGCTGAGCCCCGCCCAACGAGGTCGTCGTCAGCGAAGCCGACCGCTTCTGGGCCGTCCTCTGACCGGCGGCGCTCCGGATCGCGACCGTAGGTTCCTCCCCCACTTCCCCGTCGCTGTCGGTCACGATGGCCGCGAACTTGGACGGGTCGTAAAATTCCCGGTTTGTCGGAGTTGTCGGAGTCGTCGGTTCGGAGTTATTTGCTGTCGTCGTCGACGGCTGCTGCTGGGACTCGAGAATCGGCGGCAGGTTGCCCTGACCACCGCCCCCCGGGGCTGACTCATCAAACAGCCTTCGCAGCGGTTGAATGTCGGTGTTGAAACGCGGACGTCGCCAGGGACGATACGCGCTGGTGATGGTTTGGGGTGTTTTTTGATTTATAACCGAGCAAACCAGAAATGTATTTTTTTTGTCGTGAAGTCGATCACATTTTGAGATTTGCACAGGATATCAGCGGAGCGCGAAAAAAAAACAAACACGGAAGAGTTTGCGAAACAAAAAGACGAGAAAGAATTGCCAATTAGAACACACTTCGCGGAGATCATCACGGGCCTTGGACAGTTTCCCCCTTGAAATGGGTTTTTTTGGGTGGGACGGAACGGACATAAATGACATATTTTGGCAAAATGTGACAGTGACGGTCTGGTTTGGCATTACTTTCACTTCCCAGAGTTCGGAAATAAATTTACATTCTTTTGTTTAGGTTCAACTGTATTAGTTGCTGCAGTTCATGGATTCAGATTTTTAAGTTCGTTGTCTTGAAAAGCCGTTGCAAATATTTTTCGAAGCTTATGGTATGTGAGAAATGCTAAAGTCGAAAGACTTAAGATCAAATTCTAGAGTTTTTTTTTAAAGGACCTATGAACTATATGAATGAACACAAAAGTTAATAAAACCTTTACAAAATTTAGAAATCTTTGCACCGAGTTCCATACAACATTTTTTGCAATTCCGAAAACACTCTGTGAGTGAAATTATAAGTCAAATGTTCATGTATTTTGTCAATTAACCGTTTAGTCAAAAAAAAATGTTTAAAAATATTACTTCTCAAATCATGTGCTGAAAAGTTCAACTTTAAGCATCCATTTCGGTGCTGAAAAGTGTTTCTATTCGATTCTGTGAATTTTATTACATTAAAGCAGGCTATATCGGCGTTCAAAAGTACTCAAAATTTCATGAAATTAAGCATTTTTTTTTTTGAAAAATACAATAAAAAAATACAAAACACCGTATTTTTTTAAAGATAACCAAATTTTTCAAAATTTGCAATATTTTTGCAGTTTTGTATGCTTCTTCACTTTATTAGACTTTTTTTTTGTTTGAAAATTTTGTTTTACAAAACACCGTATTTTTTGAAAATACTCAAATTTTAAAAATTGCAATATGAATATCAAACGAAGCAACATTTTTTATGCTTTTTAACCTTATAATTTTTTTAAAAAACTGAAATTTTCACAAAATACCGTATTTTTCAAATACACTTAAATTTTTGAAATTTGAAATATAGGTATCAAACGAAGCGAAATTTGGTATGCTTTTTAACTTTATCAGAGATTTTTTTTTATAAAAAACTAACATTTTCGCATTTCACCTTATTTTTTCGAAAATGCTCAAATTTTCAAAATTTGCTATATGGATATCAAACGAAGCGAAATTTTGTATGCTTTTTACTTCATCAGAGTTTTATTTTGTTTAAAAAAATATGTTTCGCAAAATTCCGTATTTTTTTGAAATCAACTTTTCGACATAAACTTTGAAAAATATTTGCAACGGCCTAATTATTTTACAAAATACCGTATTTTTATCAAAAATACTAAATTTTTTAAATTTACGAAACGAGCATCCAACGAAGCGAAATTTTGTATGCTTTTTTACTTTCTCTTCATAAGAGTTTTTTAAAAACTAAAATTTTCACAAAATACCGTATTTTTCGAAAATGCTCAATTTTTTTTAAATTTGCAATATGGATATCAAACGAATTTTTCATGCTTGTCACCTTTTCTAAGGATTTTTTTTAAATAATAAAATTTTCACAAAATGTCGTATTTTTTTGCGCAAGCATTAAAATTTTCAAAAATTGCATTATGGTTATCAGACGAAACGAAATTTTCTATGCTTCTTCACTTCATAAGTTTTATTTTTTTGTTCTAAATTGAAGATTGCACTAAGTATCGTAATCTTTCGAAAGTACTACAATTTTTAAAATTTGCTATATGGATATCAATCGAAGCATTTTTTTTGCTTGTTCACCTTATAAAAGGATTTTTTTTAAACTAAAATTTTCACAAAATACCGTAATTTTTCGAAAATGTTAAAATTTTCAAAATTTGCATTATGGATATCAAACGAAGCGAAATTTTGTATGCTTTTTCACTTCATTGGTTTTTTGTTATTAAAATCTGAAGATTTCACAAATGATCGTTGTTTTTCGAAAACACTCAAATTTTCAAAATTTGCAATATAGCTAATTTTTTTTTACAAAAAAAAATTACAAAACACCGTATTTTTTTAAAGATACCCAAATTATCAAAATTTGCAATATTTTTGAAAAATTTTGTATGCTTTTTCACTTTATTAGAGTTCACCTTATCATTTTTTTTTTCACAAAATATTTGCGAAAATACTAAAATTTTCGAAATTTGAAAATAGACGAAGCGAAATTTGGAACTCTTTTTTAAATTATTAGAGTTTTTTTCTAGAATATACAAAAAAAATTCATAAAATACCGTAATTTTTCGAAAATATTAAAATTTTCAAAATTTGCATTATGGATATCAAACGAAGCGAAATTTTGTATGCTTTTTCACCTTTTGAATGTTTTTATTGGGAAATACTAAAATTTTCACAAAATACCGTATTTTTTTGAAAATACAAAAAAAATTGCAAAAAAGGAATCAAACGAAGCAAAATTATGTATGCTTTTCTACATTACTATAGTTTTTGCTGTAATATTCAAAAAAGTAACAAAATACCGTATTTTTCAAAACTACTCAAATTCATAAAATGCAATAAATGTGTAAAATTTTGTATGCTTTCACATTATTAGATTTTTTCTGGAATATACTAAATTTTCAAAAAATACCGTTGTTGTTGACTTTATTAGGAGAACTTTAACCCTATGGGTCATTCGCTCCCGAGACAAAATACCGTATTTTTTCGAAAATACTCAAATTTTCATAATTTGAAATAAAATGAAGCGAAATTTGAATTACATTTTATATTTATTTTTTCATAGATTTTTGTTGTAAAGTTTCTGTTTTATTTTTGGTAGTTATCCCATTTTTCATGACAGACATCTTGTTTAAATTATTTATGTTATTTTTTAATAAACCATATTTTTATATTTTCCATATCAATGAACTCATGTCTCAGACTTTTTCTTTAAAAAAATATTTTGATAAAGTCTTAATTCGAACATATTTAAAAAAATATTTTGTAGGTAAGTTTTTTTTTTATTCTTTTAAGAGCGAGTCCACGAGCAAAGCATACCCATCTCGCATCGACCTCACCAATCTGCCTGAAATTTTCAGGGGTTGTTTGTACATATATAACTAGCATCTGGTAAAAATATGAGCACTCTAGGTCAACGGGAAGTGGGGCAAATCAGGACACAAAGTTTGATGGTTCAAAAACGTCAAAAATCTTAAAATGGCTATAACTTAGGCAAAATTCAATTTAATTTCAAAATTCAAAATGCATCTAAAGGGCTTGAAAAATGCAACAAAATGCAGGGTAGAGCATCTCAATTGGTTATTTCTAAAGGGAGTTATTGGCATTTTAGTGAAAAAATAGCATAATTTTCAAACTCAAATAAAAAAGTGTTCCATCCAGATATCAACTCGGTTCGACCTGCAGCTTGTAGGGGACATCTGGGACTACCATCTGAGACTGAGAACGCTTTGGGTAAGGCAGTTCAACATATTAAATAGTCACTTTTACTTTTAGTGATTTTTTTGGTTGTAAATTTTTGCTCGGGGGACGCCTTAGATCCCAATTTTTGGTGATAATTTTATCATATTCGTATTCCTGAGACAATTTCACAATAGAAACATGTATAAAAATGTTCATTTTCATCCATTTTAACCCTTTAAAAAATAAAAGTTAAAAAAAATCTTCGATTCACGTTTATTAAAAATCAAGTTCGTTTCCAAGGATACTAGATGACACCAGAAAAAAGCAGCTTCTCAATTTTTTTTAACTTTTATTTTTTAAAGGGTTACAATGGATGAAAATACACATTTTTATACATGTTTCTATTGTAAAATTGTCTCAGGAACACGAATATGATAAAATTATCACCAGAAAATGAGATCTAAGGGGTCCCCCGAGCAAAAATTTACAACCAAAAAAATCACTAAAAGTAAAAGTGTCCATTTAATATGTTAAACTGCCTTACCCAAAGCGTTCTCAGTCTCAGATGGTAGTCCCAGATGTCCTCTACAAGCTGCAGGTCGAACTGAGTTGATATCTGGATGGAACACTTTTTATTTGAGTTTGAAAATTATGCTATTTTTCACTAAAATGCCAATAACTCCCTTTAGAAATAACCAATTGAGATGCTCTACCCTGCATTTTGTTGCATTTTTCAAGCCCTTTAGATGCATTTTGAATTTTGAAATTAAATTGAATTTTGCCTAAGTTATAGCCATTTTAAGATTTTTGACGTTTTTGAACCTTCAAACTTTGTGTCCCGATTTGCCCCACTTCCCGTTGACCTAGAGTGCTCATATTTTGGCCAGATGTTAGTTATATATGTACAAACAACCCCTGAAAATTTCAGGCAGATTGGTGAGGTCCAAACGACGTCCCATACAAAGGGGTATGCCCTGTTCGTGGACTCGCTCTTAATTACAAACAGTTTTTAGAATACGTTAAAGTTAAAGTGAGTTTTTACAGTTTTTTTTTCTTAATTTCCAGATCACAAAATTAAGTGGAAAATAGGTTTTCCGAAAAATGGTCAAGTTTTGGAGCTTTGGTGTCTTCAGAAGAGTTGTTGCAAATGGATAAGGACAACTTTTGGTTTAGTTCAAAATTAGGGTGGTTCACGGTAATTTTGAAAATCTAATTTTTCAGGAATATTTTTGGGAATTTGTTCGTCTTCTAGAAAGTTGTTGGAAATTCAACAATTCAGGGTTATGTTTTAGAAAATGTTCGAGGCATTTTTAGAGCTCTAAAAAACGAACATTTTTATTTATTGACAGGTCAATTTGAACTGAAGGGTCAAAAGTTACAGCAATTTTAAGATCAAAAAGATGCAAATTTAAAACTGAAATATCTTAAAAAGCCGCAGGCCAAATTTTGAGCGCCAGGTTGCATTCGTAAGAGGAGATTTGGGTTAACCTATCATCAATCAGCATCATCAGGTATCTTTTCAATATTCAGAGTTACCTAATTTCCATACCAGACCGTCACGTCCAAAGGGTCAATTCCCTGCCAATCCCAAATGTCAACCTCCAAAAACCCCACAAACCTACCTCTTGAGCTGCTGCGGCAGCTGGGGCTGCAGCTGAATCTGCGGCACAACCTGCTGCTGCTGCTGCGATTGCAAACTCAACTGATCCCCTCCAGCGCCACCATTGCCACAGGCCACTTCCGGTTCCGTGTCGGGCGTGTCCGGCGGCAGCGACATCGGGCTGCTGTCGACGGACGGCTCCGCCGACGACTCCATCATGTGCAGCAGGTTGTCGTGGGCCGTCGCCCGGAGGTACGAGATTCGGCGCGTCTTCCGCTCATCCTCTTCGATGGTCAACGGCTGCTGGTGCTGCTGCTTCTGGCGGAGGACCACCTGGTTGGAGTCTGCTTTGCGTGGGGGAATATAAAGGGAATTTCGCGTTAGTGGGTGGAATTAGAGAATGGAGATTTGTTGTTTTTTTTTTAGAAAAAAGCAGATTTTCTTTTTTTTTGGGTGAGTGATTGTGAGTGCAGGTGTGTGAGTAATAGTTTTGCGCATTTAAAAGCTGTTAGCGATAGGCGATAGAAGACAAACCGAAAAAGCATTCAATTAAAACTTTTAAGATCGTTTTTTGCCCCTTTTCGAAAAAGTAACCTCGTGGCCAAAAGTGATTGTGTTACGTGCGTGGGTTAGAGAGAGAGAGAGGTGGCGGAGCACATTTCACGAGGAGGTCGATTATAACCACTGTTATTGGAGGGGGAGTGGCGATCGATCAACGCGCGCATCGATCGCCGTCATTCATAGGAGGAAATTGAAAAAGCTTGGCGTGAAAAGTGGAATCTTTTAAAGTCGCCATCAAAAAAGCTAGGAAGATATGATAAAATATATGCGCGCGAACGCGCGCACTCGATTGAATTACATAAAAGCTAAAATTAATCATACTCTTCGGGTGGTCCCCGCGTGAGAGAGGTGGAAAAAGCGATTTTTAAGTGACGAAAATAGGAGCAGCAGCAGCAACATCATTGGTGGTCTACTGACCACAATCTCAACACCAAAGTATCACTTATGCGCGTTGTGCCATACAATTTTTGGGGGTAAATGATATCCTAACGCAGTCGATGTGAAAATGGTAATTCGATAGCGTAACGTGTTTTTTTTTGTTAATCTAGGAAAAAATTGTTGAGATTTTTTGCTGTAGAAATTGGGAACGATCGCGTTTGTTATATTATTTTTAAAACGTTATTTTTTTCAACGGTTTGTAACGTACTGAGTTCAACCCTCATTATAGTTTCACAACATTTGATACCAGAAATAAAAAAAATATTTTTTTTATTGAAACTAACAAAAAAAACTAAACTAAACAATAAAAACTAAAAAAAAAAACTCAATTAAAAAAAAAGAAAAAAAAATCAAAGCATGCACTAACAACAAAACAAACACAAATTTAATACAAAAAATAAATGAACTGAATATATATCCTGATGCTTTTTATTCATGTTTATCGTACTTAAAACTCACAGTTTTTTTTTAAATTAGATAAACACAATTGATTTGAATTTTAAAATAAGATCATATAAGATGCATACATATTTTGATGCAAAACCCTAAATTCTCCCAATCAATCTGGTTAAAAAAAAACAAGAAGCAAGAACTCTTACTCACAATACTTTTATCTTGAGTTTTTTATAATGATCTCGAAACTTCACAGTTTTAAAAGCTGAATTTGGAAGGTTAAAAAAGTGATGGTTAGATATTACCTTTTTTCGATGTAATTTCACCTCAGTTTACATGGAAAAATGCAATTACACAGAAAAGCATGTAAATTTACAAATTTTTCCAAGCGCAAGATGAGTTCACACATTAAAAACTAAATCATGATAATATTACTTCTAGAAATGAGTACATCCTTAATGTCTGAAAAAATAGGTAATTTTACTTCTAAAAATGTGCAAATTTATCACTTTTTGCGCGATGTTTATTTTTTTGTTTGAATTTAAAGCAACACATCATAATCATCAAAATACACAATTGCTTACTGAGCACATTGCTAGATGTTTTTACAGTATTTAACTTTTTTGAAAATAATCATGTTGTCAAAGCAAAATTTTACATGGTGCTTCAGAACATATTTTTTTCAATTGCAAATTTCGAGGTATCGTACTACACAGAAGAAAAATCTTGGTAAAATTACATCTGGTTATTTCATTTTCCATCTAAAAAAATATGAAAAATTATCTATGAAAATGTGTAAATTTACATCTTTTCATAAGTAATTTCACGTATTCCACATAAATTTAGGTGAAATTACATCGGAAAAGAGGAAATATTCAACCATCAGTTTTTTTTCCAACCTTCCAAAATAACCTTTTTTTAATGAGTCGTTTCAAAAATATACTAATCATCAAACTTAGCAAAGCTTAAATTTACATGGATCTCCCAAACATAATTTCCTCAAAATCGTATTTTTTTAAAACATCGAAATTTACAAAACTTTGGAAAGTAATATGGATGCTGAAAAGTACTTTTCCGTATTATTATTTCTTTAGCAGTTAAACAACGGAAATGCAAAAAGTATATTTTTTGCAAATATAAAAAAAAAATATTCTCGTGCTATTCTGATATCAAACATTAAAAATTAGAAAGAATTATGTCCCAAATCGAAAATATTTCAAAAATACATACCGATTTCAGCTATGTTTAACACTTATATTGCACATTTTGCAATCATCATAAAAAAAAATTAAGCGAAACAAAATTCCAATTAACTTTTGAAACAATAGTTATGTTTTTGTTCTTAATATTTAAAAAAATAAATAAATTTTAAATTATTTATATTGCGACAGATAGTAAAAACACATATATTAAAGGGGGCTTTGGTAGAAAATTTGTATTTAAAATTTCTCACAAAATACTAATAAGTTTGACTAAATACTATATTTGTTTGATGAAATTCAATTTTTTAAGCATTTTTGAAACTTACGATACGCAATTTAGGTTATAATTCAAAATTAATTTTAAATTACCAACAATTCTGGAGTTTTTTTTAAAGGTCCAATAAACCAAATTTCCAGTTTTTGCTTTTTGGGTGTTTTTGACACCGCCTTGGGGTATTGAAAAACACCCAAAAAGCAAAAACTGAAAATGTTGTTTATTGGACATTTTCAAAAAAAAAAATAATAAACTCCAGAAATGAACTAAATTTCACCTTTAATATGATATGGTTGTTGAAAGATGCGAAAATTTGCATGGCCTTTTAAAAAAAATATTTGTGTATGTATAAGACTACTGATATTTTATTTAAACTTTTAAAATATGAACTAAATTTTGTGAACAGCTTTTCGAAGCTTCGATTTGTTTGATTTCTTTACTGCTAATAATAAAAGTTTACAGTTTTTACACTAAAATTTATGTTGTGGAGATCAAATTCAAATCTTCGGAAGATACTAACTAAAAGACTAAATAAAATTTTGTGAAATTTTAAATACATTGCACAAAAAAAACAAGACTGCATGAAATTTTTATTAAAATTTCAAGGCTGTGGAATTTATTCAGAACGTTTTCCCTATTTTTGTTTATTTTTAATTGGGAAAGAAAAATGTTTTTTTTTGCATTCTTTTGAACATGAGCAGTTATTAAAAAAAATGCTTTAAAAAACTTTTTTTTCAGTACATTGATATTAACATTTTAAACTGCTCGACATTATAATTAGGTGACTTTAGTTCAAAATCTAGCAGAGATATGAAAATCTATACATTACTAGTTAGCTGCATTGTCCATATCGACTTTCATAAATCTAAATTTCAAAAAATCGGCTGCGTAAAGCAAATATAATAAATCTTAAAAGTTTTCGCCAAAAAAAAATAAAATTTCAAAGGTTGGTATGATCATTCAAGTCCCGCCCGTGTGGATCAATCGGACCGCGCACTGGACTCACAATCCAGAGATCGCCGGTTCGAATCCCGCGGCGGGCGCTCTAAAATTCTTTGTGTAAATATGGGTATTCGGCGCCGTCGCTCCGTGCCATACTTTCATACACTTAGGAGCCCAGGGCGGCGAAGTCCTTGTAGATAAAAGGAAGACACTAGTGGTTGGTACTAGCAATGGTGGCCGACAGCTATAAAGTCAACTTCGTATGATCATTCATTATAACCTTTTTTACAATCTGTTTGCAAGACATTAAAATATACTTTTTCAACTTTTTACAAAATAAATTTGACATTTGATTGTGTCATTGCCGAGATATTTGATGTTAGCAGTTCAAAAAACGTGTGCCACAATACCTCAAATCGGTTCAAATTGTTGTTGAAGACTCGTTAAACCGGTTCCTTGAGCATGACGTGGGCCGATTTTCATTTCGTTTTTTTTTTAAGATAAAAATACACAGTTATAAATGTGTAAATTTGGAAGGCGTAATTTTGGAAGGTTGAATATTACCTCTTTTATTAAGTATTTTTTACTCAATTTAGACTGAAAAAGTGACATTACACCAGAAATGTGATAAAATTACACATTTTCAGAGGTAGAATTACACTTTTTTTTGTCATAAAGGTTGTACCCCTTCCCATATGTAATATTACCATGATTTTTTTTTCCTGTGTATTTGTTTTTCATAGTAACCAACGCAGAAAGGGTTCTGTGAACGAATTACAGAATCTACAGAAGAGGAAGGATGCGTGGACATACCCTACCAAATGCTCCGTCATTATTAGAATAGAAATCTCAGTTGTTTAGTTAAAAATTTAGTATTTTTAGTAAATGTGGTCAATAAAATAAAAATAAAACATTCCGTTGGAAAGTAAAGAACACAACCAAAGCTCAAAGGAAAAGTATAAAAAGAAGAAAAAAAGTATAAACAACATAAACAACCTGAACACAAATTCAACGTCGTCGGTCGGACGGGCGTCGTCACCGGCGCCACCATCGGTGCCGTTCCGCCGGATTTAACGACCACATTGGCAGCTCTACCGCCGCCATCCCCATGTTCCGGCACAACCGACAGAGGCTTACAGGAGGAGGAAGAGGAACTGAGCAGGGGAGGAGCGGGAGGCGTGTACAACTGCATGTCCACGTCCGCGTCAAAGCCACTTCCGGCGCCGCCCGGACCCTCACCGTCGTGCCCACCAGGTTGGCTGTGCACCTCGACGATGGTTTGGTTCCGGTGGAGCAACTTGAGTCGGAACTGCTCCTCGGAAAACGGTTGCTGAAGGCGGTGGGCCGCGGCGTACGTTCTGGCCGGTGGAACCGGTGCAGAACCAATTCCGAGGGAGAGTGACGACGGTGGCGATGAGGAGGAGGAGGTGGGGAAGGAAAAGTGGGACAGGTGACCGTGGGTGGGCGGGGCCGAGGAAGGGGGCGGACTCAGTGCGGACGGGGGCGGCACGAATGATCCCGCGGTGGCCGGTCCTTGTAACCAAAATGCTAGAAAAGAGTTTCGGATGTGTGCGTGAGGCGGGGAAGAGAGAGAGAGAAAGAAAGAGAGCGACACAAAAACATAAGAAAAGAAACAATAACAAAGAAAAAACAAAACAATTTGCTGAAGGTGCTCCATCGACGGCAGAGAAACAAAACAAACAAAGAAAAACAGAAAAAGTGTGCCTTTGTGTGTGTGCTTGTGTCTTTGGTGCACTTGTGTTGGTGGTGATGTCCTCTCGACCCAGATCCGTGTACTAACCTGTCGAGTTGCGGACCGCGTGGCGGTACGAGTTCTCCCGGACCGGACGCTGCCGGAGCAGCGAACACGACCCCGGTGTGTCCTTGGCCGACGTCGGCAGCGAGTGTTGCTGGTCGTCGCTGCTGGCCGTGGAGGCGGCGTACAGCGACGCCATCGGATCCTTGGAGCCGCTGGATTCGACCGACAGCGAGCGGACCCGCACCGGCGTTCGCCGGGACTCGGAGTCCGAGCTCACCGAGCGGGGCTTTTCCTCTGCGGGGAAGAAGAGTTGAAGGAAAAGGGATTGTTAGTAAATCTTTGTTTTCTTTTTTTATTAGGAAATTATTTTATATTTTCAAAGATTTTTTTTAAGTTTTTGCACCACTTGCACTGATTAATCTGATTTCAAGTTAGGTTTAAAAAAATTTTAAACAAAGAGAATAATTTCAGCAATACCAATAAATTTGAAAGGAAAAATAAATTCCAAAGATTATTGATCACACTACTCGACAAAACAAAACTTGTGTCAAGGGATTGACGATATCTCATCCGTTCCTGAGAGAAAAGGCATCCCCGAATCCGATGCAATCGACAGAATTTGATTTTATGTCCACGCGGACTGATGCGAATCTGGTAAATTTTTTAACATAAAAAATCGAACAATTTAAAAAAAACCATGCGTCTCCTCCCAATTATATGAGCCATCTACAAGAATATGGAAGCGCCTGGTGCATAGCCATTTCCTTTAAGCACAACGGAAACAACCAATACAAATGTATAAAAAGTTGTCAAGTTCTCGGGGTCCACAGCTAGCATTTTTGTACGATTATAAAAAATAAATATTAAAAGTTTAAAATTAATTTATTTAAAAAACATATTTTTTGATTTATTTGTTTACTAAAATTATATGTATCTCAAAGGTCTATAGGTACTTCGGGATGTCCATGGTCATCCAAGGACTGCCTGGAGTTAAGATCTACGAGTCTACCGCCGTAACAAGCAAGAGGTCGTCGGATTTTGACCCCGGATCTTGTGCGTATAGCATCAGTGCATATGGTAGACTACTATGTGAATGTGTTGGGATGTCCATGATCATCCAAGGACTCCCTGGAGTTAAGATCTACGAGTCTACCGCCGTAACAAGTAAGAGGTCGTCGGATTTTGACCCTGAATCTTGTGTGTATAGCATCAGTGCATATGGTAGACTACTGTATGAATGTGTTGGGATGTTCATGGTCATCCAAGGAGTCCCTGGAGTTAAGATCTACGAGTCTACCGCCGTAACAAGCAAGAGGTCGTCGGATTTTGACCCCGGATCTTGTGCGTATAGCATCAGTGGATATGGTAGACTACTATATGAATGTGTTGGGATGTCCATGGTCATCCAAGGACTCCCTGGAGTTTAGATCTACGAGTCTACCGCCGTAACAAGCAAGAGGTCGTCGGATTTTGACCCCGGATCATGTGCGTATAGCATCAGTGCATATGGTAGACTACTATATGAATGTGTTGGGATGTTCATGGTCATCCGAGGACTCCCTGGAGTTAAGATCTACGAGTCTACCGCCGTAACAAGCAAGAGGTCGTCGGATTTTGACCCCGGATCATGTGCGTATAGCATCAGTGCATATGGTAGACTACTATATGAATGTGTTGGGATGTCCATGGTCATCCGAGGACTCCCTGGAGTTAAGATCTACGAGTCTACCGCCGTAACAAGCAAGAGGTCGTCTTATTTTGACCCCGGATCTTGTGCGTATAGCATCAGTGGATATGGTAGACTACTGTATGAATGTGTTGGGATGTTCATGGGCATCCGAGGACTCCCTGGAGTTAAGATCTACGAGTCTAGCGCCGTAACAAGCAAGAGGTCGTCGGATTTTGACCCCGGATCATGTGCGTATAGCATCAGTGCATATGGTAGACTACTATATGAATGTGTTAGGATGTCCATGGTCATCCAAGGACTCCCTAGAGTTAAGATCTACGAGTCTACAGCCGTAACAAGCAAGAGGTCGTCTTATTTTGACCCCGGATCACGTGCGTATAGCATCAGTGCATATGGTAGACTACTATATGAATGTGTTGGGATGTCCATGGTCATCCGAGGACTCCTGGAGTTAAGATCTACGAGTCTACCGCCGTAAGAGGTCGTCTTATTTTGACCCCGGATCTTGTGCGTATAGCATCAGTGGATATGGTAGACTACTATATGAATGTGTTGGAATGTCCATGGTCATTCAAGGACTCCCTGGAGTTAAGATCTACGAGTCTACCGCCGTATCAAGCAAGAGGTCGTCTTATTTTGACCCCGGATCTTGTGCGTATAGCATCAGTGGATATGGTAGACTACTATATGAATGTGTTGCAATGTCCATGGGCATCCGAGGACTCCCTGGAGTTAAGATCTACGAGTCTAGCGCCGTAACAAGCAAGAGGTCGTCGGATTTTGACCCCGGATCATGTGCGTATAGCATCAGTGCATATGGTAGACTACTATATGAATGTGTTGGGATGTCCATGGTCATCCAAGGACTCCCTGGAGTTTAGATCTACGAGTCTACAGCCGTAACAAGCAAGAGGTCGTCTTATTTTGACCCCAGATCACGTGCGTATAGCATCAGTGCATATGGTAGACTACTATATGAATGTGTTGGGATGTCCATGGTCATTCGAGGACTCCCTGGAGTTAAGATCTACGAGTCTACCGCCGTATCAAGCAAGAGGTCGTCTTATTTTGACCCCGGATCTTGTGCGTATAGCATCAGTGGATATGGTAGACTACTATATGAATGTGTTGGAATGTCCATGGTCATTCAAGGACTCCCTGGAGTTAAGATCTACGAGTCTACCGCCGTATCAAGCAAGAGGTCGTCTTATTTTGACCCCGGATCTTGTGCGTATAGCATCAGTGCATATGGTAGACTACTGTATGAATGTGTTGGGATGTTCATGGTCATCCAAGGAGTCCCTGGAGTCTACGAGTCTACCGCCGTAACAAACAATAGGTCGCCGTTTGGCTTAAGTGGTAAGCAAGGATATACGCACAAGATTCGGGGTCAAAATAAGACGATCTCTTGCTTGATACGGCGGTAGACTCGTAGATCTTAACTCCAGAGAGTCCTCGGATGACCATGGACATCCCAACACATTCATATAGTAGTCTACCATATGCACTGATGCTATACGCACATGATCCGGGGTCAAAATCCGACGACCTCTTGCTTGTTACGGCGGTAGACTCGTAGATCTTAACTCCAGGAAGTCCTCGGATGACCATGGACATCCCAACACATTCATATAGTAGTCTACCATATGCACTGATGCTATACGCACATGATCCGGGGTCAAAATCCGACGACCTCTTGCTTGTTACGGTGGTAGACTCGTAGATCTTAACTCCAGGGAGTCCATGGATGACCATGAACATCCCAACACATTCATATAGTAGTCTACCATATGCACTGATGCTATACGCACATGATCCGGGGTCAAAATCCGACGACCTCTTGCTTGTTACGGTGGTAGACTCGTAGATCTTAACTCCAGGGAGTCCTTGGATGACCATGAACATCCCAACACATTCATATAGTAGTCTACCATATCCACTGATGCTATACGCACATGATCCGGGGTCAAAATAAGACGACCTCTTGCTTGTTACGGCGGTAGACTCGTAGATCTTAACTCCAGGGAGTCCTTGGATGACCATGAACATCCCAACACATTCATACAGTAGTCTACCATATGCACTGATGCTATACACACAAGATCCGGGGTCAAAATAAGACGACCTCTTGCTTGCTACGGCGGTAGACCCGTAGATCTTAACACCAGGGAGTCCTCTGATGACCATGAACATCCCAACACATTCATACAGTAGTCTACCATATGCACTGATGCTATACACACAAGATCCGGGGTCAAAATAAAACGACCTCTTGCTTGTTACGGTGGTAGACTCGTAGATCTTAACTCCAGGGAGTCCTCGGATGACCATGGACATCCCAACACATTCATATAGTAGTCTACCATATCCACTGATGCTATACGCACATGATCCGGGGTCAAAATAAGACGACCTCTTGCTTGTTACGGCGGTAGACTCGTAGATCTTAACTCCAGGGAGTCCTCGGATGACCATGAACATCCCAACACATTCATATAGTAGTCTACCATATGCACTGATGCTATACACACAAGATCCGGGGTCAAAATAAGACGACCTCTTGCTTGCTACGGCGGTAGACCCGTAGATCTTAACACCAGGGAGTCCTCTGATGACCATGAACATCCCAACACATTCATACAGTAGTCTACCATATGCACTGATGCTATACACACAAGATCCGGGGTCAAAATAAAACGACCTCTTGCTTGTTACGGTGGTAGACTCGTAGATCTTAACTCCAGGGAGTCCTCGGATGACCATGGACATCCCAACACATTCATATAGTAGTCTACCATATCCACTGATGCTATACGCACAAGATTCGGGGTCAAAATCCGACGACCTCTTGCTTGTTACGACGGTAGACTCGTAGATCTTAACTCCAGGGACTCCTTGGATGACCATGAACATCCCAACACATTCATACAGTAGTCTACCATATCCACTGATGCTATACGCACAAGATCCGGGGTCAAAATCCGACGACCTCTTGCTTGTTACGGCGGTAGACTCGTAGATCTTAACTCCAGGGAGTCCTTGGATGACCATGGACATCCCGAAGTACCTATAGACCTTTGAGATACATAAAATTTTAGTAAACAAATAAATCAAAAAATATGTTTTTTAAATAAATTAATTTTAAACTTTTAATATTTATTTTTTATAATCGTACAAAAATGCTAGCTGTGGACCCCGAGAACTTAACAACTTTTTATACATTTGTATTGGTTGTTTCCGTTGTGCTTAAATGAAATGGCTATGCACCAGGCGCTTCCATATTCTTGTAGATGGCTCATATAATTGGGAGGAGACGCATGGTTTTTAAATTGTTCGATTTTTATGTTAAAAATTTACCAGATTCGCATCAGTCCGCGTGGACATAAAATCAAATTCTGTCGATTGCATCGGATTCGGGGATGCCTTTTCTCTCAGGAACGGATGAGATATCGTCAATCCCTTGACACAAGTTTTGTTTTGTCGAGTAGTGTTATTTAATAATGGTATGTTTTAAGAAAATATAATCGCTATATTTTATCAATAGTTTCCAATCATGTTTTTTATTTAGAAATCATTATTTTTTGTGGTTTTTTGCCCTATGATTTTTGGGGAAAATTTGACTTTAGGACTTCTTGGTTTCTTGGTTTTTAATTTTGCTCTTCTATTTTAAATGTTTAGCCAAGTCAAATAGTGAAAAAGTTAAGGTAAAAAACGTGTGGTTTTTTATTGGTTTTTGTGTTCATATTTTAGCTTGCTATTTTTGTCCTACTATTCCATACTTATCATTAATTTATTTTTAAACAAAAATCTAATGCAGAGAAAATCATTTATTTCATTTGACTATCAAATCTGATTTAGAGGATAAAAAGCAGGGCTGTGGAGTCGGAGTCGGAGTCGGAGCTGGAGTCGGTGGAGTCGGGTCTTTTTGGGAAGCCTGGAGTCGGAGTCGGAGTCGTAAAAACTCGAACAGCTGGAGTCGGAGTCGGAGCCGGAGTCGGCTAAATTTTATTAGCTGGAGTCGGAGTCGGAGTCGGAGCCGATAATTTCTGATTACCCGGAGTTAGAGTCGGAGTCGGAGTTATCTTAAATTCAACAGAAATTATGTTTATTTTTTATTTTTAAGTATTTGCTACACAGAAAAAAATAATGTTAATTTGGAAGCTGTAATTTTGGAAGGTTGAATATTACCTCTTTTATGATGTAATTTTACCTCAATTCAGACTGAAAAAGTGACATTACACCAGAATAGTGGTAAAATTACACATTTCCAGCGGTAAAATTACACCTTTTTTCTAACATAAAAGATGTACCCCTTCCCAGATGTAATATAACCATGATTTTGTTTTTCTGTGTATAAAACAGATTAATTTATAAAACTTTTTATATTTTTATTTTTTTTTTTTCAATTTGCATGCGCTGTGTTGCCATTTTTATTTTTTTAAGAGATCACTAAATGATAACCCGTTAATCACCTCTTACCCAAGTATATAGTATCATCATAACTAAAAAAAAACAATATTGGTTTTGAAGTCAGAAATATTTAATTGATTTTTGACTGCATCCTTTTGCCAATATTTATGTACCCTTTAAAGTCAAATTTGACCAAATTTAATCTAGTTCTTTCTGAAAAAGTACACACACAGTCATCTCATACCCCGATAGCGAATGTCTTGGTGGTTTTAAGTAAATTAATGTTCAGGAAAAAAGTTACGAGGTACATCTTAAAATATGAATAATAATCATTATTTATGGAAATCGAAAACAAAAAAAATCACTGACAGGATAACTCTTCCAACAAATATTCAACGATTATAGCAATCCATTACATGGAACTCAACATGCGCATTTTGTTTATAATTTTGTACAAAAAATTAAAAGTGTCTGAGAATGTTGATCCTTAAGCAAACTATTTTGATATTGTTGCAGATTATCGTTGAACAAATCTCAAGATTTCAGGATTTCAACATTAAAAAAATATCCGTGACTTAGAAAATATTTATCCTGTGGATTTTTGTTTTTTATCCAATTCTAATTTTTTTCATATATTTTCATTGAGGCGCTTTGTTTTAGTTGAAGATGCAAGAAGTATCGCGCGCCTTCTTTTAAATATATAAAAAAAATAAAAATTCAAATAAATCCAAAATTTCGAGGTAAATTTTTTCTAGGTCACGGATATTTGAAAAGGACCCCTTAAGCGTTCTTACCACGAAATTTTTTAGATAAATTGATTTGTAATAATAAACTTCATCAGCCTTGGCGTGATGTCCATGTACGTCTTAAAAAATTCTATGGAGCTTTACAAAATAATTTCGTTTAAAATTGTTATTTAAAAATACAATGTGACTATGATAGTCACTGTGCTTCTTATAAAAGTCAACTGAAAAGTGAGCAAATTTAATTTTTATGCTAAATCAATCATTAAGGCCAGCTTTCTTTTAATGATCATTAAAAAAAATAACAATTTAATATTTTAGCTTTTAATCAATTTAAAGAAAATTTGAGGTTATGTAAATAAATAAAAATTCACTTACCAAACTGTTTTTCTGAAAATGCCTTCAAAACTGGCGTTTTTATTTCTGTTTCAATAACGTCTAAAACTTGTAAAACTAGTAACTTTTTTCCGGTTTTTTCCACTTAAAGAGTTTTTAAATAATCATATTTATCAATGTTTTAGAAATAAAAGTAAACTAACTTTTAAAATATTTAAAAATATGTGGAGTCGGAGTCGGAGTCGGAGCCAACCATTTTTTGAAAGCTGGAGTCGGAGTCGGCTAGAGTTGGTGGGCCGGAGTTGGAGTCGGAGTCGGAGTCGGCTGGATCTGAAAGCCGGAGCCGGAGTCGGAGTCGGAGTCGGCTAATCCCAGAAAGCCGGAGTCGGAGTCGGAGTCGGAGTCGCTTGAAATATGACCCGACTCCGCAGCCCTGATAAAAAGTGCAAAGTTTTATGTGATTGTGAGAACAATTCAAAGAAGAATAATTACGCTTTAAAAATACCATAAATATCATAAATTATGCCATAACTGTAATAAACATATTTTTATACAATTTTTGAAAAGTTTTTGAAGACTGAAAAGAGCAACTTTTGAGCTAAACGAAAAAAGTCATATTTTTTCAATGATACGCCAAAAATTATTTCCAATCAAAAAGTAAATTTTTTCAAAACTTGAAAAAAAATTTTCAAAGAGTTTACCAATTATCTTTTTTCCATAAAAGATTGCTCAGACTATTGGTCTGATGTTAATAAATGAAATCTCTATGGAATTTCCCTAAATTATTTTCAAAATTTAAAAAATCAAGCATAACATTGCAAAGGGTAAAAAACACACATTTACAATTTATTAAAAACTGGAACGACAGCTACTATTTGTCCGATTTTCAAAGTCAAAAACCGAAAGTTGTAGAGTATTATCTCAGCCATCTAATTTTTTAAAATAAAATATTTTGTTGATGCTTTGCTCTAAAGTGCTTTCATTGATTTCCTTTAACAAATAAATATATGAAATAAACATTAAAATAAGATTTTTAGAATTTATTACACAGCAAAAACAAATCCGATGGTAAAATCGCATGCAAAAGCATGCACATCACCCGCGTCAAAAAAGACACTTAACAGGATTCAAACCCAGCACCAACGGTAAGGACTGGCGCCTTAGCCCGCTCGGCCATCAGACCGATGAAGAATGGAAAAGATAAACGCATCCGAAATGTCAAGCTGATACATTTCGGTCAAGTAGGTTTCCCATACTGGTGGGCTACATATTTTAGGGTGTAATATTACATTAAATTTCATAAAATAATGCAACAAGTTGTGTCGTGCACCGAGTTCACCTAGTTGGATAAATACGAAGAGTGCTGAAAAAATCAAGTTTTGCAACGAGTTCCATACAACATTTTTTTGCAATTCCGAAAAACACCCATTGAGTGAAATTTTAAGCAAAATTTTCATGTATTTTGTCAATAAATCGTTTAAATCAAAAAATGTTGAAAAGAGTTACTTTTCGAACATGTGCTGACAAGTTCAACTTTTCAGCACCCATTTCAGTACTGAAAAAGTAGAACTTTTCTGCATTTATTTTGAAAAGTGTTGCTATTCGATTCTGTTATGATTGGTACAGAAAAGTAGGCTATTTCGTCGTTCAAGAATGACAGGAAAAGTAAGTAGTTGCACGACGGAATTGCAAAAAAAAAATACATCCAGGCCTGTAATATGCAGCTGGATTAGTATTTTTTTCAGCAAACATTTTAGTGAGCATGAGCATGAGCATGAGAGATCACCCATGGTTGCCCCTCCGTTGCTATCATGATAAATTGTGTATATTTACATTAGGTTCATTGGAAATTTACATTAGATTCATTGGAAATTTACATTAGTTTTGAAAATTTACATTAGTTTTGGAATTTACATTAGTTTTGAAATTTACATTAGTTCAAATCAACTAATTCTGATTGGCCAATGGGAATGAAAACCTCGACTTGGATTGCAGTAGGAAAAGGGTGTGGCCTATGTTCTATTTTAAAATGAGTGAAACGGGCAGCAAAAGGAAATTATGGTTTTATTTCACAGGTAGGGGGCGCTTTCTCGTCGACGGCCAAGTCGAATAACGCTGGACTGGAATCGAACGGACGACGGGTAGAATGTTCGGAGTTACTGCTGCTACCCGCTGCCGACTGAGCCATCTTCGCATTTTATAAACGAGCGGCTAAAGCATCAACTTGTTCAGGGCGAGGCTCAGGCAGTGGGCCAGCGAAGTATGAGAGCGATAGAAAGAGAACCAAATATTACTATTTTTAGTTCGGGTACACACAACAAAATATTTCCGAATGTTACATCATTTATGATGTAACACTTTTGCACGTCATTAGACATTTAAATTTAAATGCAATTTGATGTAAATTTGCAACAAATTATACGTAAAAACATGATTTTACGTGTGATTCATCCGTTTACATCGAATCTCACGTTTACATCAACTGAGTTTACATGTAATTCATTTTTTACGTGTCGAGTAAATTCACACATTTTTTTCTGTGTAGTTTTGAAGTCAACGTTTGGCAGAAATACATTGGATATATGATTTACATTAAATAGGAATTTACAGGAAGCCGAACACGGGTAGAAATTCATCAGATTTGAGTTTCCATGCTCAACGTTTCCATTAGATTCATGATTTACATTAGATTTAGATTTACATTGGAGTAATTTCCATGGCTTTTTACTCTTTAAGGGAACAGCATCTAATTCCAGCGTGCCTCTAATGTTGGCAGGTCAGAACTTTGACGTTCAATTAAAGCTAATTAAAAGCGTTTTTAACTGAAATCGAGTGATAAATAGTTCAAAAAGAAGTGAGCAAGCTAGTTTCTATCAAAAGTTTTGCAACATTAGTAGTTTAAATAGTGAAAATAAGCAAATTGGATGGAGTTAGGAGCAAGTGCTTAACCTGCCAAACATACGAGAATTTCCCCTACATCATATTTCAACATTACATTGAGTGAGTTTACATAAGAAATAGTAATTACGTGCTGTGTAAATTTACATATTTTTTTCTGTGAGGTTTTTGAACAAACCCATAGCTCTCTTTTATTACGTAACGCAAAATCAATTGTTTTACGCAACGCAAAATACATTTTTTGCGTTACGTAAAAAAAGAACATTCCCAAACATGCTAAAAATATTTATAAACGCAGGGGAATGCATTTTATATTGATTTCAGCTGATTGCACTTGAACTTCCATTAAAATTTTGAAGTTTTTTGAAAAAAAAATATGCCCCTAAATTTCAGCTTAAATAAGTAAGTTTTAGAATTAAAAATTAGCCATGTGTGCCCATTTTTAATTGGTTTTTTTTTCAGGTGGATTGGTAGATTGGAAAAACACAAATATTGAATTTATTTCAAATAGGACCGATAGTTGCCGAGCTGTTGACAACTAAAAAAATTAAAACCGATTGGCAAACACTTAAAAAAATCTCAGTTTCAATTCTTTACTTAATTATTCATAGCAAATATATGCCAAATTTTCAAAGTCAACATTAAATATTGAAGAAAATCAGCTTGGAGAAATATACCCATTTCCATCACTCTAAATGGTGGTGTCTGAGTGATGCTCGATAATCCGGGGTGTTCCTTGAAATTTACTAAAACCAAGTACACCAACGAGTAGAGCAGCTTTTTGTGAACATTTCGGTTTAATTTGGCTTTTACCAAAAGTTATGGGTAATTCTCTACCAACTCACACGAAATCGGGAAAAGTTGCCCCGACCCCTCTTCGATTTGCGTGAAACTTTGTCCTAAGAGGTAACTTTTGTCCCTGATCACGAATCCGAGGTCCGTTTTTGATATCTCGTGACGGAGGGCGGTACGACCTTCCATTTTTGAACATGCGAAAAAGAGGTGTTTTCAATAATTTGCAGCCTGAAACGGTGATGAGATAGAAATTTGGTGTCAAAGGGACTTTTATTTAAAATTAGACGCCCGATTTGATGGCGTACTCAGAATTCTGAAAAAACGTATTTTTCATCGAAAAAAACACTAAAAAAGTTTTAAAAATTCTCCCATTTTCCGTTACTCGACTGTAAAAATTTTGGAACATGTCATTTTATGGGAAATTTAATGTACTTTTCGAATCTACATTGTCCCAGAAGGGTCATTTTTTCATTTAGAACAAAATTTTTCATTTTAAAATTTCGTGTTTTTTCTAACTTTGCAGGGTTATTTTTTAGAGTGTAACAATGTTCTACAAAGTTGTAGAACAGACAATTACAAACATTTTGATATATAGACATAAGAGGTTTGCTCATAAACATCACAAGTTATCGCGATTTTACGAAAAAAAGTTTTGAAAAAGTTACTTTTTGCGTTTCTCTTTGTTTCGTCGTCCGTGTCTGTCGCGGGTGACCAAGAACGGCCATGATCGATGACGACCAACTTTTTCAAAACTTTTTTTCGTAAAATCGTGATAACTTGTGATGTTTATAAGCAAACCCTTATGTATATATATCAAAATTTTTGTAATTGTCTGCTCTACAACTTTGTAGAACATTGTTACACTCTAAAAATAACCCTGCAAAGTTAGAAAACACGAAATTTTAAAATGAAAAATTTTGTTCTAAATGAAAAATGACCCTTCTGGGACAATGTAGATTCGAAAAGTACATTAAATTTCCCATAAAATGACATGTTCCAAAATTTTTACAGTCGAGTAACGGAAAATGGGAGAATTTTTAAACTTTTTTAGTGTTTTTGATGAAAATACGTTTTTCGGAATTCTGAGTACGCCATCAAATCGGGCGTCTAATTTTACATAAAAGTCCCTTTGACACCAAATTTCTATCTCATCACCGTTTCAGGCTGCAAATTATTGAAAAACACCTCTTTTTCACATGTTCAAAAATGGAAGGGTCGTACCGCCCTCCGTCACGAGATATCAAAAAACGGACCTCGGATTCGTGATCAGGGACAAAAGTTACCCCTTAGGACAAAGTTTCACGCAAATCGAAGAGGGGTCGGGGCAACTGCTGTGTGAGTTGGCGGAGAATTACCCTTATTTCTATTTCTTTTACAAGCAGTTTACAAAAAAATTCCAAGGTCTATTCTCGTCAGACGAGAAAAACCTGTTGCCCACTCAATTTCTATTATCGGCATACTTTTTTTTTCATTCAGCGCACATTTGTGGATACCAGTTCATGTTATTTGAAACAAACATTTAGGAGTAAGCTAACAAAAATTAGCATTTCCACATGAAGTCTTCTCACTCTTACACGCGCTGATGGTGTTGGTCTCGCCCAATTTTCGGCAGCCTTCGGTGAGAATAGGTAAAACGTCAAGTGACTCAGGGCGTTTGTTTTTCTTATAGTGCTTGCCCTTGTAAGTTGATGGCCTAAACAGTTATTTAGGAGCTTTAATCGAGCAACAAACTCTCCATATGCCGAAGATAGATGATTGACGAGAATAGGTATATTTCCCTTTTTTAAATCAAATTCTTTTATTTTTTTTTAGGTTTTTATGTCTTCTAAAAACGGGTAAATTTTTTTAACCAATATTTTCAAAAAGTTGGTAATAGTCTCAAAAACACAATGTACCAAGTCGATCAACAATATCTCAGTGAGGTCATGATATTAATATCGTTTGGAGTTATTTTTGATCCACAGACAATGGATCTTTATGAATTATGTTTTTTTTTAGCAGTTATGGGATTGTTCAAAGTTCTGATCTATTCATGTTGCAAGATATCAGTCGAAACTCACCTGTCGACCTCCTCCAGCCGGTACTTTCCGCCTTCAGTTCGAACTCTTTCCGTCGCACGGCCACATTCGGCACGACCTGCTTCGGATTCATCCTTAAAAAAAGATAAAAACAACAGTTTAAAACCTGCTTCCAATTCTCAAACTTTAACCTTGCGAAAACTCACCGACTCAGCTCGCTCTTGTACAACTCCGCCCTGTCGACCCCGTCCGGCGACAGCGGCCGGCCCGACTCGAACAGCTTGGCCTTCTCCGAAACGACGTGCATGCTGGCGGGCGACAGGGGCAGCGCCGACTGCGACCCGCTCAGCTGCTGGTTCTGCTGAATGAGCAGCAACGAGGGCGGCGCCGACTTGGGCTCCCCATTCGTGCCGGCGAAGAACTGCTCCCGGATGGCGGACATCGCGGAGCTGTGCTGCTCGCGGGCCGCCGCCAGGCTGGCCGCGTGCGTTTGCGTCCCGGAGGACATTTTCGTTGTCGTTGGCCGGAGTAAGGAATCTTGCTGGTGGTGTTGGTGGTTGTTGCTTTCGTTTGCTATCACAGGCATTGTTGCGTTTGAGGGTGGCGGTGGCCACACGGACTTTTGAAGCCGGTTCGGGCGGCCGTAGAACTCGCGCTGCTGCACGTCGGAGGCGGCGGCAGCACAGGAGGTGGGGGCCGGCGCTGGGCGCCGCAGGAATTCCTCCTTCTGCTCGAAGCTCTTGCGCAGACGGGACATTATTGCACTATCGCCGCCCCCCATCAGGACGACGTCGTTGGCCGAGAGGGTCGCGGCCGATTTCACCGAATCGTACGAACTTATCGAGTCGCTGTCGCGGCTGTGCTGGAGCAGCATTTTCTGCTGCTGCTGCTGCTGGGCCAGGTACTGCTGCTGCTTGATCGGGTCAAAGTCGAACACGACCGGCTTGGGCTTGGGCGCTTCCGCTGCGATCGGGGGACTTCGGATCTTGGGCACTTCGGCGTAGATGGCGGCGGGTTTGTTGTGGTTGCTGGTTGGGGCCACGGCCGCGGCACTTTCGACGATTTCCTGCAGCGTGCTGTACAGAGATTCCTGCTTTTCCTGGACATCGGTGAGGACTTGCCGCTTGCCACCACCCGTGGACGTCCGGTGGTGGGAGGAGGGCGTCGAGGACGCCTTTGGAATGAAGAGCTGCTGGGGCTGGGGTCGCTGGTTCGTTTCCGGGTTGTAGGCCGTTTCGCTAAAGTACTGTTGAGAGAGACAAAATAGACTTGTTTGAGAATCTTCAAGCGTTGCAAGCCGCAATCACCCTACCGTTTGCAGCAAATCGTAGTTCTTCGGCACGACCTGCAGCGTGAGCGTCTTAGGCGTCTGCTGGATGGTGGCGACGACCTGCGCGTACGGCAGGCTCGCCACCGACAGGCCGTTCACGGCGAGCAGCCGGTCGCCCTCCTGCAGGCCCGCTAGGAAGGCCGGCGAGTTCGGGTGGACCTTCTTCACGAACACGGTGTCCATGGGCTGGGCAAAGTTGGGCATCCCGGCGGCGGCCGCTAGACGGTCGGCGCCCGGGTCCGGGGGGTGCGCGTCCGGCGGTGGGTACACGATAAAGTGGCGCAGCGTGAAGCCAAAGTCGCCATTGTGCCGGTGCAGCACCACGAGCCGGGGCCCGCTCACGAGGCCGGAGGAGGTGACGAGAATCTGCGCAGAGAGAAAAAGGTAAAATTGTGGAAAATTAGTAACAGTCAATTTTTGGGTGTTTTTTTGGTAATTTGATCGCTCTCTCTCGTGCACCCGAGCGGGGGTCGACCGATTTATGATTTATAGCCGTGATTAACATTTTAATTTGCGCCGTGGGGCAGGAAGTGGAAGGGTCCGGTTATAGGTTAGTTATTTATCACGTGAGAGGGCTACGACGGACGTGTGATCACCGGACGAGATTAAATCGATCGGCATCGCTGGACAGCGTTGCGTAAGGTGGTTGAAAGTGTAATTTACGACGAGCTTGATAAGGTTAAGAAAAGAGGGTGTGTAAACTGCTTGTTGATGGGAAATTTAGATATGTTAATCGAATTGCTATCTCCATGCAGTTTAGAGTTTTTAAAAAGTTTTATAAAATAACATTTTATCGCAATGTCGCATTCTAAGCTGTTATCTCGTCCAGATAAACCGTAATTCCCAACACTCGAATCGTGTATCGTTCACTGAATCGTCAGGCGATAGCGATTAAAGTGGTTCTACTTCACATCTAGGGTTAGTGATTTTTTCACGATTTCACGAAAAGCGTGAAATTTAGAAATTTTCGTAAATACTTGTGAAATTTAACATTTTTCTCAAAAAATTGTTGCAACATTTTACTATCAGTCAAACGAAAGAAAATATTTAATTTTTTCATGCAGTCTTCAGCAAAGTTGTTGGTATACGGAAAAAAATCCATTTTTTATTTAACTTTTTATGACTGAATGTTGAATTCCCAAAATACGTTTTTTATAATTTTAATTTTTTTTTATGTTTTAAGCTACTAAAAAAGTCATCTTTTTATAGAAAATTTGGACAAACAACTAAAAATCACTAAAATATGTTTTTTTAAATGCAAATCTGATTTGCAATCAAAAAGTTTCTTGTAGTTTTATGATTATTTTTTTATCTATTCCTTTTTGCCTTCCTCACCTCAATGAGGAAAGGCTTTAAAATCACTCGAAAAATGAACTTCTTTATTCGACCTCGTAGACCCACCTTCACGTATATCTATCGACTCAGAATCAAATTCTGAACAAATGTCTGTGCGTGTGTCTGGATGTGAGTCCGTGCACCGAAAAATATGCACTCGATTATCTCCGGACTGGCTGAACCGATTTGGACCGTTTTGGTCTCATTCGATCCGTCTTGGGGTCCTACAAGACCCTAGTTAATATTATGAAGTTTAGAAAAGTACTTCAAAAGTTATGCTAAAAAAACAGTTTTAGCTTAACTTCGGAAGATTGTAAAAAGGGTGGTTTTTGTAAGAAAACCCGTCATGCTATATATTATTAGAAAGGTATTTGAAAGACCTTTCCAACGCGTTAAAAAGATTGAAGATCTGACTACCCCATCAAAAGTTATGAGCACTTAAGTGTTATTTATAGACTTTTTTGAAGCCGGATCTCAAATATTTTGATGAAAAAGTTGTCCGGATCTATCATGCGACCCATCGTTGGATAGATAATCAAAAGACCTTTCCAACAAGCCCAAAAGATTGAAGATCTGACAGCCCTATCAAAAGTTATAAGTACTTTAGTGTTTTGATACACTTTTTTGAGGCCGGATCTCAGATAATTTGATAAAAAAATAAGTGTTATTTATGCACTTTTTTGAGGATGTGTAGTGTCTTCACTCTATGAATGTGAGGAAGGCACCAACCACCTAAAGGTGGATTAAGTAACGTTTTTTAATAAAATGTACCGTGTTCATGTTACAGCCACTTTTGGGTATTCATTTTCGTTTTTTTTAGTTTAAAAAACATCTTAAAAGAAAAGCACATCTAAAAAATATTTTTTAGGAGCTGAGTAAATTTGCTATGCTCTTATGCTCTCTGGAAATTTGAAAATCAGGCAATACATTTCTGAGATACAGCCTCACAAAAGATTCGAATCGATGAAAACGTATTTCTCTAAGTATCACCTAACAAGCCTGTAAGTTTCAACTGACGATATTCAGGAAATTGTTGGTGCGATTTTCAATGTTAACGATTGAAACTTTTGCAAAATTTTCTGATAAAAATGAAAATATTTCAAAAAATATATAAGGCTACTGCAAATAAAAAAACGTTACTTAATCCACCTAGGTGAATGGGGGCTTCCTCTTCTCGGTTCATACACAAATAAATGTATTGAGAATGTACATGTATATATAGAGGCGATTCGTTGATTGAGTTCTAAAATTCAACTAAATTGGTAATATTATTGTTCACAATGATAAAGCTTAATTTTCTGGGTACAATGACCCTTTGTACGACCGCAAAGGATTTAAAATGGATTTTTAAAACAATTTAAAATAATAACTTTGCGATCCTTTTGACTGAAAGCAGAATACTTAGTATATAGTCTAGAGACTTACTAAATCGAATGCTATTCAATCCGAGTAGAAGTAAAATACGCCCATGTTCGTCGACGAAAATCCATGTAAGCAATGCACGCGAGTTTTTACACCGTGACGGCATAGGGGGATGGCGTCACTATTTTTAGACCACGTTTTCCACTTTTTCTTATCGAAACCGACTACTTTATCGACTTCATTTTGCTGGGCGAGATAGGACGCCGTCTATTTTTAGACGATGACTCAGCACTTTTGCACTTAAAAAAACCAGATGGCAGCACGATGTAACGCCACGTCCCTATGCAGTGCTCGAACGAGTCAAAATTTCCGCAAACTCTCTCCTTCTCTCGCCTTGCATTCCGCTCTCACCTTCTACAGCTAAAGCGAAAATTTAAGAAAGGGTAAAAAGTGTATCGCTAACGGAGTCGATCGATGGCTCATGGATAGGTATCTAAGAACACATTACATATTGTCATTTCCCGAAATGACTTGACTTGTCTTGGCTTGGCGAAGACGTTTTTGAGGCTATTCTGGTCCTGATTTGAGGTCGGCGGAATCTTAGCATGCTGGACGCGATTCACAAAGGGAATTTTATTTCCTAAAATGACATTCGAAGCACGATGAAAAATGCTTTCGAGTGAAGTATAATAGTTCTGGGTTTTTTAGCCGGATGGGCGAACCAGCATGTGATAATGCATTGGTATCGTCAAAAATAGCAGTTTAGTGCAGATATTAGCGACTAAGCCTAATAATTCGTCGAGATATGTATCTCATTGGATTGGGTTTTGAAAAAGCTTTACAAAAATGTGCAACATGCCGAAATTTTGGTTAATTTTGGCCACGTTTTAGTCGATTTGGAGGCGGCTGAATGCAAACAGTTTTCTTAAAGTGGCTGTAACTTTGGCTAATTTCAATGGATTTTTGTCCCGTTTCAGCCGTGGATGGAGGACATTCCAGACTACCTAGTTGTGCAAAAATGAAGCAATTTTGAAAATTTTTCATCGTTTTTGTTTTTCCATTTTAGTTTTGCAAATCGTTTTTCGTAAATATCTTTTGACAGGAAAGGGCTACGGGGAAGATTTTCAATAGCGACTTATCGGAAGCTAAGAGGGATCGAATGCAACCGGAAGTGTCCAAATCCGTTCAGCCATTTCCGAGAAATCGAAGTGCAATTTTTTGGCCAATTTTCAAGTGATTTTATATGGCATTCCTCGGAGAGGAAGCCAAAAACAATTCAACGAAAATTTAACTTCAATCAGCTGAAATCAATTTAAAATTCATTTCCCTGCTTTAAGAATCATTTTTAGAATATATGTGTTCATTAAAAAATCTTTAGATTTTTGGTGAATTTTCAATGTACAGTACTGCTGTTTGCTGTTTTTTGGAAATACCAACTTTTCAGAAATTTTAGAATGTGGAAAAAATCTTTGACTGAGTTATTAATTTTTAAATCCATACTGATTTTTATCAAAAAATCGAAATATTGAACGCAAACAATTTTCAACTTAATTTCCGATGTAAAAAAGAATTTACAATCAAAAAGTACTTCAGTGAAATATTGACAAAGCGCACCGTTTTCAAGTTATAGCCATTTTCAGGTAACTTTTTTGAAAATAGTCACAGTTATTCATTTTTTTTAAATTAGTGCTCATGTTTGCCCACTTAAAAAAATATATATTTTGGAAAAGCTGAGATCTTTACGAAAACAATATTTTATTTTTTTAGATTAAGACTAACATTTAAAAAGGGCAAAACATTCAAAACCCTTTTGAAATGTTAGTCTTGATTTAGAAAATTTTTTTTTTTTTTCTAAAAGATCCGAAAATTTCACGAATGTTATTATGTTATATTCTAACATTCAAAATCGGGCCATTAGATGCTGAGATATCGACGATATCGAGATAAGATGGTGGATTGTTTGGGTGAGACTCAGAAAACATCGATTTTCCTGTTTTTTCATCTTTGCATGGCAATATCTCAGCAACTAAAGGTCGTATCAATAAAGTTATAAGAAGCAAAATATAGAGAATTTTCTCAGCTCTCAAAAAAAAAAAAAATTTCAAAGGTAAGCAAACATGTGCACTTATTTAAAAAAAATGAATAACTGCGACTATTTTCAAAAAAGTTACCTAAAAATGGCTCTAACTTGAAAACGGTGCACTTTATGAAAATTTCAAATCAAGTTTTAGTGACAAAAAGTGAAATTAAAAATCAATATCAAATATTTTCAGTGTAGTCCTTATCCATACCTACAACTTCGCTGAAGACACCAAATCTATCAAAAAATTCCTTCAAAAGAAGCAGATTTTTGATTTATCATATATCATTTGTGTATGGACAGCTGCCAAATTTGTATGGAATGACAAATGATGCAAAATGGCTTTTTTTGGCATACCGAAGGCACCAATAAAGTTTCTGACGGATAAAAAAGAACAAAAATTTAAATTGAAGAAAAATGACCGATTTCGTAGAGAATTGCCCACATTTAAAAACCTACAAAATGCAATCAAAAGAATAATTATTGCATTTTATTTCTCGAAAAACAAGGAGTTTAAAGATAAATCCTTGGGCATGAGTAAGGACCTCGACGCCGTTAGCAATGTTGGCTTTAAAATAAAATTTCGTGATAATATCACTTCCCCCCAGCCAACATTTTTGCCTTGCGCAGCGGGCCTCGACGCTGTGTCTAGGTTTATTTCCTAGCTAGGAGCCATCAGTGTTTCAAGAGGTGGTCCCAAGGCCGAGTAGGAGTTCATGAAGCAAATTAGTCGTCTCCCACCCCTTTTAAATTGAAAAATGAACTCTGAAACCAGCGCTTACTCACAACAGAAACAGAGGCCTCTTCTAGGCATTGTAGGATAGAATAGAAAAATTCAATGAAAAAAATAAATTTGAAATTTATTTAAAAAAAAAGGTACGTGCATAAATTTTAAACTTCCAGTTAAGTAATAATACAAAGCATTTTGATATGTCAAAATTTCCATAGAGTCTCGGTCAATCAATAATGTAATGATATCGGACAATATTCGTTGATCTGTTGAACTAACGGTTTTCGGATTATGGTTGTATCGACCATAACTTTTCAAAGGGCCACATAGGTTTTGTGAATAGGAGTGTATCTCTTTCACTCAAATGACAATTTACATAAGTTATGATAGAAATGCGTGCTTGTTTGCAAGGCTTGTGTGCCCTACTGAAATTGAAGGCACGAAATCGTCTTCTTAACGACGAGTGTTCAACTTGTAAAATATGAACTGTTCATTTATGTTTATGGTTTTGGAAGCGGCAAGTCAGGTTTAAAAACAAGGTAAAGGAATGTTTGGCTTTGCAATTAAAATATCGTGGATTTGAGATTCAAGTTACTTTCAGACAATTAAGTTTAGGTTGATTAATTGGAATTAAATGATTGGTTGAACTGTTCGAAGTGTACTATTTCATTTGCAGATCTGCTTCTAGTTGTAATGAACGACAAGACTTCTGACGGACGCAACAGGACGGGGCCAGAAAAAAAGTCCTAAAGATTTATACTCCCTAGACAAGTTAGTTTTTATATCTCAATTTTCGGTATTTTTTTTAATTTGCTTTAAATTTTAAATACATCGTAGGTTTCTTCCAGGCATTTTTACTAATTATAATTCAGATTTCCTTTATTCAGTTTCAAACTTAGATTAACGTAATTGCTCAAGTAATCCATGTTCTTACTACTCACACCTACACTAATTTTCTTTCACCTTCCCCCTCCCGATCCCCTATATCTTCCGGTGGTGTTCATTTTGTATGCAATACTAGTTCGGCCACTACCCTTTTTTTCCACAAGAAACCGGACTTGGACTGACTTGAGGCCGCGTCCCCCACCTTGTGTCGTAAAACGAAAACGAAAACGAAAAACAAGGAGTTTTAAGATAAATGTTTTAAAATGCTAATTTTATCACGAATTTATGCCTAACTTAACTAACTTGTACATAATGATATTCAATTATCAATTAATGAAAACTATGATTTTTTGAGCATCAAGTAGTCTAGAATCAAGGAAAAATATCCAAAAAGCTCATACTCGCTTTTTAAAATATCATCCTTTGGTGTACATTGCCGAAGAATGTGTCAAAAGTGTATTTTCGTCCCACAAAAGTTGCGCAACAGAGCGTGTCCGTTAAGCAGAAGACCAAGACCCTTCCCAAGATCGTCACTTTCGCCACCGCAGATCTTGACCTGGACCGGGCGTGCACCGTACAATTAAGCTGTTACCGTAATCGAAAGTTTTACAATTTTCCGAAAATTGCGTGGTCCAACCTTTCTCCGAAAAAAAAAAACAACACGATACGTCACAGCGTCCATAAATGGGTCAAGCGAGCCCCCTCGGGGGAACACCGACCGGGACTGTCGGGACTGACAGACAGCGGACCTCTCTTTCTCTCTCTCTGTGTGGCTTTCGATTTCAGCTCGCGCGCGTATTACATACTTTTTAATTAACATTTTCGCCCGCGTGTTTTGCGCGACTTCAAGTTCGGCCCCGTTTTTGCTGCGGAAAATTGGCGTAAGCATTCGCGTCACTTATCAATTTTGGACGACGGCCGCGGTGACGGATGACTTACCGCGGTAGGTTGTTTCTAGACCACAAAGTTGTTCCTCCCATGTACGGAGATCGGCGAAAGTGTGCGTTTCGAAAAATGCTGACCTTTTGTACGCGCAGCGTACAAATCACAATAATGGCGAGAAATGAGTGCAAATAAGTGGCCGCGCCGGCACGTTTTTCCCCCACGATTGATCTCATTTGTTTTAATTGCACACCCCGTCCAGCGCAGCCCAGCGATGGTAATTAAGGGCCCGACGCTGACGCGCCAGCCCCATAATCCGTCAATCCGGGATCGCTGCCCGTTCTTCTAGATGTCTAGGGTTTCAGACGTAGAACATGCACCGATGGACATCATCGTGTTTGTGCTCAAGGTGATTGCGAGAAATTCGATACCACCGGGAGATGGATGTCTACTGAGAGGTTGTTGACGCTTGGTTGACGCGTTGGGAGCCGAGTCCGCGGAGTTCCAGGTTCTAGCGGATTCCTTTCCAGATGAATGGGTCGTTCAATTTTTAAAAAGGGGTAATATTCCTGGCGTGATGATAAGTCACGAATGGCGTAAGTGTTGTTTTTATCCATCATTATTCCCTTAACATTGTTATTGAAGACGATTTTATCTTGACATTTGAACTTGAACTTTTTTAATGATACCCAGTAGAAAAAGTTGAATTTGGAGGTTGAAAATTTTATTGGTTAAATATTTCTTCTTTTTTGAGTAATTATACCTAAAAAATGTGTAAAAATGTGTAAAAATGTGAACCTGACAAAAATTTATCATAAACTGATGAAAATTCACCAGTTCCTGATGTAATATTACACTTTTTTAACACAAAATCTGTCATCATTCCCTGATGAATATTGACATAATTTTTTTAAGTGTATTACACATGTCACAGTGTTCAAAATGAAGAGGAAAATTTATTTTCCGTAAAAAATTGCGACATTCTCGAGTTGTTGTCAAGAATCCATCAGCCATTTACCACTTTTCCAGTGTAAATCCACTTTTTACCATAAATTGATGTAATATTACATTACAAAATTAAAAATATTACACTATTAAAATATACATTAACACATTTTTTTTCATATGTGCAGGATGGGAAAATATTCCAAACATTGAAAAAATCTCACTGAGTGAAACATAAAAAAAGAGTTTGTTTTTTTTTATTTCGTGAAAAATATCTGGAAAATTAACTGCACAGCAAAAAATCCGATGGTAAAATCGCATGCAAATCATCTTCGTCAAAAAAGACACTCAATATTACACGCTGCATGTACAATTTTTGTAAACACAAAAAAAAGTTGCAACCGACGGGATTCAAAACCAGCACCAACAGTAAGGACTGGCGCCTTAGCCCGCTCGGCCATCAGACCGATGGAGAATGTAAAGGATAAACGCATATAAGAGCTTGACATTTTGGTCAAGTAGATTTCCCATATTGATGGGCTACATATTTCAGGGTGTAAAATTACATAAAATTGTATAAAATAATGCAATATTTATTTTACACCCACGCTTTTTACGCGCAGATGGATTACTACTTTTTTAGCTGTGTGTATGTGCCATCACTTTTTGTTTGTTAAAAAATGTGTAAATTTGGAAGGTGTAAAACTGGAAAATATATTATTACCTCTTTTATTATGTTATTTCACCTCAATTAAGACTTAAAAAGTTTCAAGACACTGAAAAAGTTGTGAATTTACACATTTTTCAAAGTAAAATTACACTTTTTTCTGACGTAAAAGCTGCAACCCTTCCTAGATGTAATATTACCATGATTTTTGTACTGTGAATGTGAAAACAAAAAAAAACTTTTTTCGATTCTACGGGAAAGTCCAGTGAAGGAGGTATTATACTATGGCAAATAAACAAACTCGCACTTTCTTGTGTTTGACAGTTTGCCAAACTCGCAAAATAAATTGTTTATTTGCTAGTTTGTTTGTTTGTTTGTCATAGTCTAATACGTCCTTGAGACTCAAGAAACCATCGTTTATTCACTTATGCTTCGAGAGATTTCGAGAGAGATTCAAGTTAGCTAAATTGTAAAAGTGTGAAAGAAGAAGTTTGAAAATTTCAAAACTCTCACCCCTTTTTAATGTAATTTTACATACATTTAAGTGTGAAATTACTCAAAAATATTACACAGATTTGGAGGAAAAATTTCGTATTTTCCCTTATACACTGCCATACAATTAAATTGAGTTAACCTCTTTGAAACTGACTAAAACAACGATTACGAACTTAAATTTACCTCTTTTTTTATATTTCAACTAATTTTTTCACATGCTCTTAGGCCAACGTAGAAATTCCCCCAAAAAAATCAAGGAGACAAAAAAGGCAAATTTATGGGAAATTGGACGAGCTTTCCGGTAAAAATATTTTCGAGACTGAAAAAAACAAGTCTGTCATATTAAAATTGCATAAAACCTATTTTTTCAACATTTTTATTTTTAAAATCGCTGTAGCTTCACAAGAATTGGACATAGGACAATGGTCAATATGGAGGCTTTAAGAGCGAGTCCACGAGCAAAGCATACCCATCTCGCATCGACCTCACCAATCTGCCTGAAATTTTCAGGGGTTGTTTGTACATATAAAACTAGCATCTGGCCAAAATATGAGCTATCTAGGTAAACGGGAAGTGGGGCAAATCGGGACACAAAGTTTGAAGGTTCAAAAACATCAAAAATCTTAAAAAGGCTATAACTTAGGCAAAATTCAATTTATTTTCAAAATTCAAAAAAAATGCAACAAAATGCAGGGTAGAGCATCCCAATTGGTTAAATCTAAAGGGAGTTATTGGCATTTTAGTGAAAAAATAGCATAATTTTCAAACTCAAATAAAAAAGTGTTCCATCCAGATATCAACTCGGTTCGACCTGCATCTTGTAGGGGACATCTGGGACTACCATCTGAGACTGAGAACGCTTTGGGTAAGGCAGTTTAACATATTTAATAGACACTTTTACGTTTAGTGAATTTTTTGGTTGTAAATTTTTGCTCGGGGGACCCCTTAGATCCCATTTTCTGTTGATAATTTTATCATATTCGTGTTTCTGAGACAATTTCACAATGGAAACATGCATAAAAATGTTTATTTTGGTCCATTTTAACCCTTTGAAAAATAAAAGTTTACAAAAAATTTAAAAGCTGCTTTTTTCTGGTGTCATCTAGTATCCTTGGAAACGAGCTTGATGCTCAATAAATGTGAACCGAAGATTTTATTTAACTTTTATTTTTTAAAGGGTCAAAATGGATCAAAATAAACATTTTTATGCATGTTTCTATTGCGAAATTGTCTCAGGAACACGAATATGATAAAATTATCAACAGAAAATGGGATCTAAGGGGTCCCCCGAGCAAAAATTTACAACCAAAAAATTCACTAAACGTAAAAGTGTCTATTAAATATGTTAAACTGCCTTACCCAAAGCGTTCTCAGTCTCAGATGGTAGTCCCAGATGTCCCCTACAAGATGCAGGTCGAACCGAGTTGATATCTGGATGGAACACTTTTTTATTTGAGTTTGAAAATTATGCTATTTTTTCACTAAAATGCCAATAACTCCCTTTAGATTCAACCGATTGGGATGCTCTACCCTGCATTTTGTTGCATTTTTTAAGCCCTTTCAGATGCATTTTGAATTTTGAAAATAAATTGAATTTTGCCTAAGTTATAGCCTTTTTAAGATTTTTGACGTTTTTGAACCTTCAAACTTTGTGTCCCGATTTGCCCCACTTCCCGTTGACCCAGAGTGATCATATTTTGGCCAGATGCTAGTTTTATATGTACAAACAACCCCTGAAAATTTCAGGCAGATTGGTGAGGTCCAAACGACGTCCCATACAAAGGGGTATGCCCTGTTCGTGGACTCGCTCTTAATGTAAAATTGTCTGGGAAACCGATTCCCACTATCGGTTTTTAAAAATTTTGACGTTTAGACCACTTTTCAAAAAACAGGTTTAGTAAATGATTTTTGTTTTTTTTAGGAGAGACATACCATCCTGCATTTTCGTGAGTCTTTTTGATACATCTTAGGCAATTTCCTCAAAAATTTTGAACGAAAGAAAATAGTGACATCACCTTTAAATTTAACATTTAAACATAAAAATTGAAAATTCTCATAGAAGTGGCGTGTATTTTTCTTTCAGTGTATTTTTTCGGAAGGCCGTCCAATTTCCTACAAGTTTGTCTTTGACCACTTTTTGATACGATGTAACGGCTTAGAGATACAGCAATATTTAAATTACGAAATACGAAAATATTTAAATTACTTACGACCTTCTCAAATGTCATTATCGAGTGCAACTGGCTCCAAATACACAAAAAATTGCTTATATAGGCCTAGGATAACATGTCTAAAAAGTTTCATTGAAATCGGAGAGGGTCGGGTACAAAAGTACCAGACAAATTCCTGATTTGAGCTGGAATTTCTTTTTACTATTTATTTATCGATCTTGGGTCCAAAACCAAAAAATTGTAAAAATCCCGAAAATTCCCCATTTTATAAAAAAAAAATCTGATATTATTTTTTATTTGGCTGAAACTTTGCTTACATGGTTCCTATGCCCAAAATAAGCTTTTTTGTCATCCATTCGTCCATACAAATTATCATACAAATTTGGAGGGTGTCACACAAAAATGGTATGTAAAACAAATAAAAAAAACTGTAACTCGAGAACGGAATTTCTGATCATGTTGGTGTCTTCGGCAAAGGTATGGTTACACTCTTAAAAAATAACACATTTTTATTTCATTTTGATAAAAGTTTGAACTGTGTAAATCAACATAATTCTAGTGCTAGAATCAACCAATATTCCACGTAGTACAAATGAAGAGCTATCTTTAAACCCCCTTCAAAATTCCCCCTCCCAAAAAGTGTCTACCTTTCGATAGGATAATCACCATGGTTACGACATAACGTACTCCACACTCCATCACCGCCACATCAGGATGCTCTCTGACTCTCACAGGATCATGCTGGGGGTTCAACAACCTTTGCAAACATAGCCCGGGGAGGCCCAGACTCATTCACACACACACACCCAGGCCAGAACCAGGATCGGGGTCGTCATTATGCATTCTGTGCAGCCCCACTCGACGTAGACTGTGTGTTTTGCATCTCATCCAGGAGGAGATTTGCACATCAACCGCGCATGGCCCGTAAATCCGAATAAAAGTGAAGGAGATGTTGGGGGATGAAGTGGGGACGAGCATTATCCTGTTCCGTTGCGGAATTCTTGATTAAATTGACTAGTTTAAAAAAAAAGTGAAGCTGCATTTTAATTTCGTCTAATTATTGTTTACTGAAAAAAGTAATTTAAAAAAGTAAATTTTTTGAGACATTTTGAAATGTTACTCAAGAGAACAACAATTACCACTTTTCAGAACGAAGCATAATTTCGCCTCCCGAAGGGAGCAAATTCATCTCAGACGATGCTGCAAGTGCTACTAACTATGCTAGACATCACACACAACAGAAGGCTCTGCTGCAGCCGGGTGTACATACGCGCTCAATTAATGATGATAAATGGAAGAATAAACATCATAATAGACCGTAAATATTTATGAGTTTATTTTGAAAACGATTTTTTTTATTTTCGTGCTACGCGCTTCATCTCAACAAGTTGAACCATTACCGGGAGGGCCACGACACGATGCATTAAGGGATACACGCGCGTGGTGTGTGCCCTCCCCCTGGTGGGGGTTGGGGTGAAATGGACCCCTTGAAAACTATTTTGAATGCAATATTGTTGAGTAAATGAACACATTTCTGTAATGCCCTTTAATTATTTTTTCTTTTAAATGATAGTTGAGACAAGGGTTTCCAGCATCAAGTATTACTAACCAGTCTGAATGGAATTACCAGCATTATAGAAAATATGTTACAAATTACTTTTAATTTCTTAGTATGATTTTGACATCATATCGCTTTGAAAGGATTTACAAAAAATAATTTCCAAAAGTAATTGAGAATTACCTGAATTACAGCGGAATTACAGAACTAATTGCACAAAATCCTAGTAATTCCGAATTACTCAACATTCTCACACTGGTTCTGGAAATGCCTTGCATGACAATAAATTGGCAAAGAATTGAGTAAAAAAGGGAAATCAAGATCTGTTATTACTCAATTAGAATCAGAGTAATTCTGGATTACTGGCTAAACGATGCTGGAAACCCTTGTTTTGGATAAGTTTTTGTTCTTTTTTATGATTTTCCTCCCAATTCTTATTTATTTTCGTAAATTTACCAAGCATTTTTTTATAGTTAGAAATTGAGTTAATTTCCTCGCTGAAATTGTTTCTTGAAAATTAAACATTTTTTTTATTTGTGTTTTACCCCTCATTACCCACATAGCTCAAAATGGCGTGAAAATGGGTGGTGCTGCAGCAAGTATGTGCAACTCGCGCATCGTAGGAAGTGCAACTAATTGCTCCCCAATGATGCTGCACTTTTTTCCTCGGTTGGTACCTCTTGGGTAAAGCTTGTTATTTTGCCATAAGGGTGCTTGGCTGCCGATGCATAACTTGGGGCAAATGACTAATCGACGAAGCTTGAGGAGGTAAAATTTAAGCATGAATTTAGAAAAAGGTTGAAATTTACCGCGAAGAATTTGTTTAATTTTTAATTTCAATTTTTGTAACTAAAAGTTGATTTGCAAAAAACACTATTTTTATTTATTTTTTTCTGATGTGTTTAAGGGGACATGAAATGTCAACTTTTAAGAAATTTTCAGAATGGGCAAAAAATCTTCGACCGAGTATGAATTTGTGAATCAATACTGATTTTTTTCAAAAAATCGAAATATTGATCGCAAAACATTTTCAACTTCATTTTTCGATGTAACATTGAATTTGCAATCAAAAAGTACTTTAGAGAAATTTTGATAAAGTGCACCGTTTTCTAGTTACAGCCATTTTTAGGTAACATTTTGAAAATATTCTTAGTTAAGGGGTAGGCGTGGCTGAATGGTTACGCTGTTCGCTTTGTAAGCGGAAGGTTCTGGGTTCGATTCCCATCTACCCCTATCGAGAAATTATGGAAAGAAGGAATAATTCTGAACACTTGAATATGAACGAAAAATTCATTAGCTCGCGGCGGGGTTCGATCCCCCGTCCTTTGGGTCAGCAGACAAAAATGCTAACCACCAGACCATCGAGGCTTAGTTGTCTAGAAGGATTAAGAATGCTATAAGAATCCAAGAAACTTGATTGGAATCTGTGTGAACCTAAGAACAGGAAAATGCAATATTGAATGCAAGTTGTATTCAAGGACACTGGTTGCATAATTGTTAGGCGAATATTGAACTTTCAACACGACCAGAATTCACCACAAAAAGCTTGGTGAACCGAATTGGAAAGCTTCCAAAAATGAATCCAAGAACGTACGAAGAATTAAGGACTATAATAGATTTGACCGGCCGCATCACTTACCACGGTGAATCCTGGCTTCACACCTATCTTACTAACACCCTCAAACCTCACGTGATACTTTGTCGAAGACGCAGCTGATTTAGCGGTCTTCATCACTCAAGTATCGGACTAAAATTCCTATCCACTTCCCCCGTGTCTTACCACTGGTCGTGGCCGGCGCTGTGATTGGCTAGCATGATAGGGACATTTGAAAATTGCGAAGTGGTGATGATTGGTTCCTACTCTTCATCTGTGGTCCACGGAGCAATTCTTGGAGGTCCTGATTAGAGGGTGACGAGCGGGAATTCCCGGGAAAAAATTCCCGGGAAATCGACCATTTTTGGACCTCTCGATTCCCGGGAAATTTGGTCGAGACTCCCGGGAAATTTTAAACTTATGAATATCGAAGCAAAATTATATAAACTAATCAGAAAAAAAAAACATTTAAAAAATTCAAAATTGTTTTGAACATTGAACATTGAATGTTCAATGTTCGATGTTCAAGTTCGAATTAACCAATGCTTCTCTAATCTTCTAATTCAGAAACTTTAAAATTTAATTGTTGAAAATTCCAAAATCTGTAATTGAGAGGAGCCAAAAAATTTTGGACCCCAAAATTTACCTTAAAAAATATTAAACAGTTTCCCCCCAGAAATGAAATCAAATGTTTACTTTCAAATATATATATTTTTAAATAATTTCTAAGAGTTAAATTCAATTTCCATATCTTCTCTTGAGCAAAGCAATCCTCATTATCTAGTTTTTTTTTGTGAAAATATGGATTTTCCTGATAACTGTAAATATTTCTTCAATGAATATTTACAGTTTACCTTAAAAATCACAAAAAAACAGTTTCAGAGTTTTGAGTGTGTTGTTTTGAGTAAATTCGTAAATATTTTAAACTACAATTTTGAGTCTTAAAAATCTCAAGAAACGATTTTGTATTTGCGGATTCAGAAAAAATCAAAAGGTTTTATAAAGTTCCTCAAAATAATGAGGCTACTAAAATTAATGTTTCATCGAATTAGTATGATTTATTTGTATATGAATTCATTTAAATGAAACAAATTTATTACTTTTTATTTTAAATATCGGCACTATTGGCATATTCAAAAAACTCCCGGGTCCCGGGAATTCCCGGGAAATGGCTAAATTCAACTCTCGATTCCCGGGAAATTGAAGATCTCGAGAATCGTCACCCTCTAGTCCTGATCAATAACAGAGTAGCAACTACGGGTAGACACCAATGCTATGCTATGCTAACATTTTGAAAATATTCTTAGTTATTAATCTTTTTTAATTAGTGCCCATGTTAGCCCATATTTGAAAAAAATATTTTTGAAAAGCTGAGAAAATTCTCAAAATTTTGCTTTTTTGAACTTTGTTGATACCATAATATATCAGCAACTAATGGTTCGATTTTCAATGTTAAAATATGAAACAATCGTGAAATTTTCAAATCAAAACCAACATTTCAAAAGGCCAAACATTCAAAATTACGTCCTTTTGAAATGTTAGTCTTGATTAAAAAAATGAAAATATTGTTGTCGAAGAGATTAAAAAATTTCTTCGACCAATATTTCGATTTTTTGAAAAAAAAAATGTATTGATTCAAAAAATTATAACTCGATCAAAGATTTTTTGCCCATTCTGGAAATTTCTGTAAAAATGACATTTGATGTCCAATAAAACATATCAGAAAGTAAGAAAAAAAAAATTATTTTTTTCAAATCAAGTTTTAGTAACAAAGAGTAAAATTAAAAAACAATCAAAAAAAATTTCACCGTGTACAATTTTTTTTCAGTGTAGTCCTTATCCATATCTTAAACTTTGCCGAAGACACCAAATCGATCAAAAAATTCCTTCAAAAGATACAGATTTTTCAATTTATGGAAAATTATATGGATAAACTAATGATGCAAAATGGCTTCGTTTGGCATACCGAAGGCACCAAAAAAGTTTCAGCTGGATTAAAAAATACAAAAATTAAATTAAATAAAAGACCGACTTCGTAAAGAATTGCTCAAGCGTACTAAAATGTCGGTATTTTTTACAGGGTTGCCAAAAATTCCAGTTTTTTTTTTTATTTTGGCTAATTAGTGTTGACTAAACTTGCAAAATTGAGCATATATTAAGTTTTTTTGCTTGATTAAAAAAAAGTGTCTTCGTCATATTTAAGAATCTATAAAAGAAACAAAATATTAATTTTGGCTGTGTTCCCAGAATACCTGAAAGTCTGCCAAACACTCGTTTATTTGAATGAAACAAGTTTTGAGTGTCTTTTAACTGAAATAATAGTAGTTTATGCAACAAGTTGCAAAAAGAGGATTTTTTCAGCACGAGTCGTACATTTATCCAACGAGGTTCACCGAGTTGGATAAATACGAAGAGTGCTGAAAAAATCAAGTTTTGCAACGAGTTCCATACAACATTTTTTGCAATTCCAAAAAACACACACTGAGTGAAATTTCATGTCAAATTTTCATGTATTTTGTCAATAAATTGTTTAAATCAAAAAAATGTTGAAAAGTGTTACTTTTCAAAACAAGTGCTGAAAAGTTCAACTTTTCAGCACCCATTTGAGTGCTGAAAAGTAGAACTTTTCAGCATTTATTTTGAAAAGTGTTGCTATTCGATTCTGTTATTTTTGGTACAGAAAAGTAGGCTATTTCGGCGTTCAAGAATGACAGGAAAAGTAAGTAGTTTCACGACGGAATTGCAAAAATAACATTTTCAACATCCGGTCTAAAAAAGAGAATGATTTTACAAAAGTATCGACATTTATTGACAGGGTTGCCAGCTGGTGAAAACACATTATAATCATAGGAATTTTCTTTAAAACTTTATATTGTAGAATGCTTCAAAAGTCAAATTATTTGCAAAATTTGTTTATAAAAAGTATTTCAGATTTCACTTCAAAAGACATCAATTAAGACAGGGTTGCCAGATCTTCAAAATCTTTTGTGCATTGAAAAAGTCTTAAAAATTACTTTCTTAAAAATTATATTAAGGGTTTTACCTGCAAAAAAACAACAATTTGTTAATGGGGTTGGTCCAATTATTTTTTTCAATGGCCAGACCCACTATTTAGAGTTTACCGCAGCGACGATTCGTTGACATCATTCCGTTATACCCGCGATTAACTCAAATACTAACAGCTCTCTTTAACGATCTCCTCTCACTTTCTGTGCGCAATACAACCCCATCAATTCGCCTCATCAGAAGAGCCTCGATTTCACCAACTAACCCCCAACGGTAACCCCATTACCCTAAATGACGCCTAATAACGTCCCCTTGCAAAACCGTCTCAATTTGATTACGTCTGATGAGTCTTGGCCGGGCGCGCGAAAAGCCTCAAATCCCTCAACCCCGTTGCACTTTCGTGTCGTTTGTCGCGCGATTAACGGGACGGGACCTATGATGAGCCATAAATCGGTGCGCCACTTAAGGGGCGGGTTTTAGTGGGTGGTGGCCAATAAAATGGTTCCAACCCTCCCTTCTTCTAAAACAAGCAAGCGCGCTTGAAAGTGAAACCGTCGAAGCGAAATGGAAATTACCGCGCGGTGCCAAAGGTTGTAAAAAAGTACCCTGAGAGTCACAATAAAATTAGACGTGTCCGAGGTAAAGGTTGATTTGGGGGTGTTGGGAGTGAGGGTGTGAAAGTGAAACCATTGAGCGATGACAAAGGTGCAAAAAGTGACGGAATCGTAAACAATGGGTTGGTTTCCTCAATTTGCGGCCAATTAATGGGCCCAAAGTTTTACGAGCGAATCGATAAGTCAGCGAGGCAATTTGGAAGGGGGGTCGTCCGCGAATTACGAACTCCTTAACAATTGTAGCTCGAAGGGCGCACCCATAAATCACGTAACACAACGAAATTTCTTCGCCTGCGAAGCAGGCGTGTGAAAGTTCCGGACGGCGACGACGCCGCTGTCAATCATCATCGATAATAATCATTTTCAGGCAAAAGGGAGCGAACTGTAAACAAACCCCGCACATTGTGCGTGCTGTCAGATTAGGGTGCTGCACCCAGCGCGTCGGCGGTGGTTTTGTCGGCGAGAGGTGCGATGAAAAACAGACAATTAATCAGATATTCATCGGCTGTAGCTGGAGAGCTGGTGTTGGGGAACCCTTTTCGACCCGTCAATCCCCTGTAAAGAGGTTCCGAAAGGGGGCGCCCCCAAACGGGGCCAGTAGCCGACGGCTTGTCACACCTTCTTTCAGCGGAAACGGTGATCTTCATGCAGAAATGTGTGATGGTGTCGGGATTGACTGCTTGGATTTGGAAATTTTAAAATGCTTGGCAATAGATGATAACTTTTAAGTCATTATTTGCAAAGTTATGAACTTTATGGCCTATCTACAATCACTTAGCTTAGAACATCTAAGTAAAGTAGTTACTTAGGAAAGTCTGCAACTTACGTTCGTCATCCACAATCAACTTAGAAAACTTGCTGGGCTGATATACGTTGCTATGCAGTTGTTTGTTTACCTTTGATATGGAAACGTCAACTTACCGTAGATTTTGAAATTTTCCAAACCAAACGTCAGTTTCTAATTTGATTACTTTTCCATTGTAGAAACTCAGATTCATTTCCATTGATTCAAATTCCTAAGCTAAGTGAAATTTTCTAAGCTAAGTGATTGTAGATAGGCCATTACTCAGCGTCGTAGCTTGGAAGGCAGGTAGACAATTGAGCACGAAATTGGAGGGTAAGGATATCTTTAACGAAATTTTACATCCAAATAATGTTTTAGCTTTTCTCAAATCCCTTAAGCAAAATTTAGTTTATGTGATAAATTTGGCACAAAGGGGTCACTCAAACATTGCGTAACAGAAAAAATCTATATTTTCGGACACTCCCGTCCAACACGTAACAAATTTCTCAAACTAATTGAACTCTTTAAATCATATTGATTTTTTTTTTTTTGCAATGTCATTTTCTTTTCATAGCGTCGTAGCTCGAAAGGCACGTCGACAGATGTACTCGATTGTCTACGCTCCATACACCAAAATGTATGGACAAATTTCCAGGGGATCTAGCATGTAAAAAAACGGTGTCCACGTGGTTTATGGACGATCCCTTAAATTTTTTAGGGAACATTAGTTACACTCTAAACAAAAATTAACTTTTTTTTTAGTTGAACCATTCACACCCAAAAAAAATAAATTGCGCAAAAAAAAAACATTTTTCAGAATTCTCATTTTTAAATATGTTTTAGATCACAGAAAATGTCATCTTTTGAGATTTGGCACAAGTTGGTCAAAATTTATTTGGCAGCGTTGTCAATTTTTCGAAAAAAAAATTGATTTTTTTAACGATGAAAAAAGTTTTTAAACAATCAAATGGAGCGTATGGTACGGTATGTCCACGCATCCTTCCTCCCCTGTAGGTTCTGTGAAATGTGATCCGTTCTCAGAATCCTCTCTGCGGTAAACACAATACAATAGGGCTGGCCGCTTTAATTTTTGCAACACACTTTCGGGTGTTCTCGGATGTACTGCAATTATTAATAATGACAAGAAAAGTGCTTGGGGCGTAATCTAATCACAAGACTTTCCAACATGCTTTCATCGGACTGGCTGCATTTGTGTTAGATAAGATTAGATTAGATTAGATTAGATTAGAAAAAAGTTTTTAAATAATAACTTTATTTTCAGGTGTAAAATTAAATTTACGATCGAAAAAGTACTTTACATAAATTATTGTGATTCCGTTTTTTTGAATAAAAATATTGTGAAACTCTGACATGTTTTTTTTTCATAAAATTATTTTTATTAGGTCCCGGTCCTGGTTAGGATCGAGTCGGCTTTTGTAATTACATTTGGCTTAAAGCTAAGAGTAATTACAGAGGATCTTTTGTGTAAATGTTAGTGAGAGGGGAGCCAATTACCCGCGGGAAGGGAAGGGGGATTGTGTACGGGTTTTGGTTATACATTTGATGATTTGATATGACATTTGCTAGGGTCGAATATCACTGTTTTTAAGTTATATAGAGTCGATTTTTTTCGAAAGGTCGGAAAATTTTACAACAATTTATGTTAAGCACTCTTCGATCGCTAATGTAATTTTTCATCTTAAAATTAAGTAAAAAAACACTTTTTTTCGGATTTTTCAGCGTTTTCAAAAATCATTATTTTTTTTCAGAAAAATTGGCAACATTGCCAAATGAATATTGACAAACTTGTGCCACAGCTAAAAAGATGTCATTTGTGTCATCGAAAACATATCCAAAAATCAGAATTTTTGAAAATGTTTATTTTGAGCAATTATTTTTTTTGTTTGAAAGGTCCAATTAAACAAATGGGTGAATTATTTGTAAAGCGCAACAATTTTTCTCTGAAAACTTTTTAGCTCATATCTAAAACTTTTCCGATAAAACCAATTCGTTTTTTTCGTTCTTTCGAATAAAAATATTTTTATAAAAAAGAAAATTTAATTTAATTTATGTTGAGCACTTTTCGACTGCTAATTTGATTTTTCATCATAAAATTTAATGAAAAAAACTTTTTCAGCGAGTATAGAGAATGATATTTTTCTCAAATATTGGTAAAACACTGCCAAATGAAAATTGACCAACTTATGCCATAGCTCTAAAGATGGCATTTTTGTCATCGAAAACATATCCAAAAATCAGATTTTTAATAATGTTTATTTGAGCAAAATAAATGTGAGAATTATTTTTAAAATGCAACAATTTTGCTCTAATTTTTTTTAAATTCATGCCTAGAACTTGGCCGATGAAACCAAATCGATCAGAAAATCCATTCTAAAGATATTCACAAATTTTAGAATATTTTGATAGCCATTTGCAGAGCCGGTTACCAAAATTTAAACAAACAAAGTTCAATTCAAATCAAAAAGAACAAACATAAACTATTATTTTTTTTATTGTAAAGAACTGCCCAAAACAAGAAATATGAAATTATTGGGGAAATTTAATCAACTTTTCGAATTATAACCCAGGGAGGTGAATTTTCATTTAGAAAAAAAAAAAATAATATGAGTACGTTTTTTTTTTAATTTTGACGGGTAATTTTAAAGATCGTTTTTTTAGTGAAATAATTAATTTTTTAAAATTTTCTATCGCATCCTCTAAAAATCAAATTTAGGCCCAGTAATTGTTAGAGAATCATCAAAAATGGAAGGGGTCGTACCGCTCCACCGTAACAAGATTATAACCTAAAAGAACAAAATTACCCCTTACCAAAAAAATTCCAGGAAATAGTAGAGGAGTCGAGGCAATTTTTTCACCGATTTCAGAAGAGTTGAGTGAGAATAACCCTAGATAATTCAAGTTCTTTTGAATTTTCAACAGATGTTAAAAATGTAAAAAAAAAAATCTTAACAGTCTTTTCCATAGCATTGCAACTTGGGAGGCATGGCTTCGAAAACCTTTTTTTTTCGTTTGACATACATAGTGATGACATAGCGATGACATACATAGTTTAAGCAAAACTGTCTTTCTCATACACCAGCGGTATTGAATTAAAGATTCTGACACGTTTAAACCAGATATAACAAAAAATTGATCAACCAATCAAAACGTCTCCCTCAAGTCGATGTCCCCCTCTTCCCATTGAAATCGATAGTGCAACTTGCTCGAACAACCCGAGCCAGCAGCCCCCTTGGGCGACATCTGCGATGATTTATGCCTCCAAATAGCACACAAAATGAAAATAAATGAACTCCATTAGGCCGCGACTGTTGTTGGGTTGGTGTGGGGAGCCGGTGCATGCGACCACGACCGTAGCCGCGTGCCGGCCATCCTGAACTCGAGAAACTTTAAATATTTATGCCGCGGGGCAGATTCTATAAATAAACAGTTGTCTTGGTTCAGAACGTTGCTGGAGATCTAGACGACGGTTTGGGGTTTCCAACAAGAAATCGCCATTTAATGACACGACGGTCCCTACTCAACACTCTCGCGCGGAGCAGCCAATTGTTCTGAAGTAGCCAGGCGCTCCTCTTCAAAGACGACGCCGGGTAGTTGGGTTCTAACAAGCGGCCTTGGACATCGTACTCTGCGCGTTCCGTAAAAGAGAGGTTATGTTGTGGCAATTGTGCGTGCCACATGCAACACTGCAGCTTTGCATAGTGTGCGCGGTAGGGTAAGCGGACCTGCTGTTGATCCAAATCTTTCAGTTGGAACGCTTCTTGGACACTCTACCCTGGGCACGGTTCGCTGGCGTTCTGCTCACCGCAACTTCAGCGGGCTTCAGTGAAAGTATCTTGTTTCATCGTCGTAGGTCAGTGCAGGAAAAGTGCCGCGACTTCCTTACGACGTCGTCTTCGACGACGACCGGCGCGGCGTTCCGTTATAGAAGCCAACAAGTGAGTTGGCCCATCTCACGGCGCGCGGCGCGCAGCTCTGGAGAACTGTAACACGCTGCCTCTAATCTAATTACGGGCAAATTGCTCGGTTACGACCTGGCATTACCGACGGAAATACCGTATCTTAACGTCGGCAAGACTCGAGCTTATCTAACTTTGTAGCGTTTGAACGGGAAGTAGACACTTGAAGTGCGAGTTCAGGTTGGCTTACGTGTGTAGAAGCGGTAATGGTTAATTTTACGAGCACACGCCGGGATTAGTTCCGGAAAGTGATCCCTGCCGACTTCATGACCAGAAGATGCGCGCGCAGATCATGTCAATAAGTCATAATCCCGCCGTACTGTTACGTAACGAAGTGTGGAGTTACGTGATCAGAACCGGTAGCGATCGCTGATCCCATTTCCCAAACTCCTCACCTCTACGACTGGAGGCAGACTCTAATGATTCATCATTGTAGGGTACACCCAGGACGCGGCGCGTGACCGAGGGCTCATCACCCTGGGGGTGACCTGGGAGTTGGCCGACTGGTCAGATTATCATAAATCATGTCCGCGCTCTCCTCAGGTCCAGCAAGATGATGCGTGCGTGTCGAAACGCTTGAGAAAGTCTTGCGAGGAGACGCTGCATTGATGGCAGATTTGTATCATCGAAGTCCTGCTGTTTTTGTTGCAACTGCTGCGCGCGCGCGCTGGAGAAAGAGGAGGAGGTCGGTTGACGTTGTGAGTAATCGGCTTTCCGCCCAGAGATGACTTGCAGTCATAAATAAATAATAATCACAATCAAACCGAAATGCGGGAGATCCCTCCACCTCTCGTGAAGTCGAGAGTCATGAATGGAGCGTCCCGTTGAAACGGACAAAAAGTAACTCTTTTGTTTACCCAAAACAACGCGGACGCGTGCTGCTCCCCGAGCTTGCCGCTCGTTGCAAATGTAAATAAAAACAGTGCAAAATTGCAGCAGATGCTGCGACGACGTGTGTGTTCTGTTGCATTTTCGAAAAAAGCAGAAAAGTCACGTTCCGCGAGATCCATCATCTTGACGAACGGCTGTCCATCACCAAACTGTCAGGATGTGGAACGGAAGGCGTTGCACGGGTTAATTAATTTGACTGGAGAGGGTTTTTTTGTTGGTCCATTAAAGGAGAAATTCAATTTGGGATTTTGAACTTTGTAATCGTCTTGATATGATTTAAAAGTTTGTTTGATTATCTTCCCGTTGATACCTACATCCAAATCAGGGTCTACTGCAATCCAATGCCCCTACAAGTCCTGGCATTGCATGACAGATGTTCTGCCATCAACGTCACTTCTATCTTCAATTTCATTTCAGCAAATTCGAAGAAAATTTCTTATCTTGTCAAAAACAAATATTTTCAAAAATGGTCAAGCTTGGACAACGTACTTTTTGAATGCAAATTTGATTTTACATCTGAGCAATTCTCTGAGATTTCGGTCATGTTTTTTTGTATTTTTTAATCCAGCTGAAACTTTGTTGGAGCCTTTGCCCAAAGAATCCATTTTGCATCATTAGTTTGACCATAGAATTTTCAATACTAATTCTGTATTTTTTGAAGCCATTTTTTGATCGATTTGTGTCTTCGGTAATGTTGTAGGTTTGGATGAGGACTACAATGAGAAAAAAAACTAACTTAATCCACCTATGTGGTTGATGCCTTCCTCACTTTTTACCAACAATGGGTAATATGCGTGGTTTGGACACATATTTCAGCTATTTTTTAGATCTGGAATAATACTGGACTCGTTGGAAAGGTCTTTCAATTACCTAACCAACTATGGGTCGGATTATGGATCCGGACATCGTTTACATACATTTAAGTGAGATCCAGCTTCAAAAAAGTACATAAATATCACTTAAGTGGTCATAACTCGAGACAGGGTTGCCAGATCTTCAATGTTGTGGACTCGTTGGATAGGTCTTTCGATTACCTAACCAATAATGGGTCGGATTATGGATCCGGACATCGTTTACATACATTTAAGTGAGATCCAGCTTCAAAAAAGTACATAAATATCACTTAAGTGGTCATAACTCGAGGCAGGGTTGCCAGATCTTCAATGTTGTAGACTCGTTGGATAGGTCTTTCAATTACCTAACCAACGATGAGTTGGATGATGGATTCGGACATCGTTTACATACATTTAAGTGAGATCCGGATATATGTGAAAACACATTTTTATACATAACTTTTGAACTAGTTATCGAAACTTCAAAAAATTCAATAGCGCTGTATGAGACCCTATACCAAGTCGATTGCAACTGGTTTGATCAAAATCGGTTCAGCCAGTGCTGAGAAAACTCAGTGAGAATTTTAGTCACATACATACATACACACACACATACACACACACATACACACACACATACACACACACATACACACACACAGACATTTGTTCAGTTTTCGATTCTGAGTCGATATGTATACATGAAGGTGGGTCTTTGAGCTTTTAATAAAAAGTTCATTTTTAGAGCAGGATTATAGCCTTACCTCAGTGAGGAAGGCAAAAATGAATTTTTAATTTCACTTTTTGTCACAAAAACTTGATTTGCAAAAAAAAAACACTATTTTTAGTTTTTGATATGTTTTAGGGGACATAAAATGACAACTTTTCAAAAATTTCCAGGGTGTGCAAAAAATCTTTGATCGAGTTATGAAATTTTGAATCAATAAATACTGATTTTTTCAAAAAAAATCGAAATAATTGTCGCAAAAATTGTCCGGCTTCATTTTTCGATGTAAAATCAAATTTGCAATCTTTAGTGAAATTTTGATTAAGTGCGGCACCGTTTTCAAGTTAATGCCGTTTTTAGGTAACTTTTTTGAAAATTGTAGCAGTTTTTCATTTGTTTAAATAAGTGCACAAGTTTGCCCACTTCTGGAAAAAATATTTTTGAAAAGCTGAGAAAATTCACTGTATTTAGATTTTTGGAACTTTGTTGATACGACCCTTATTTGCTGAGATATTGCCATGCAAAGATTTAAACACAAAAAAAAATGATGTTTTCTAAATCTCACCAAAACAACCCATCATTTTCTAACGTCGATATCTCAGTAACTAATGGTCCGATTTACAATGTTTACAATGAAAAATTCGAAAAATTTCTGATCTTTTCGAAAAAAATATAATAATTTTTTTTAATCAAGACTAACCTTTCAAAAGGGCATAATATTTAAAGTTTGACCCTTTTAAAATGTTAGTCTTGGTTTAAAAATTTTGAAAATATTTTTTTCGAAGAGATCAAAAAATTTCCCGAATGTTTCATATTTTAACATTGTAAATCGAACCATTAGTTGCTGAGATATCGACATTAGAAAATTGCGCGTTGTATTTGCGAGAATTAGAAAACATTTTTTTTTTTGTTTTAAATCTTTGCATGAAAATATCTCAGCAACTAAGGGTCGTATGAAAAAAAGCAAAATATAGAGAATTTTCTCAGCTTTTCAAAAATATTTTTTTCAAGAATGGACGAACATGGGCACTTATTTTAAAAAATGAATAACTGCTACTATTTTCAAAAAAGTTACCTAAAAATAGCTATAACTTGGAAGCACTTTATCAACATTTCACTTAAGTACTTTTTGATTGCAAATTTGATTTCACATCGAACAATTAAATTGAAAAAAAATTGCCACCAATATTTCGATTTTTTGAAAAAATCGTTGATTCAATAATTCATAACCCTAGAAATTTCTGAAAAGATGACTTTTGATGTCCCCTAAAACATAGCAAAACATGAAAAAAAAAAAAAAAAGTGTTTTTGCATCAAGTTTTAGTGACAAAAAGTGAAATTAAAACTCACCCAAATTTTTTTACTTTGTATCATATTTTTTCAGTGTAGTCCATATCCATACCTACAACTTTGCCGAAGTCACCAAATCGATCAAAAAATTCCTTCCGAAGATACAGATTTTCGAATTATCATAAATCAAGTTTGTATGGCCAGCTGCCAAATTTGTATGGAAAATTATATGGACAAACTAATGATGCAAGATGGCTTCTTTCGGCATACCAAAGGCACCAAAAAAGTTTCAGCCCGATTAAAAAATACAAAAATAAATCGAATGACCAAAATCTCAGAGAATTGCTCTGTTTCAAACTCAATAACCGAGCAAATCACCCCACTGTTGACTGCAACATAGTCTAAGCCGGGTCTTAGCCCAAAGTGGTACAAAAGTTAGTTTTGCTAGGCGCTCATAGATTATTCAGAAGGCGCGCGAAAATATCCACCAGTTCCAACTCGAATTGTTTGTTCAAAAGGTGGCAATTTCGCTCCACCAAGAAGTAATAGTTCGCAACCAACATCGCTGCGCTGCTGCCGGTGTTGTCCCGCTGCTGCAGGTCGCACGGTGAAGGCGAACATTAATCATAAAAAAACGATATTAAAATAAATTGACATGCGTGGGCAATTAGCACCTCTCGCTGCTCGCCGTTGTCTTCTTAGGAGAGCGAGAGGTTGGTTTTGTTTATCTTGTTTCTTTTTCTGTGACGACTGTGACGACCAACTCGACTCGACGTCGTCTATAAATCACACCTATTCGATAAATCAAATTCGAGTGCGGCGAGCGAAAAAAAAGAACGGTAAAATTGTGCGCATAATTTATGTTTTCGCTTCACTTTCTGTCAGATTGTGTGTGTGTGCGGTGCGGAATGACGCGACGCGATGGCGTGTGCGAGGTGGCACGGTAAAAAAAGTTTTGTGACTTTGTTGGATGAGATTCGAACCGGGAACGGTGGCGCGCGGTAGCGCGCCCTTACAGGATGGACTGTGGCGGCAACTTTGCAAAGTTGCACATTTTAGATTATTTTTTTAGTGTGGTCACACTCGAAAATAACAGAATCACGATTTGCAAAAATAAACGGCAATTTGAATATATGGCCGGCAGGGAAATGTCGGAAGAAACCCTCGAAAAATGCAATAAAAAAAGAATACAATTGGCTTTGCACGCGAAAAAAAATACAACGTAATATGTAAAATTAAGCCTGGCGAAGTGACGCATGGTCGTTGGATGAGTGAGCGATGTAGCACGATCCCAGGCCGATGTGTGATAGCATTGTTTCGGGGCAGTTGTTTTCATATGGTAATTTGCTCATTTATTGGATGCAGCGGGTTTCAGTATTGTAATTTCGTTCGTGATCTTGTGTGACATTGACAAGAGCTGCAGTGATTGTTATTGCTCTGTGAAATTTTTCGATTCAAAAGTGACAGGATTTTCCAGCATTACGAAATGATCTTTTTTTCAGGATTTCCTGGTTACGCATTGGCCACTCACTTTGCCCGCAAGTACACACACTTTGATTGACACGCCCGGCGCATATTAAAACATTTTAAAAGTTCAAAAAAAAAAAAAATCTACCTAATTCGATTACGCAAACGCACCTTCTGGCACTTTACCGGAGTTTGCCGCGTCGGCGGCGTCGTCATGACATAATGAGCCCCGATTTAAGTGGATTTATCCGAAACCCAAATCACTGCCAACCAGCCAACGTCGGCCCTTTCCCTTCCGAACGCTGTCTCCTGATCGGTCTTTCGAATAACAACAGCAACCAAAACACGACACGCGGGCTTCGACGCTTATCTGCCGCCCGGATCAGAAGCTTAAACGCTTGTTTACACATATTTGTCCCTAAGCTGCCTGCCTCCGACTCGCTCATTCATAAGGTTCACGCTGGAGATCAGATTGTGGATATCGCGCGACTCATCGAATACGCCCGAGTGGTGTTGCAGAGTTGATTGATTAGTTAGCAACTCCGATCACGGCGGGAGGGGTTTCGATCGGTACACAGAATCTCTTGCGATGGCTCGACCGAAGACTTGAGAAATGGTACGAAAAGTTAGGTTAGGTACGGCGGGTTGTGATTGGATTTGCTAATTAGATCGATGTTGCAACCCGTCGTACACTTGGCATGGTGTAACTGCATTTCTTGGAATCTTGATTTATTCATGGGCAGAACTCCAATACCTTTGGAAATTTATCACTCATTTGAGTGCTGAAAAGTAGAAATGAAAAAAGAAGACCGTTTGAAGATGACAGGAAAAGCAAGTAGTTTCACAACGGAATTGTAAAAAAAACTTTAACAATGCAATCATAAATCGGAGCGTTGGGTACGGTATGTCCACGCATCCTTCCTTCCCTGCAGATTCAATGATATGTGATTCGTTCACAGAATCCTCCCTGCAGTAAACACAACGCAGTAGGGCTGGCCGCTGTAATTTTTGTAATACATTTTTGGGTGTTCTCGGAAGTACACAGTAAAAAACTGTGCAAATTTGGATGTTTTACAATTGGATGGTTAAATATCAAGATTAATTTTTTAAAAGGTCCTATCTTCATAGGAAACCCATGACTCATAGATTGTTTTAAAAATTAATTTTAGATATAACGTCTTTTATGATAGTCAATTACTTCAACTCAGACTTGAAAAGTGCCAAATCACTGAAAAAGTTGTAAATTTAAACATTATTAAAGATAAAATTACCCTTTTTTCTGACGTAAAAGATGTACCCATTATCAGGTGTAAAAATACCATGATTTTTATTACAGCGTAATTATTAATATTGACAAAAAAGGGCTTGGGCGTTATCTAACCGTGAGAATTTCCACCATTGTTTCAAATTCAATTTTTTCTAGCGATTTTAATTAAATATAACAACCACAAATAACAATCTAATAATACCGGTTTCGAAAAATCACGTTCTTAGTTTACGTGAAATTTTACACAAGATTCGGATTAAGTGCCCAAAATCACATTAAGGAAGTCATAATCTGACCTGTCGAACCTGCAGAATTGGCCCTTTATAAAACAAATCACTTGGCTCTACTGCATTGAAAATATTCAAAGAAACATGTTTTTTTTGTAATACAGTTTCTTATTAGCCAGCACAGTTTAAAAAAAAATACTCCGAGCTGATAAAATAAACTTACTACTGTTTTATGTAACTTTACCTAAATAATTGTGCAAAAAATTAAATTACATAGAAAAGATTCAACTTTCACCACACCGCCTTAATTTTCATCAGTTTCATTTTTTAATCAGATTTTTTTTGTAATTTTACATAAATACTGATGAAAAATTACATCTGCAATAGATTTTTTTATTGTTTTTTTTTTTTTTTTTTTCAAACATTAATTGAGGTAACATTACATTGAATGTTTTTAATGCATGCCTTCAATAATATTCAACACTTTTTTACTACGTATGGATTTAAGATGAGGCTTCCTGTTTTTGAATTGAATTAAAAAGATCCTTGAAATCAATCAATCAATGCAAAAAAAGCCTAATTAAACAATAAGATGCTGTGGCAGTAAAAAATGTATAATTTTACACGAAATCTGATAAAAATCACATAGGCGTAACACAACTTTCCTCATTTTCTATATAACTTTTTTTTAATTATGTAAAATTACATTAAAAATGTAACTTTACATGATTATTTTTTCACAAGCTGTACACAGAGAAAAATGAATTTTAGAAGGTTGAAAATGTTGTTGGATGAACATTACTTTTTTTGAGTGCTTTAAACTTTAAAAATGTGAAATTCAACAGAAACTGATGAAAAATTTACCAGTTCCTGATAAAAAATTCCACACTATTTGACACAATATCTGTCACCTTTTCCAGATGTGAAATTACCATTTTTTGTCAGTGTTTGTTCCCCATTTTTACTTTACAAGAAAGCCTATCATTAGAGGAATAAGCACCTAGATTTCCTTGAAATGACCTCAAAATTGAACAAAAAGGATTTTCTTCAAATTTGTGTTAAAAATTAATAAACCTTTTTAATGTTTATGGTTGTTGCTTTTCTGACTTCAGGCCTGTTACTAAAAAAAACATTATAAAATTGTCATAATTGGGTCTTTAAATTGAGTTAAGATTGCTTTTTTATTACACACAACGATAAGGCTTATTTTGCTGAGCAAAATGGCACATAAAAAAAGTTTAACATTGATTTTGAAATTAATTGGGAAAAAATGCCCTTTCTTAAAAGAAAGTTTTTTTTTTCCTTGAAAATAGAAAAAAATAATCAGACATGGTTTTCTGGCATGTCTTTTCTCATTGTATATAAAAAATAGCATAAGATTATAGGACCCTATTTCATAGTGTACGAAAATTATTAATCGACATTCTCTTATCTTCATATTCTATGCCATCAAAACGATGATAACATATAAAAAATATTGATCAGGCTGAAGCAAAAATCTTGCAATAAGGAAATAATAAAATCCTAGCAAAATTATTCTTAATATTACACAAACCGTTTTTAATCCTTGAAAAAGGCAATAAATTTGCAGAAACGTCGGAAATTGAAACAATACATTGTTTTCACTGCTATATGACTGAAAGCCGAAAAACCAAACCCAATATTTAAATAAATTGATCCTTCTTTTGTAATAATTAATAGTATGCATGCAAAAAAACTATTGAATGTTGAAAGGTTGAAAATTTGGTTTATTAACCCTCTCCCGCCCATGGTTACTCCAGAGCACCAAAACTTTGAACTCAAATATCTCGAAACTGACACAACTTTTCATGGTGCTTTAAGTTGCAGGTGTTCATGTAGAATGTATACTAACATCTCCCCAAATTCCATAAAATTTGGTTAAGCACAAGCAAAGTTACAGCACGAAATGTAAACAAAAATGGGCCAATTTTAGGGAAATAAATAAGACCTGTTTTCAAAAGCCCGTAAAAATTACCAAACAAAAAAATTTTTGAAACCAAAAATGTTTTGCTATCATTTGAACCATGGACAAGGACCCCTGTGAATAACATTGTGAGTTTGGACCGGTTTCGAGTATTTTTCAACCTTTTCCATTTGGTGCACCAGAGCACCACCCAGGCATATGAGCAACTAAATATTCTGGAGGACTTTTTTCTAAACTACAGATAAAGCTTATTTTTATCAAAACAAAACTTTATAAACCTTTTGACTATTCATAAACAAGACAATACATTGTTATTAGACCGATGGTTTTATTATTTTCCTTGTTTTTCATGAAAATGGTTGTTTGTGAGATTTGAATGAGCTAATCAAAGAAATCTGAAAATGCAGAGATTTTAGAATTTGTCATTCATACTTCAGAAATATGGTCTTAAAGCAAAGAATAACTAGTTTTTAACACATTTCGAAGCAGTTTCAAACAACTGAACCAATAGATTTGAAGAAAACGAGATTTTGTTACATATAAAAAAGTTGCTCATCTTCCTGATGGTGCTCTGGTGCACCACTTCAAATTCAACTTTTTTGCACCAATTCGATGTTTGTGGGTCAAAGTAAAGTATTTCCTGCATTATTGTACCAAAATTAAGTCATTTACTATTTTTACGATAAGCAAACAGCTCTGGGCGTTAGAGGGTTAACTTGTTTGATAAATTATACCTAAACAATTGGTGAAATTCTACAGAAACTGATCAAAATTCACCAGTTCCTGTAATTTTACACATATTTTCATGTAATTTTTAATTTTTTACTGTGAACCTGTTAAAGTATAATTACGAACTTGAATAAAAATCAATTTCAAATTTGTTTTTGCCTTCCTCACCTCACTGAGGCAAGGCTATAAAATCACTTAAAAATTGAACTTTTTAAATAAGCCTCCCAGATATACCTTTACGTATACATATCGACTCAGAATCAAATTCTGAGCAAATGTCTGTGCGTGTGGATGGACGTAGAATTTTTTTTCTCACTCACTTTTCTCGGAACGGGCTCGACCGATTTTGTCCGGATCTATGTTTTTGGATTTGCCTTCAGGTTCTTTAAGTCTTTTTTAAATTTCATCCGGCTTGGTGCAGTTCTTTAAAAGATATGTTCGAAAAACTGTTTTGGTTGATACTAAAAAGGGTCATTATTTACATAATTTGAAAGCTCCGGCGGATAACGTCATGATTCGAATTCCCGGACGCTTCGAAACCCGGACACTTCATTTTGTTTTATCAATTATTTGGATATAAGTTCGCATTATGAATGTCAAAACTGTGTTATTTGATGAATTCCAACATCAACTTTCATTTAAAGATTGTTTGAACGCTGTAGTTAATGCCAAAACAGTTAAATACAATAAAATTATAAGTTTACCAAAAATGCGAAACATTTCACTTGAAATATTTCATAGGGGTTCGAAGCACCGGGAAGGCAAAGCAGAAATTTACGGTTTCGATATCCTTAAATTCTAGCAAATTTTTATATAAACTATCGATTGTATTGATGTTAACAGCTTATTTGAGACCTAAAGAATGCCATTCACTAACATTTCAGTCCAAATTTGTGCGATTCATAAGTAAAATCGAGTGTCCGGAATTCGAAGCAAAAGTGTCCGGATTTCGAATCAGCTTTTATCAGTGTCCGGAATTCGAAGCACAACAAGTCATTTTAATTTTCAAATTCTGATGAAAAGTTGTTAGAAAAGACATTTTTTGCATGCATTTTCTTGAAACTGACTGTTTATACTAAATCCTTATGATATTTCTATATTTCCAACTTATTACATGATTTATTGCCAGCTATAACAAACATGATATGCTACTAAGTGTCCGGATTTCGAATCATGACGTTAGCTGTCGGAACTTTACGCTCAGTGCACGCACACAAACACTGCAGTGCTTTCAAATGGTTCATTAAATTTAAATTTTTTTTTTATATGTAACAAAATCTCGAAGAAAATTATTAACTTAGAACCCCAAAGACATCAACACATCACCCCCAGAAGGTTACAAAACGGCAAGGTCTTCACGGAAAATTACCGCTCTTACTTTTAACCTCGAGAGAATTCAGAACAAATCGTGCGTCTTATCGTTCCAATCTAATTGCCAACAGTTGTTGACCACTTCACAACCCTCGCTCGCATCACACATGTCCGAGCATTCTTCCACATTCATTCACAACACCAAAAAAACCCACTTCAGTGCAAACTGCACCATCGACGTACAAAAAACGCACACATTCCACGTGTTAGCTTGGGTGTCATGAATGAGGCCGGCCGCTCGGCTGCAACCATATCGCGGAAATAGATCTCATTCAACGCGACGACTCTAACGTGAATGACGGACGGCGATGAGTTGCCTCTTTCGTCCAAAGATATTCATCTCTCTGCCACGGTTGAGTTGAGAGGAGTTCAGGGCAACAACAGCACAATTCGAATGTTTGTTTTTTTTTCTCGTTGCTAGACACGCCAAGCCAAGTGGCTCTATTTTTCTCTTCATTGACGGCGGGGTCGCGGACTCGCTTCAGATATTGGAGTCAGATAGCTCAGCGTTGAAGCTGCTGCTGCGAGGAATGTAAACAGTGCAGGTCTAACGTGCGAGAGCCAAGTGCACGTTGTTTACAATTTGCTGATCTGGAACGCGCGAGTGCGCGCGCGCCTAACACGAGCAAGATGTTGGATATCTGAGGAAACGCGATACCGATCGATCTGGAGAGCACATGTTCTGACGGGTTGTTCTGGGAGCCGGAAAGTTGTAGTTTACCTGGAATGAGAAGAAAAAGAAAACTTCATTAGTATTTGGTAACGCTGAAGCGACATCAATTTCTACAAAAAATACAAATTCGACTTCAACGCTCGTCAGCGACGAACCCCCCAAAAATCAACAACAAGTAGCAAAACAACAAACGAGCCCCTCTCACTTTCGGTGGCCACGACGGCTGGCGCCAATTTGCCAAAAACAGAAGCCCCCTTGGCTCAACGTCCATCTTAAGACCCACGACACGATTCTCGAACCCTCGAATTGGTCACTCCAGCAAAAACAGCAAAAAAGCGAAATTAAAACATTTTACGTGGGAATTTCTTGGAAACCAGGTTGCGCGCGCCAAATCGGGGCAATAAAAACACAGCGAAAATTAAATCAGAACGATCTTAATTAACCGAAACGCGCTCTTAGGTCTTACTGGAGACCTGGGTCAAACGGTGGCCACTTCCCGCTGGCAGCGGGTCTTCGAAGGTGAAACCGTCCACGCGCGAGCTGTGAAGAACGGCCTTGGGGACTCCGCGCGACAAGCCGCGTCCGCGACCGGCGAAGAATTGGAAAATCATAAATTATGTATCTTTTTTGCGGTGTTCGGTAAGGTTTCTGGGCTCTCGGACTCCTTATATGGGTCGGAAAAGGTGGCTTGTCGTGCTGAGTTACCTTTTTCTTGATTTTATTTATTTTTTGTTATGAAAAGTGAAAACTCCCTTTGTTGATTTCATTAGAAGTTATACCTCCAAGTCTAGTCACGCCAGCAGAACCAATTATTCCTCCAGCTTTATCATCTTCAACACGGCCTTCCCAAGCTCTACCAACTGCGTCGTTGATTTCCCTCCGGTCACTTCAATTACCAGATATCGCTTTTCCCAGCCTATGTCAAAGTTATTAACGCAGGGCAGAAGCTAATTTATCGCTCCACTCTCGGCGGCGACGCGCACCGCCCAACAACTGGACCAACTCCAAGAAGTGGTCCCATCCCCACGCATCGAAGCAATTGCAACGGCGGCCACAAATTCTGCTGCGTCTGGTGCAAGGTCGCAGCAGTACATTAAGACCTGGTCCGGTATCACGCGTGGTTGACACTTATTAAGTGCGTTTTTTTATTTGCTCGAAGTCCAGACTAGCTGGCCATGGGACCTGCGCCCTACGCACACTCTGGCGTAACGCGACTGTCAGGCGCAAATCCTGGGATGTCTGCCCGTGGACACTCCAAGGGAAGAAGAATCACCTGTTGGCTGCTGCCGCAGCCAGGTCCAAGTCGGGGCGCGCGCGCTATCTTGTTTGGTTAATCACCGATCGACACCTCAAGGTTGCGTCCAAGTCCTCGAGCATGACAGCGCGGTGTGGTGTACCTAAGCATAAATCTATACGTAGCTGTCAGGTTCGGACGGTTTTTATTTCCGATTTCAAGTCTGCGATTAGCGCCGCAAGTCAAGCCGAGTCATGCCGTGTAGAAGAAGAACGAGTCTGGACTCCGACGTGTGTGAGGTCAGTCGATTAGATCGTTCTCACGTGTCTGGGATTGAAGCTAGTCGGAGTTCGAAGCGGTTGTGCCAGATATATAGAGAATTCAATATTTTACAGACATCAGATCAATTCCATGTTATTGGACAAAATTTGTAAGATCTTCTTAAAGTTAAGATTGCAATAAAAAATCCTCGAAAAAAATGCTACGTTATTTGTGGATGGCACCTACAGTTCTACAAAAGTAATTTTTTAACTAAATTGAACTTGAATCCGATAAATTCATAAAAAGTTGGGTTTTGCAAGATAACCTACACAGTAAAGAATTGTGTAGATTTGGAAGATACAATTTTGAAAGGTTGAATATTATATACCTCTATTATGATGTAATTTTTTCCCTCAATTTAGCCTGAAAAAATGTCACACTAGAAAAGTGGTAAAATTACACATTTTCAGAGGTCAAATTACATATAGACATCAAAGATGTGCCCTTTCCCAGACGTAATATTACCACGATTTTTTTTCACTGTGTATCACTTTGGAAATTTTAAGCCAGATATTCAAAATACGTTTCAAATATGAAAGTAACTAAATTTTGGAAGATGTAAAATTTTAAGGTGAAATATTACCTTTTTGCCTTCCTCACTGAGGTAAGGCTATAATCCTGCTCTTAAAATGAACTTCGTATAAAAACGTCGTAGACCCACCTTCATGTATACATATCGACTCAGAATCGAAAACTGAACAAATGTCTTTGTGTATGTGTGTGTGTATGTGTGTGTGTATGTATGTATGTGACCAACAAACTAGCTCATGTTTCTCGGCACTGGCTGAACCGATTTGACCCGAACTTGTTGCATTCAACTTGGTTTAGGGTCCCATAGATCGAGTTTTATACAGATTGAAGTTTCGATAAGTATTTCAAAAGTTATGTATAAAAATGTGTTTTCACATATATTTGGATCTCACTTAACTGTATGTAAACTATGTCCGGGTCCATCATCCGACACATCGTTGGTTAGGTTATCAAAAGACCTTTCCAACGAGTCCAAAACATTGAAGATCTGGCAACCCTGTCTCGAGATATGGCCACTTAAGTGATATTGATATACTTTTTTGAAGCCGGATCTCACTTAAATGTATGTAAACTATGTCCGGATCCACTATCCGACCTATTGTTGGTTAGGTCATCAAAAGACCTTTCCAACGAGTCCAAAACATTGAAGATCTGGCAACCCTGTCTCGAGATATGGCCCCTTAAGGGATATTGATGTACTTTTTTGAAGCCGGATCTCACTTAAATGTATGTAAACTATGTCCGGATCCACTATCCGACCTATTGTTGGTTAGGTTATCAAAAGACCTTTCCAACGAGTCTAAAACATTGAAGATCTGGCAACTCTGTCTCGAGATATGGCCACTTAAGTGATATTGGTATAGTTTTTTGAAGCCGGATCTCACTTAAATGTATGTAAACTATGTCCGGGTCCATCATCCGACCCAACGTTGGTTAGATTATCAAAAATCCTTTCCAACGAGCCCAAAACATTGAAGATCTGGCAACCCTGACTCGAGATATGGCCACTTAAGTGATATCGATGTACTTTTTTGAAGCCGGATCTAAAAAATAGATGAAACTTGTGTACAGCCAATTTTGTGAGGAAGGCTCCAACCACATAGGTGGATTAAGTTAGTTTTTATGATGTAATATTCAGAGTAAAAAAATCATGGTAACATTACATCTGGGAAGAGGTACATCTTTTATTTCAGATTTTTTTTAATTTGATCTCTAAAAATGTGTAATTTTACCACTATTCTGGTGTAATATCACATTTTCAGTCTAAATTGAGTACACAGCAAAAAAAAAGTGTAAATTTGGATGGTGTAATTTTTGAAGGTTGAATATTACCTCTTTTATGATGTAATTTTACCTCAATTTAGACTGATAATTCGACATTACACCAGAATAGTGGTAAAATTACACATTTTCAGAGGTAAAATTACACATTTTTTCTGACATAAAAGATGTACCCCTTTCCAGATGTAATATTACCATGATTTTTTTTTCTGTGTAAGAATTACATCATAAAAGAGAAAATATTCAAACATTCAGAATTACACCATAAAAATGTAAATATTTTTCACTGTTAATTTACACATTTTTTAAAGTTAAATTACACATTTTTCTAACATTAAAGTTGTACCCATTCTCAGATGTAGTATTACCATGATATTTTTTGCCTTCCTCACTGAGGTAAGGCTATAATCCTGCTCTAAAAATGAACTTCGTATAAAAACGTCGTAGACCCACCTTCATGTATACATATCGACTCAGAATCAAAAACTGAACAAATGTCTGTGTGTATGTGTGTGTGTATGTGTGTGTGTATGTGTGTGTGTATGTGTGTGTGTATGTATGTATGTGACCAACAAACTAGCTCATGTTTCTCGGCACTGGCTGAACCGATTTGACCCGAACTTGTTGCATTCGACTTGGTTTAGGGTCCCATAGATCGAGTTTTATACAGATTGAAGTTTCGATAAGTAGTTCAAAAGTTATGTATAAAAATGTGTTTTCACATATATTTGGATCTCACTTAACTGTATGTAAACTATGTCCGGGTCCATCATCCGACCCATCGTTGGTTAGGTAATTGAAAGGCCTTTCCAATGAGTCTAAGACATTGAAGATCTGGCAACCCTGTCTCGAGTTATGACCACTTAAGTGATATTTATGTACTTTTTTGAAGCCGGATCTCACTTAAATGTATGTAAACTATGTCCGGATCCATCATCCGACCCATCGTTGATTAGGTAATTGAAAGGTCTTTCCAATGAGTCCAAAACATCGAAGATCTGGCAACCCTGTCTCGAGTTATTACCACATAAGTTATATCTGTGTTTTTTCTGGAACTAAAAAAAACTGAAATGTGTGTCCAAACCACTCATATTACCCATTTTTGGTAAAAAGTGAGGAAGGCATCAACCACATAGGTGGATTAGGTTAGTTTTTACAAATACAATTAGGTTTCCCATAAACGTAGACAGTGTTTATAAACAGTTTTTATGAATTTGGGATTTTACGAAGAAATCCATTCACTATTGTGAATTTAAAAATTATTACGATAATGGGAATTTATTTTTTCCCATGTACAGTTAAAATATATGGTAATATTTCATATGGGAATACATATTTTGAGTAAAAAATATGTAATTTTACAAAACAAACTAGTGACATTTTAATCAGTTTCCAAATTTTTTAGGTAAAATTACTCAAAAAAGAAATGATATTGAAACAAATCAAATTTTCATCCTCCCAAAATTCAACATTTTTAACTGTGTCTAATAATCAGCTAGAATCAATAATACGCCTGTCAAAATTAAATACACAGCAATAAAGATTGTAAATTTAAAAGGTGTAATATTTGAAAAAAAATATATAGTAAGATTTAATATGACCTCTTTTAAGATGTATGTGTGGCATTGCAAAGAAAAAGTGGCAAATTTACACATTTTTAAGAGGAAAAATTACACATTTTTCCGACATAACAGATGTACTCATTCCCAGATGTACTGTTACCATAGTTTTTTACTGTGTTATTTTAAAGGTTCAAAAATGAAAAATTCGAGAAAAAAAACTAAAAATGTAAAAAGCAAACATTTGTTTGTAACAAAGTAAAGTTCAAAGAGATTGTTCTAAGTCAGCTTTTTACATAAACTTCACAGTAAAAAAAATCATGGTGATATTACATCTGGGAAGGGGTACATCTTTTATGTCAGAATAAAAATAATTTTACCTCTGGAAATGTGTAATTTTACCACTTTTCTGGTGTAATGACACTATTGCAGTCTAAATTGAGTTAAAATTACATCATAAAATAGCTAATATTCAACATTCCAAAATTACAGCCTTCAAATTTACACAATTTTTTACTGTTTAATGTTTGGAAAAATTAAACAACTCACAAAATATTACAAAAAAGAGTATTGCTTTTTGAAGGTGTGTTTGTAGTGCCTTACAAATTTGTCCAGAGAAAAGTGCTATGCAAATATCCGAAAAATCTGTACCATGAAAAGGGATTTTATGATCGATTTGGTATCTTCGGCTCAATTGTTGGTTATAATTAGAACTATTTGAAAAATAATGATACCCGAATAAAAAACTTTTATTAAAGTTTGTCTAATTGTACCACTTTGTATAATTTTAATTTTTTTAGATTGGTTTTCGTCAAGTCATGAATTGTAAGATTCCTCAAAAAAATAAAATAAAAATTGTTGTTTTATGATTGTAAAATTATGTTTGGATTCGTACTTTTTGAACAAGAACAGATTTATGATGAGTCACAAATCGATAAATCTGGTATCACTGTCAAGGACAATGTGAAACACAAGAGAAATTGAATTAAACTGATTTTTTATGCTACTTTTATAAATACTATGATTTGATTAATGTTGGAACTACAAATGATATGTTTTTTTTTTTCATAAAGTTGAGGCCAACGGTAACGAGGAATCGCTTTTAAATCATAGAAATCAATCAATTTTAGCAAATGGATCGACAATTAATACTAGACCCAATATAGGGTCATTCGACCTATCTCATTTCCTCTTATTTCGCTATTTTAACTCTAATGGAATTCCTCCCGTACGCCCGGACTCCAGTGCTTCTAACTAAATTGATACCACAGCCTGGCAACCGACAACGACAACAGAACATTTAATCAAAACTATCCAAAGAATTGGAATTTATGCCCGCGACGCGACTCTGCCATCCTCGGAGCGCGCTACAAAACCTACGCAAATTCTTTGCCAATTCTGGACCGACCGTTCTAGCTCTCGCGGTCTCCAACTGTCAACCGGGGTTCATTGGCCGTCGTCGTCGCCGAGTTGGGCCCGGTTTTTATCAATTATCTATGGAGGAAATGCGTTACCGAATAACACACATATCTTGTCATGTTGGAGCTCGAGGTTGGAGAACTGGTTCCCTCGGCGGGGAGAAGTTTTTTAATCGCTCTTGAGCGCAAAACTATGCAAAATCATGCTCTGATTTAAGAGGGTTTCCCCCCCGAAAACAACCTACTAACGCGCTCGATTGGTTCAAATTGAACTGCAAACGAGGCTTCGACTTGTGACAGGTTGGTATTTCTGGGCGCGCGCGCGCGTCGTGGGCAACTCTCCGGCGCTGATAGCGACCGAAAGTACACCTGGACCTGCTGTGAGAGTTAAAAATGTTGTATTTGTCTGGTTACGCAGATATTGCTCGGATTGTACAACAAGCCCCATTATATGATAATTATCGCAATCGGAGAGGTGATCTCCCGGAGGGAACGTTCTAAACCTGGAGTCTCATCCCACGCGCAACCTTTCTTTGTGGCGCCGATCGATTGTTGTGAGTCACAATAAAAAAGCACTCTTTCTTCTTCCTGAAGATTCCCCCCTCGAAGGACTTGGACAAGGATCGAACTTTGACCGAGTTCAACGAGCCCTCGTCAGGGTCATCCGAAGCTGTAAATCAGGCGTCGTCGACGCCGTTTCGCGTGCACCTCAGCACTAAGTCAGCACTAGTTTTGCAAACAAAAGGCTTTGTTTTTGGGGCGGCGGCGGCGGCGGCGATGCAACTCCCCCTTCAACGCAGTGTGTCGTATATAAATACAACTCCCAGGAAATGTCAGGCCCTGTTAATATCAAAAAAACGGTCGTAGCTGGTCACCTCTCACAAGTGAGAGAGGGTATTGACAGCAAAAGTCAAATAAATTACCGTTGCGTGACTTGGCGCGGGACTAAGCGGTTCGGACTTGGATGTGATGGCCGGGGCCCAGGACGAGAATAAAGAAAACGGTTTGTTGCTTCAAAGTTATGAAAGGACGGGGATTTGCGTGTTGTGAGGGAGAAAAAAAAATCGAAAATTATTTAGTAAATCAACAACAGAAATCATACAACTTATCACTAACTACACAAAATTTCATGTTAACTAATTTTTCAATGTAATTTTACCTTAATGTACATGTAAAAAATTTAGTTACATATTAGAGATGTAAATTAGCACATTTTTTGAACAATATTACATTTTTTCAGCCAGAGTGTAAATTGGCCTAATTTTTAGGCATTTTTTAGCTAGAGTCGAGCACCATAAACTTCAAAACATACAATTATAAACAATTAAATTTATTTTTAAAAAACACCAAGTTTTGAAAAGTTCAAACTTTTATAGTTTAACATTTCCTATCTTTTTTTCAATACAATTTTACCTCAATATATCGATGCCTCTGTGCTCACTTATGCCAACCAGATAGGAAAACCACCAAGCTTCGAAAGAGAGAGCACAGAGACATCGATAAGAGGAAAAAGTGGAATAACACGTCGAAAGGTGTAAATTTACGATTATTTGGAGGCAATATTACATTTTTTTACACAAAATCTGTCCAAATTCCTGGGTGTAAATTAAGCAAATTAAAATTAAAAATGCTAAGGAAATCCAAAATGTGGTCCTTTACCCCATTTTCCTACCCATCTTAGTACGATTCAAAACCATTCCTCACAGTAAAAAATATGTAAATTTGACAGGTGTAAATTTTAAAGTGTAATATTACCTCTTTAATGATGTAATACTCCTGTAATTTGGACTTAAACAGGTAACAATACACTGGAATACTGGTGAATTTCCAAATTTTTAGTGGAAAAATTACATATTTTTTCTGAAATAAAAATCTTACCCATTCCCAGATGTAATGTTACCATGATGTTTTTTTTACTTTGCATTCGTACACAGTAAAAAAGAAGAAGAAAAAGAAGTTGATAATCGACGAGTTGAAAATTGGAAGGTTTGAATTGACCTCTTTTTGATGTAATATTTCCGAAATTAATTTGATGATAATAAAATTTACATAGAAAAATGTGTAATTTTCAGCAGTTTCTAATGAAAAAATTTATTTGTTCTGACACAAATTTTTCCATGTTTTCTAGGTATTTTATTTTTACACGTCTATTTAGTATATTGATTTTTTTCTAATTTTGTTAATAAGTTTAAAATTTATGAGTTTTATTTATAATTTATGTATTTCGGCATTCATTTATGTATTGCATTAGTCATTGTATGAAATTTAAATTACAAGGATTCTTGGACTGTTGCAAATATTTACCAAAGTTTTTGCCCGTTGGAATTTTTGTTTTCTTTGTCCTATGTATTTTTTACGCATTTTGGCCATTGCAAAAACACAGCAAAAAAATTGTGTAAATTTGGAAGGTGGAAAATTTGAAGGTTAAATATTACCTCTTTTATGATGTAATATTATTTCAATTTAGACTGAAAAGTGGTGGCATTGCAACAATTACCTGTTAAATTTACAGAATTTTAGAGGTAAAATTACACATTTTTTCTGACATATGAGATGCCATCCTAGATGCAATATATAGATTTTTTTAACTGAGAATATTAACTTCAACCTTTCAATTATTTACATGTTACTTCAAAATTACAATAAAAAATAGCGGTGCGAGCAACTAAAAACAATTAAAAGTTCATTTTCCTGCCTTGATTAGCATTTGTAGCTTGAAGTTAAAAATATGTATTTTTTGTAGAATTCTAATGTACAGTGCAAAGTCAAAAAAGATATGTTTTTGAAGGTTAAAATGTTGAAGATTAAATATTACCTCTTTTCGATGTAAAGTTACAATAGTTTTAGAAGAACATAAGATTACCATAATTTTTGTTTACCGTGTAACGCAATTTTTTTTTTTTGCAAAAATATATATTTTCTTCAGAATTTATGACTTTAAGAAAACCAGAAGCAAATCTTGAAAAATATTTGCAACAACGTTATGCGAGTAATATTACATAAAAATAAGTAAATTTTAAACAACGTTATGCGAGTAATATTACATAAAAATAAGTAAATTTACAGCGGCAAATATTTAACATATCGACAAGGTAAAGTTTTCTTTTTTTCTATTTATGTTTATTTGTTACGTGTCTATTCAAGTAATATTACATAAAAAAGAAGTAAATTAATAAAAAAAAATGAAATTTTCAATCTGCTTACTTTTTTTTACTGGATTAAAATAAAAAAAAACGTTACTTAATCCACCGAATTTACTCGACACGGAAAAAATTAATCACACTCAGTTGATGTAAACTTGAGATTCGACGTAAACGGTTGAATCGCACGTAAAATCATGTTTTTACGTAGAATTTGTTACAAATATACATCAAATTGCATTTAAATTTAAATGTTTGGTGACGTGCAAAAGTGTTACATCATTAATGATGCAACATTCTGAAATATTTTTGTGTGTGTAGAGTGATTCCAACCGCCCTAAAGAGTCCACATGTTTTATGGATCTCCCCTAACGTGGTCGCAGCACCTAAGAGGTCCTAATAAAAATAAGTGATATGTAAACAAAACAGACTACCTACAGACTTTTTGTCAAGATTATACATACACCGCCTTCGAAGAAAATTGCATTCCTGTACACGGCGATCAGGCCCGACCATTTGAGGTTATGTAAATTCAGTCGATTTTTTAAACTGCTTGTAATTTTAGATAGGTAAGTCAGATCTTAAAAGTTCTTAATCCTCAAGAAAGGTCATTTCACAGCCTTCCTAAAAATATATAATATGGCAGGTTTTCATCCAAAAACCACCCTTTTTTTGCAAATTGTGAAATTTATATGCAGCAGTTTTTCAAGCATTACTTTTGATGTGCTTTACTAAATATTATAAATCTCAATAGGGACTTATGGGACCCCAAGACGAATCGAATGAGGCTAATACGGTCAAAATCGGCTCAGCCAGTGACGAGATATTCCAGTGACATTGATTCGGTACACATGTCTACATACAGCCAAACACACAGACATTTGCTCAGCTGGTGATTATGAGTCGATATGTACAAATGAAGGTAGGTCTAGGAGCCTTTCCTCAGTAAGGTGAGGAAGGGAAAAAACATTCTAGTCAATTTTCATTAATAAGTGCCTTCTATCAAATATCTAGCCATTTTCTTCAAAGCTATCATTACAGACTTGTGAGTGAAAAACTGAAAATCCAATTTTCGGGAGAAAGTACAGCGCGACACTTCCTCACGCAACTTTCTTCCGACAACGCGACAAGAAAAACAAACAACTCAAGCCACCATCACTCTAGAGTTCATGTCAACTCGAAAAAGTAGAAGCCAAAAAAAAACAATCATTCAATTAAATCGCACACCTAAAAATTGTGTCACCAGCGGCGTCGCGCGCCCCGATAAAAAGCGGACGACATCCAACAAATGACGACAACAACAAAAAAGAAAGAGTTCATTGTTCCGCATTCCAGCCCGGGAGAGCCGCTGAGGGTCGACCCCAAATTGGCCGAAGCGCCGCCGACAACCCAATCTAGGTCGTCATCCGATGTTGTCGTCGGACCTATGAGTACAACCACACACAATAGGCACATAAATAAACTCAATGAGTTTTGATTAATCGAAAGAAATGGGCTACCGATCGCGGGGTAGCCAACGAAGAAGATGACCGCGCAAGTTGGTTGTTTGGCAATCGTCGGGGTTGATTGTTTTAGCAGTGTTGCTGGATTGAGCAATGAATGGCAAGTTAATGAAGACGTCGTCGCAAGGCAGTTCGATAAACTGCGCGATGGCGAAATTACGGAGCTGGAAATTCATCGTTGGAGTTGGTATCTTAGGATTTTGAGAGGGATTAACCTTTTAAGGGCTGGTAGATTCGAAGATCTGGATACCATAACATCCCAAATAGGTCAAAGTTTCGTGGTGACATCTCTAGATACACAGTAAACAAATGTGTAAATTTGGAAGGTGTAATTTTGGATGCTTGAATATTACCTCTTTATGATGTAATTTTACCACAATTTAGACTGAAAAAGTGACATTACATTAGAAAAGTGGTAAAATTACACATTTTTAGAGGTAAAATTACACATTTTTTCTGACATAAAAGATGTACCCCTTCGCAGATGTGATATTACCATGATTGTGTATGGTACTATAGTTATGGCGGTAGACTCTATGTTCTGTATTCCAGGACACTTTGGATGACTAACTATCATAACCTTTCGGGAATCATGTTGCTACACAGTAAAAAATGTGTAATTTTAGAAGATTCAATATTACCTCTTTTATGATGTAATTTTACTTCAATTTTGACTGAAAAAGTGACATCACAACAGAAAACATGTAAAATTACACATTTTCATAGGTAAAATTACATATTTTTCTGACATGAAAGATGTACCCCTTCCATGTTCCATCGGTAGACTGTAAGATCTACATTCCAGGACGCTTTGGATTGCGAGTAAGGAACCGCTCTGAGGCAAGTATGCGATCAACGAATAACCTCCCAGAGTCAAACCTTAACCGCCCTTAATCCGGTCATCGGTAGAAAGTGAAACCCCCAAGTACCACCTCACTCATCTGTCAAGCCCTGTCAAATCTGTCAATAAGCTCACAGCGCGCGCGCAGTCCCACTTATGTAATTGTCGAGGGCCCATCCCTCGGATGACGCGCGCGCGCTCTCTCACACGCTCCCCGGCTATGACAAATCGCCGCAATTAATTCTGATGCAACAATTTATTGTTGACCGCAAACCAAACGGCGAATACGCATATTTTATGCCCTCCTGGACAAGTCCGCTGAGATTTATTGGTTCAAGCTCTCTGGGAACATCATTATCGTCAATTTGTGTTGATCAATCACGGACCGATTACGTCGCGAGCCTTAAGGTCTCGATATAACGATCCTCCCGGGACGGGGGGAAACAATGTTGTGTTGGATCACCCGAAGGGAGTTGGTTGTAAAAGGGCACACACCGGCCGCTGCGCGGCGATGATTTATGGATTCGCCCGAGTTCAGGACTACACGGTTGCAGGTCAACGTAGTTGAAGGTCCCGAATTCGAAACCAAGTCATCGGATACCTTCAAGTATTCCGGGAATCGCGCTGAAGTCGGTCCAACCAAAAAAACTGACAGCTTCGTCGAGGCGATCTCCAAACTCTATGAAAACCCCTTGAATATCTCACGCGGCACGTGATCGATTTATCATCGATCGATGACCGCCGACGACGACGACGCGTCGTCGCCGAGATTGAACTCGGCGATGCAACGGGTTCTCGATCTCCCAAAAAATCCGGACCACCATGTCGCGCCCAGCAAACCCATGTCTGTGGTTTTGGGACTTAATTGAAATTAATTGACAAGCACTTGGCGGCACGGCTTTCTTGGCGTTGATCCGCTGCTCGTGATCGCGTTCTGAGTTCAAGACGGGAGTCGTCGTCGCTGCAGAGATTACCATCGTGGGCTTCGATTTGTCTCCGCGACGACGGGGAGTCGGGTTTGATTGGAGAACACGATTCGGCAATTAGAACTTCCATCGGCGAGACTTGTCGATTCGGGCGGTAACAACCGCCCGATTGATTGGAGAAGTGATCGAGACTCTTCCGGGACACATCAATCCAAACCCCATGCAGCGTTCCCAAATTTGAGGTTATTCTCCAAGATCAAATCGCCCCATTAATTAGCGAACCGCAGCGCTCTTCAAACAAACTAAAGTGGGGAACCACCCAGCGCCGTGTGTCCCGTGGCAATCTGTCAAATTGCCACCGTCACGGCGACGGCTGTCGAAAGGCTTTCACGATATTAGTACAACCCGGGGAAGCACTTGCAATTAGTCAATCCCTGCCCACCGATTTTTCTCTTCAAAGTCTCTCCCCATACTAAACTGGTCGTAGAACCCGTTCCCTTTATCCCCCGTCCAATAACGGAGCGCGGAGTCGAAGTCTCCCACAGCAGGAGCCCTTCTGGAGTGTTTGAACACGGCGGCTCAACGGCGCGCAAGAAAACATTAGTATTACATTAGCACGCATTTTAATACGTGTGGATCTGAACTGGTTGCATCGCTCGCCGCCATAAATTAAAGTAACAGCCGCGCCGACCATAGGCGAAGAATTCAATCCCATAAAGTATGCGCTTATGAAAGCCCCCGAAAAAAAAAACGAACGAACCACGTCTAAGCCGCGATCGACAATTTATCGATCTTGATTACCGAATCAGCATAAAGTTGTCGCGACTGCGACTTCAAAAATGGTAATTGGAGATGCGTCCAGAACCTTCGGAGGGGGAGGGAAATTGAGAAGTCAGGCCCAGGACTCGCCCCATTCATCATCCTCCCCACAGCTCGCGATGATCTTCGGATCTTGCAGAAGGCAGACGACACAGATCTGGTCGGATTTTCAGACCCAGAGACCTGGGGGCCGGCCGATTTGTTATGCATGACTGCCCAGATATTGTGTAAAATGAGCCGAGGTCGGATTTATGGCTCGCATGGGTTGGTTTCAAGTAGCACTGGACTTCGAAGCTACCGTCAGCCAACATTGATGCAGCAGCAGCAGTTGGGCCAGGCGGTAGAAGTTGTTGGAGTGAAAGTTTTTAATTTGGTGTTTTGTAGTTTGCTTGACAAAAGGTGCTTGTTTTTGTGGAACGATTGGATAGAGCTGGTTTTGCTCTGGTAGAATGGAATTCATGTTGGGAAAAGCCATTGATTCAAACATGTTTTTGTAAATTTTCGTAAAGCTTAGGAAATATAACATATGAAAAATAAAACGGTTAAATAACAGAAATCAAACAAACAAATTTACTTATCTCAAAATTACAAGATGTTGATTAAAAAACCAAAACAGGAAAAAAACAATCTTTGAATTGAAAGGACATGAAATCATGAACACCAATTTAACTAAATTCTATTTAAGAATTCTCTTATTTTTTAATCACTAGATTTGTTTTTTTAATCATTCATTCAAAACAACGTTACCTTCGAAATACCTATAAATAAAAATAAATTTAAATATTGAACATTTTTAAACACCGATATTAAACAAAAAACCTGGTACAAATTCGATGATTTCAAGTCAATCAATATTTTTCAAACCAAGTTGTTTTATTCCTTGTATTGTTTTTTTTAATGAATAGATCTCCATATTTTTTTAACTATTTTTTTTATAAGCTTGGTATTTAAATTAGAGATTTATAAATTTTAATTTTCAGGTTATATATTTTTACGATTATTACATTTAAAAAAACGTTTTTAAATAAATGTTGAGATAAAAAAAACTGGATTTAATTTTTATAAAATTATTTTAAAAAACACTCACCATATTTAAAAAAAACATTTTTTAATATTTATCCCTTTACTTAAAACATTGGCAATGTCACATAAAATAAGTCAAATGTCCAACCCTATTTTTTTTTTTTAATTTCAGGTGTATGTTTTTTCAGTGTTATTGGTTGAAACAGGATTATTTGGCGATTTTTTAGATCGAAACCCTAGAAAAGGGCCATTGCAAATTTTTGTTCCAACTTACATTTTCATTGATTTAAATGGTAAATTATACTTTTCAGATAATATTGCATTATGCTTATTTATGTATTTTTAATCAAATAAAGACCTTTTTAATTTTTTGACAAATTTTTAATGTTGCGACCACAGACGAAAAAGTTTAAAGAAAAGAAATAATTTCATGAATTATTTGATGTTTTGCTAAATTTTGACAGTGGTAACACTGTAGTGATGTTTAAAGTATTTTTTGATACTTTTTTCCTTTAACTTTTAAATAAGATTTTAAATTTGTTTTTTCTTGCCTTCACCCCTCAACCTCGATTAGAGCCGAGGGAAAAAAACATATCCCATTAAAATTGTACCAACAATTTTTTTAAGTTTTTTATCTGTTTTTTTTTTTGCAACTTTGACTTTCGAAGAGCAGAAATATATTTTCGAATTTTTTAAGTTTAGAAATCATATGTTGTAAAATTTAAGACTCTTCAGCTTGAATTTTCTCAGCAAAATTATTATTTTTTGTTCAATTAATTTCTAATTACCTTTTTTTATTTCTCTATGCATTTTTTTTTATTTTTTATTTTTGTTATTTTTTATTTTCTATTTTTTTTTATTTTTTTTTATTTTTTTTAAATTTTTTTTTTATTTTTTGTTTTTTTTTTAAGTATCTTAGACTATAATTTTTATTTTTTTGCATTCATTTAATATTAAATTTTATTTTTTGAGAGTTTAAAAAATTAACTAACCGAAAGTTAGAATGTTAAAATTTACAAATTATTTTTAAAGTTTGTTTCATATTTTTTATGCTTTTAAAGTTTTTTCTTTTCTAAATCAAAGTTAAGAAATCAAATGTTTTAAAATTTAGGACTCTTCAGCATGACGATTTTCAGCAAAACAATTTTTTGTTTAATTAGTTTAAACTACTTTTTTGCAATTCCGTCGTGAAACTACTTACTTCTCCTGTCATTCTTGAACGACGAAATAGCCTACTTTTCTGTACCAAAAATAACAGAATCGAATAGCAACACTTTTCAAAATAAATGCTGAAAAGTGCTACTTTTCAGCACTCAAATTGGTGCTGAAAAGTTGAACTTTTCAGCACTTGTTTCGAAAAGTAACACTTTTCAAGTTTTTTTTATTTAAACGATTTATTGACAAAATACATGAAAATTTGACATAAAATTCCACTCAGTGTGTGTTTTTTTGGAATTGCAAAAAATGTTGTATGGGACTCGTTGCAAAACTTGATTTTTTCAGCACTCTTCGTATTTATCCAACTCGGTGAACCTCGTTGGATAAATGTACGACTCGTGCTGAAAAAATCCTCTTTTTGCAACTTGTTGCATAAACTACTATTTTATCTTTGTTTTTAATTCTTTTATATAACTTTGGCCATAATTTTTGGTTTTTTGCATTCATTTAATATTAAGGGGTTACATACATGTAGAAAATCACAAAATTTTATATTACAGATTATTTGATAAATCCATTCAAAACATGATTTTCAATCACTCCTGAAAGTTTCATGAAGATATTAAATGATTAAACTGAGTAAGAGACGATTTAAGTTCAAAATTTTGCCATGCGCAAAGCGGGCTGTCAAACTTTGTTGGCGTTTTTCTCTAAACCCCGAGTTGATTTACGGGTGCCACGATATCTCGAGATGGGATGGACCAAATTGGCTGAAATTTTAGGTGAAGACTCTCAAGATGTATCTCGTATGCATGATGAAGCCCAATTTTTAAAATTAGCTTTTTAAAAAAATACAAAAATCAAAAACAAACGGTTTTTTAATGTGAAAAACACAAAAATATTTTTATCTTTTTTTATAATAAACTTTTTGAAAATCGGGCTTCGTCATGCAAACGGAATCGGTTTAACGAGTATTCATCAAAATTTTGAGCCGATTTGGTCAAGACTGTGTTGAGATATCGTGGCACCCGTTTTTTGAAACTGCTAACTTAAAATTGCTATATCTCGGCAACGATGCAACCAAATATCTTCAAATTTGTTTTGAAAGTAGGTGATAATGTATATTGTAATGACATGAAAAAAGAATTAAAAAAGTTGAGGTGTGTGCTCATACTAACCTCTGACTTTTTTGCCAAAATACATGTATGTAACCCCTTAAATTAAAATTTTTGAGCGTTTAAAAATTCTATCTAAAAAAATTTTAATCTTTAATTTTCAATTTATTATTAAAATGTGTTTTATATTTTGTTATTGATAAGCTATTAAGTTTAAAAAATCATTTTTAAATGTAAGTCTGTTTAAACCATAAACTTTTAAAACTTCTCATACTGCAATTCCAGAGTACTATGTTGTATTTTTTGTAGTATTTTTATTTGCTTAGTATTTAATTTAAATCTTTCAATTTTAAAACTTGAAAATTCGAAAATATTGTTGTTTTTTTTTTTAAATTATCAACTATCTTTTTTATTTAGAATGCGTTTTAAACTATAGCAATCTGAAACTTTTGCATTAATTTTAAATTCAATATTTTCTTTGAATTTTGAAATCCTCTACAACTCAATCTCGCCTCTAAGCGGTCTGCGATCTAAAAAAATCCATAACCGATTTTTGATTTTTTTTTTTAACCTTTTTAGGGGAATTTTAGGATAAGAAGTTTGAATTGTTTTATGTAAATTTGCCAATGTTTATAATTTTTTTTGAGTCAATTTTGGCTGTGATTTTATCCTTAAAATTCCATATGTTTTAGCAGTATTTAAAAAAAAAGTCTCATTCTACAATAAAAATTACAATGGTGGCATTCTATGAAACAAGATACAAAACTTAAAAGTGGCAGTAACAATATTAAAAATCTAAAAAGCAAAAGGTAGTGATAGAAAGGGGTATAATAAGCCAAATAGTATCAGAAACAAACATAAATTGAACAAGATAAATTCAGATTAATATGCTTAAAAATATGACTAGAAAAACAAAAAAACAAGAAAAGTACAACAGTCGCGTCACGTTTAACAAAAGTTGCTCAAAAGGATCCTCAAAACACGAGAAAAATAAATAAAAAATCAAGACAAAAACTTATTTTTGTTAAATGAAATATGATCAAATGAATGTTTTGATCAGACATTCGAAACCTTTGGTTATGTTGTGAAATTATAAGTAAACGTAAACGTTTGCGATTAGTTCAAAAGTATCAATTTCTCAAAAGCAAATAGTTAAGTCTACCTTGTAATTGGCGTTTTCAATCTGTCATAACGGATTTAGGAGGGGTGTATTATAAAGTGTCAACCCCAAAACATCGCTAATCATACCCCAACCTTCTAATCTTTACCTTTTAACGCAGTACTTGACTAAACATGTAACCCGATACTAGAACCGCGATCGTTCAACCTGTCGCGGAAACGCGAACCCCTTAATCCGTGCGCACACTCAAACCACCATTTAGCGCGGAGGTTTATCAAACGGTGCCGGCTTCCTCACCACCTCCACCCACTCCAACTCACCTGTCAAACTGGCAACAGCAAAACCAACCAACTCCGAATCCGCGCGCGAGAACTTCCCAGCTCAAATTTAGATCGCGTCCTTGAGGTCGGCGATTCTTCCCGACGCCGCCGCGACAAGTGTCAATTCCGCTACGCCCGACAAAATCTAATCGACCTCCAGCGCGAATTACCCCGGGCTACCGCACGCAACTGTCACACAGACACACAAGTTTCCTCTAATGCGCTCTAATCCAATTTGTTGAACTCAGCGCGGCGCGAATACCTACGACCAGGTTGTGGTGAGGAGAGGTTAGGCTCGTTACATCAGGAAGACATTTCTTGGGCCGAGCACAGACACACTCAAACATGCCATAAATCAGCACGACACTTTTATTTTTCACATACAACCCCCCCTCGAGGTGTACGACTCTCCACTATCAACTCCAACTTCACGTTCACTGACTCTGCTTTAGTATTTTTTTTTTGTGATGTTTTGCTTCGCTAATCTCGGTGGACAGCTTTGGACGCCCCGGTCTACGATCTGAGCCAACCTGCCCCGCTGCTTAATTTATTCTCACTTGTCAACTTCACTGAAGTCGCGCGTCTGGCTGACTGGCTGCACTGTGCGCCGAGACTTCCTAAAATGGAGCCAATCAAAATCACACGCACTTAAATCGAAGTCGATAGCACGCTGCTGCCGCTGATCAAACCGCCCAGGGGGTGATTAATCAAATCAACACACTATGCTGCTCTGCACTGCTCAACTCAACGATTTTACGATCCTCAGAACACCGCGCTATAAATCTTCAAAAGGTGTATAACTCGAAAAACGCACAAAATTTAATCGCTCAAAATCAACACAACATGCCGAGAAGTTCAACGACGACAATCCAGAGTAAGCGACCCTGTCTCCGTGGTCGCGCCAGCAACGCAACTGAGCCGACGTTCGGCCGGGAACCGCTGGCGAACCCCTCGGTTGAGCGAGCGAGCGCGCGCGCGATCGGAGAGCATGGCTTTGCATACAAGTTTGGCGGGCAAGAGCGCGAGGTTGGGACGAGAAGGGATCGTGGTTTTTATGCGCCCCAACAGTAGATGTTCAAACCTTGGTGGGAGCTGGACGAGAGAAGGTTCGAAGTCGGAGGGCAGTAGCGAAGCTGTAACTCACGATTAGTGCGTTCATAAAATAAACATAAACAAAGCTATAGGTTGAGGCGAAAGAGAGGGAGAGGGAGCTCGTGAGTTCTGGGAGAGGCACACAAAAAGCAAAACAGAGAATATTTTGTGTGTTTTTGGAATGAAAAGCAGTGTTGCCTGCAAAATTAAGCTTTTTTTTAATTTTCACAAATAAATACACGGTTATTAATTACACAGTAGAAAATAGTGTAAATTTGAAAGGTTTTATTTTGGTATGTTAAATATTACCTCTTTTATGATGTTATTTTACCCCAATTTAGACTGAAAAAGCGACATTACACCAGAATAGTGATAAAATTACACATACTCAGAGGTAAAATTATACATTTTTCTGACATAAAAGATGTACCCCTTCCCAGATGTAATATTACCATGATTTTTCTTTTCTGTGTATGTTTATTTCTGTGCGAGGACTTTTTTTTTGAAAAACTCTTTTAAATAAATAATTTAATCGACTTCGGATCTTCGACAAAGCACAGAAGAAAATTTGAGCGTTAAGAAAATCGCTACTTTAATTTCAAGTTCTTGTCAATTAACCCTGTACAACCCAACCTGCCTTTTGGCGGGTTTCAATCTAGAAATTTGCATGTTTTGTTCATTTTCATGTTTTTTTTAATAGTTTTTAAAGCATTTTAAAGAAGAACTGCACAGTAAAAAAATTGTGTAAATTCGGAAGGTGTAATTTTGAAGGTCGAAAATTACTTCTTTAATGATGTAATTTTAACTCATTTAAGACTAAAAAAGTGACATTGAAAAAGTACCGTAAACCGGGGTGACTTTGATAGGATTTCAATTTGTTTTTAGAATATTTTCCAACAGGTAAGGTTTTTCTCAAGATTATTATTTTTAAAACATGTACTGGGGTAGATTACACAAAGTCCATGTACTATTTCGGACAAAAAGTTTTTTCAATAATGTTTAGAAAAATAGTTAAGTTAAAGATTCTTAGTTTTAATTCCGGGGTGACTTTGATAGTCATAGTTTTTCTTGTTAAAATCATATTTAAGATGTTCAAATTTTATTTGTACTTTGAATGTACCATCACTAAAGAAGCTGATATAGTTTTTGAGAAAAAAATCAATGTTTTTATTTAGTTAACTAAATGTATAAGCTTTTTAGCAAAATACATATAAATTTTAGGTAAAATTGTTAAAAAGTCGGAATTTTGCCTGAAATTTGTTAAAACTAGTTTTGTTTATAAAATTATCGATTTATATTGCATTTTATACTGAATTCAAAGCACGAATCACAAGTTTTCACATTTTACATGAAATTTGTTCAACTGAAATTGCATATAAATTTGGAGATTTTTTTTAAATGTGTTTCAAAAACACATATTATTTATTATTTACAAACTTGTTTAACCTTCTCCTAGTGGAAAATTGTCCAAAGAATCTGAAAATGCATTCCATTTTCCGATTAAAATTATCTTCATTGGGAAAATCATGACACTTTGAGAAGTTTAAAATAATGACTTTCATCAACATTTTCTTAACTATAGTTAAGTAACTTTTTAATCTTGTCAAAATTTTATGAAAAGTTCTTCTTGGGGTACTTTGCACACTTCTCTACCACGGTCAGTATGTTTCTAAACCATTCCTTACGTATTTTAATTGTACTCTTCATTTTGCGGAACAATCGAAAACCTATCAAAGTCACCCCGGCTATCAAAGTCACCCCGTTTTACGGTAGTAAAATTACACATTTTCAGAGGCAAAATTACACATTTTTTTCTGACAAAAAAAATTTACCCCTTCCGAGATGTAATATTTCCATGATTGTTTTTTACTGTGTTTGGGACCATCCATAAACCACGTGGACACTTTTTTGGGAATCTGTTACCCCCCCCCCCTCGTGGACAATTGTCCATTCAAAAAAAAAACTTTTTGTATGGATCGTGGACAATCGCCATACCCCCTAAAGTGTCCACGTGGTTTATGGATGGTCCCGTTTAACATTTTTAGCAAATAACTGTTGAAGTAATGAATTAAATTTTAAAAGTCAAATTTTTACGTTTTTTACTGATATCCTCTAAATTTTAGGCTGAAAACATCACAGAAAAAAAAATCATGATAATATTACATCTTGGAATGGGTACACAGAAAAAAATCGGATGGTAAAATCGCATGCAAAAGCATGCACATCACCTTTGTCATAAAAGACACTTAATATTACACACTGCATGTACAATTTTTGTAAACACAAAAAAAAAGTTGCAACCGACGGAATTCAAACTCAGCACCAACAGTACGGACTGGCGCCTTAGCCCGCTTGGCTATCAGACCGATCAATAATGGAAAGGATAAACGCATATATGAGCTTGACATTTCGGTCAAGTAGGTTTCCCATACTGATGAGCTACATATTTCAGGGTGTAATATTACATAGAATTTCATAAAATAATGCTAAATGTATTGTACATCCAGGCCTTTTACACGCAGCTGGATTACTTCTTTTTTTGCTGTGTACATATTTTATGTCAGAAAAATTGTGTAATTCTACCACAGAAAATGTGTATTTTTACCACTTTTCTGGTGTAACACATTTTCAGTCTAAATTGAGGTAAAATTACATCATAAAAGAGCTAATATTCAACCTTCCAAATTTACACAATTTTTTTCTGTGATGCCTTAGTTTTTGTTCCACTTAAAGTGGAATTTAATAGAAACAAATGTGAAAACAGTCAAAAATAAATAAAACGTGGACAATACTAGAAACCATTAATAAATCTGGAGTTTTTTTTGAAAAGGTCCAATAAACCAAATTTCCAGTTTTTGCTTTTTGGGTGTTTTTAGAACCGCCTTAAGTCAGGGGTATTGAAAAACACCCAAAAAGCAAAAACTGAAAATTTGGTTTATTGGTCCTTTTCAAAAAAAAACTCCAGAAATAAAGATTATTTCTCTAGAATTCTGCAATTTCATTTGCGAGTTTTTTATTTCTTTTATTTGGATTTAATTTTGTCCATACATTCTTCATTTAAAAATAAGCCATTTTTAATCATCAGTTGTTCCGAAACTCCATAGAATTTGTCTCAGTATTACCTAATCAAGCCAATTTTCAATATATATTTTTTCAAAACTGCAGCAACATTTGTAGAGTTTTTTAAAGACATTGCTCTGTCCTTAAAAGATTCTATGAATCTTGATTTTTTTTATTTTTTATTTTTCTTATTTTAAGGGTCCAAATTCCCAATTTTTATTTATTTTTATATTTTTCAAACCACCTCAAATATTATTTGATTTTAAAAATAAGAAAAAAAATTAAATAACAAAACAATCTTAAAAGTAGTTCATCTCCGAAAACATAGTTTAAAAGCATTGCTGAAACAAAAATAAATCATCTAGTAAGTAAGTAAGAAAATAATCTTTAAAATATACTTGCATTCAGACCTTATGTCAAAAAACTTGAAAATATTTCAATTTTGAATTCACAAAATTGTTATAGAAAATTATAAAATAGATTATTCTGAATGAATATTTAAATATGTTTGAATTATGAATTAAAGGTAAACAAAAATATAAAAACACCAAAATTACCAAAAGCTAAAACAAAGAACAATTCATGTTTGAAAGAATGCAAAAACTCACAGAAGTATTCGCAAACCCTTTTTTAGTACTTTTTTTTATTCCTTGTCTTATTATTTTTTCCTTTTTCGTTTTCGTTTTTTTTAATTCGGCGAAATGTCCATTTGGCGAAATATCTCTTCGGCGAAACGACCTTCGGCGAAATGTCCCACACCGTTTTTTTACAAGGAGTTGAAATTCTTGAAATCATATTTTAGATTATTATTTTACTATGAGCAAAAACCTTTTAATAAGTATTTCTTCGCAAAAAATTAAATTTCAAAAAAAAATATATTTAAGATTATTTTTTTCTGATCGGTTTGGTGTTTTCAGCAAAGTTGTATGTTATGATGAGGACTATTCAGGGGATTTTTTTTTAGAATGTTATGAAAAAGTTTTTTTGTGGAAAAAAAGCAAAATTGTTAGCTACAGAGAAGATTGGACAATTTTTTTTTGTACTGAAATTTATATTTTTTAAATCCATGATTGTTATGACTATATGAAAATTATAGGCTAGTTTTGAAAATTTAAATTTTTGGTCAGGCCTGAAAGGATTTGAATAAAATATAAAATGCATTCTAATTTCAAGAAAGTGTTTATTGCCAAAATCGAAATTGCAATCGAAATAGTAGTTTATGCAACAAGTTGCAAAAAGAAGATTTTTTCAGCACGAGTCGTACATTTATCCAACGAGGTTCACCGTGTTGGATAAATACGAAGAGTGCTGAAAAAATTAAGTTTTGCAACGAGTTCCATACAACAATTTTTGCAATTCCAAAAAACACACACTGAGTGAAGTTTTAAGTCAAATTTTCATGTATTTTGTCAATAAATCGTTTAAATCAAAAATTTTTTGAAAAGTGTTACTTTTCGGAACCCATTTGAGTGCTGAAAAGTAGAACTTTTCCGCATTTATTTTGAAAAGTGTTGCTATTCGATTCTGTTATTTTTGGTACAGAAAAGTAGGCTATAGTTTCACGACGGAATTGCAAAAAATACTTAAACATCTTTGTGACCTTATTCAAATTATTATTGGCATTGTAGGCAACGAGCAAAAAGTTGCTGAACTATAGCATATAAAACATTAAAGGCTTCATCCATAAAGTACGTCACGCTAAAAACGGCCAAAATTTACCCCCCTCCCCCGCTTTGTCACGCTTTTCCTATACTTATAACATGCGATGCCACACTTGCTGGTGAGGACCGCCTCTTTTTCTTGCCGTGAGGCATTTTTGCACTTTTTAAGCACTTTTCAGGAGCTAATATCCAGGAGTACCTCACTGATTGATGGTCCACAAGGGAATGACGTTCATTTTTTAATGACAATATCTTGGCCAACTCTCAAAGTATAAAAATCTGAATCGCCGAGACTTTTTTTTCTCTTCTTTATATATAATTCTTATATATATTTATTCAATATTTTCAATATTTTAAAATAAAGCTCAAAATTTCAAAAGGGCCAAAAGTTTAATTTCCTCTGGCCACGAATATTTTGTTATAGAAAATAAGAGCACATTTTTTACAATTTTGAACAAAATTTCATAGGGAGCCTTAAAAAAGGAGCTTTAAAAAATAAATAAATGTAAAATCCAGAGAAAATATTAAACATGTTTTATTATTATGAAAATTGGACTAAAAATTGCTGAAATATCTAAATATATAATTGAGCATTGAACGCTGCTTTATGTTTTCTGATCTTGAAGAGTTTTTTTTAACAATTATGTTTCGATATCTAATCAAAATCAGAACATTAGGAGTTTGTCTTTAACTGGCTTGATTGAACCCTTTCTAGCCTGAATTTTTGGAGTTTTTTTAGGTACCGTAAACTGGGGTGACTTTAATAGCCCGGAGTGACTTTGATAGATTTTTCAAATGCCCTTCAAATTAATATCTAAACATTTTTGAGAATTTTGAGTTTGTAAGTATTAAGGGATAGCTTATTATCGAACATATATGCAAAAATGTGACTGTTACGTTGGATGTATCAAAATTAGCGGCCAAATCAAATTTCTATCAATGTCATGGTTGGTTTATGGTAATTATGGAAAATTGATTTTAAGAATCATACTAAAATTATTCGGCGAAAAGTTGTTTTGGTAATTTTCATTTTTTTCTTGACTTTTCGGAAAAGATCACGAAAAAAAAATTCTTGAGTCAATCACAGCAATCGCTGCACCCAACACAAATCAAACGTTTGACATCCCCCCACCAAATTGGACCGCAAAACTGCATGATTCCCCAGTTCGCCCCGGCAAAATTGAAAATGAACGCTGAATTTCTCAAAATCGCCGCGGCCATCGCGCTGCCCCAGGTTGGTGGCCTGCTGACGGCACTGCTGGCTCTGCCCGAGCTGATGGGCTGGTACCAACGGCTCAACTTCCCGCCCATCGCGCCGCCGAACTGGGTGTTTCCGCCGGTGTGGACCGTGCTGAACACCGCCCTGGGTTACGCGTCCTATCTGGTGTGGAGCGCCGGCGGAGGTTTCGTCGGAACGGCGGGCCGGCTGCCGTTGGCACTGTACGGAACGCAGCTGGTGCTCAACTGGGCCTGGACGCCCGTCTTTTTCAAGCTGCACCGGCTGAGATGGGTAGGTTTTTTCGGGTGGAGTTCAAGGTCTTTTGATGTCCAATTTCTTCTCTCTTCAGAGCTTCCTGATATCGCTTGTTCATGCAGCGGTAGTGTACGCAACCGGATATGCGTTTTTCAACGTGAACAAGATGGCCGGCTACCTGATCTTCCCGTACTTTGCGTGGTGCACGTTTGCTACGTTGCTGAACTTTGAGATCTACAGACGGAATCCGCAGGAAGCTGCGGCCAGAGAAGGGACTTCCGAATAAATTGGCAAAATTGTATTAATCAGATGCGGAATCACAAAATTGATGGAATGTTAATAAAATTATTTGTCTTTTGAAGTATTTTTGTATCAGAAACTGGCAACCCCAACATCGCATCCGGAGAGCCCTTCAACCACTCAACGCCGGCAAGTTACTCAGCGCCACTCACCGCTGAAATCGACTATACCCACCCAACAACTTGACACTCAACGCTCACTCAGCGCTCCAGCGAGACTTGCTGTCTACCGTCTGTGGCCGGACTACTCAACCAACGCAATTCTTGTCGTCGTCGTCAACACCCCAAGACTGTCACTTTGTTGGCGTTGCGCGTTGAAGAAGCGTATGATTATCCCCGACTCTAGGAAGTAGTCCTACCTCGTCGGCTCGTGAAGGTTGTTGCACGCGAGAGGATCTTCACTATTGGATCCAATTGTATGCTAAGTAGTTGCGCGATGGCCTCTGGAATGACCGCGGTCCGCGGTCGAGGTTCACGACATCTACGCCCCGCACAATGGTTCAAGGAACTCACCTGGAAAAGAAACAAAAGAAAAATGCTATCTTTTAGTACGGATTGTTTTGAGCGCGGTTTTTAATCGAAACAGTTTCGCAATGTTTTTTTCCGAAACACCTCATTCAATCATCGGATATGATATAGTCCCCTCGCTGGTTGGCCAAACCAGCAATTACCCCTCTTCTCTAACTCGCTCTTGGTGCTGGGTAGAGGAAGTCGTTCCGAGCGCTTAATGAGTCCAGCGCTACGTGCGGCCTAGACAACAATTAACAATGCGTGCAAGAGTTGGACCGCGGTCCGATCTTTTTCGGATGGCCATATCTCATTAGCATACAAAAGGTCTGCGGCGCTGAACAAAACACAAAACTCCAAGAAAACATAAAAATTAAAGATGCAAAAGGAGCAATAGTACACTCCTACTTCCTATTTTGAAACATAGACAAACATCAAAACAGACCTTCCTCACCGCAAAACAAGGTGAAACACAGGTTAAAATTATGCTGCAAGCTCGGAATGTTTTCATCCATCATCCGGAGGAACGCCGCACGACCACACGGCGGAAAACGAAAGTGGCGGCGGAGAGCAATTTCTTTGTTAGCCTCAGCCCAAGTTCGCACGACCTTTCCGCGATGGGACTCAACGGGTTGGGGTCTACCGCGCCCATACCTCACAGTAGGGAGTCCACGGGGAAGGTATCTCTCTCTAACGCGTGTTCTTATGTAATCTGGAGCGCGGTGACTTAAGGTGCCCGGTGACTAACGGAAATTCCGGAGAATCGGGTCAGTGCGACGACAGCGGTACAGGTGTAGGTGAAGTTCTCAGAACTTGGAAACGATGAACAAAAAAATGGGTACTTAATGGTCTGAAAGTCTGGAGTAACTTTATGCAAAACTTCATAGAAATGATGAGGTTGTTGAGGTTGATAATGAAGTCAACATAAAAAAAATAAATAAAAAAAATAAAAAATAAATAAAAAAAATAAAAAATAAATAAATCAAACTTATAATAAACTAACTAGTTTTTATATCTGGCGCATTTCGTACGGTATGTCCACGTATCCTTCATTCCCTCTAGATTCTGTGAAATGGGGTTCGTTAAAAGAATCCGATCTCTCTGAAAAAATTCAATGCATTCACTAAGAATATTTTTTCTTCAAATGAAGCAAGTTTCAAAGTATAAATACTCAAATCTGATCACAAAATACCGTTTTTTTATTAAGTACAGTCTAGACTCGATTATCCGAAGGCCTTGGCAAAATTTCACTTCGGATAATCGAAACTTCGGATAGTCAAATTACAAAAAAAATGTTTTTGTTGTCCTTTAAACTGCTTTGAATAATTTTTTAAATCCAAGATGGCGGCCAAAATGGGAATGATGAAAAATTGAAAAAACTGCATTTTTAATTTAATAGGCAAACAATCAATCAAATTTGACTAAAATAGGGCCGCAGAACTCAAAGAAAATAAAAAAAAAAAACATGCGAAAAAAATTATTGACTCGATTATTCGAAGTCCCATACAAACCTTCGGATAATCGAGTCTGGACTGTACTAAAATTGTAATAAAATCCAATACGGGTATCAAACGAGGCGAAATTTGGTATGCTTTTTCACTTTTTCTGTTTTTAATTAATTTTCACAAAATACCGTATTTTTTCGAAAATACTCAAATTATCCAAATTTGAGAAATTTTTATTTATTGAAATACTAAAATTTTCACAAATTACTGTATTTTTTCGAAAATATGCAAACTTTTATAATTTGCAACATGGGTACAATACGAAGCGAACTATGTTATTTTCACATTATTAGACATTTGTCATTAAAAAAAACTTAGAATTTTCACTAAATACCGTTTTTTCGAAAGTACGCAAATTTTCATGGTTTGCGATATGGGTATCAAACGTAGTAAAACTTTGAATGCATTTTTGCTTCGTCATCAAATTTGAGTATTTTTGAAAAAATACGGTGTTTTGTGGAAAAAATAGTTCTTCCAAAAAAAACTCTAAAAAAGTGAAAAAGCACAAAAAATATTGCTTCGTTTGATACCCACACTGCAAATTTTAAAAATTTTAGTATTTTCGAAAAAAACGGTATTTTGAATAATGTTAATACAGTCGACTCTCTCGTTGTCGATATTGAAGGGACCGCCGAGAGCGGGAGTTATCAAATTGTGTTTTTTAGCTTTAGTTGATGTTTTTTTTTTCGAAAAACATCAGCTAAAGCTAAAAAACAAAAATTCTCGGTGACTCAAACTATCAAACAGTTATCAAATTAGAGAACGAAAAATCAAAGCAATCTATTTGAAGGGACTGAAAAAAATATTGACAGCTGGAGCAATATTGAAATCGAGAAGATCGACAGCCAGAATGTCCACTGTATTGAGAAATTTTCTACGAAATCGGTCATTTTTCTTAATTTTTAATTTTTGTTTTTTTTAATCCAACTGAATTTTTTTTGGTGCCTTCGGTATGCCCAAAGAAGCCACTTTGCATCATAAGTTTGCCCATATAATTTTCCATACAAATTTGGCAGATGGCCATACAAAAATGATGCATGAAAATTCAAAAATCTGTATCTTTTGAAGGAATTTTTTGATCGATTTGGTGTCTTGGGCAAAGTTGTAGGTATGGATATGGACTGCACTGAAAAAAAAATGATACACGGTAAAAAAAAATTGGTGAAAAAATGTCCAGTGTAGTCCATATCCATACCTACAACTTTACCCAAGACACCAAATCGATCAAAAAATTCCTTCAAAAGATACAGATTTTTGAATTTTCATACATCATTTTTGTATGGCCAGCTGCCAAATTTGTATGGAAAATTATATGGACAAACTAATGATGCAAAGTGGCTTGTTTGGGCATACCAAAGGCACCAAAAAAGTTTCAGTCGTATTAAAAAATACAAAAAAAAAAAAACGAATGACCGAAATCTGAGAGAACTGCTCTATTTTCAAAAAAAAACTTTAATAAAGTTTAAATAGCATACATAATTTCGCTTCGAGATTACGAGAAATCGGTTGGTTATACTCTTTTTGTCGGCAAATGAAAGAAAGTGATCCATTTTACTTCATTTATATAATTTTCAATGCTTTCTCTAAGAATATATTTTTTGAAAATAAAGTAAGTTTAAAGTATGAATACTACAATTTTTCAGAAAATACCGTAGTTTTTCGAAAGTACAATTTTTTTCCAAATTTGCAATATGGGTATCAAATATTGCAAATTTTGAAAAAAAAATGTACTTTCAAAAAACTACGATACTTTGTGAAAAAAATTTAGTATTTTATTTAAACTTACTTTATTTTCAAAAATATATTCTTAGAGAAAGTATTGAAAATTATATAAATGGGGTAAAATGGTCCTCTTTCCTTCATTTGCCGCCAATAACAGTATCACCAATCGATTTTTCGTAATTTGTTACACTAAAAATGATACTCTTGATAGGCTCAAACTGACGACATCAAAAGATTCGTTTTTCACCCGTTTTTGCTCACAGTGGCATTTGTCCAATCTTAAATAGGTATCTTTGAATAAATTTGATAGAATTTTTTTGATCTTTTCGAAAAAAATATTTCTTTTATAGTTACGTTATCAACAAATATCAATTTCAGGTGGATAAAACTTGAAAACCGTGCACGATATCGGAATTTATGTAAAGTACTTTTTTATAGTCAACCAGTAAGGTCTAGAAAAGCTACTTTTGGCATGCTATTGACAAATTATCATAAAAGTGTTCGGAATTTGTGGGTGTTCCGAATATGTGGGATGACGTAATATTTTTTTTTTTTAGTATAACTATTTTTTTCTTCTGATAATTTTGAAGTAATTCCTATAACTTTGCGAACTTTAAATTCAAATCGATCAAAAAATCCGTTCTCAAGATACATACTTTTGAATACATGAATAGCCTTTTTGTATGAACGGTTGTCAAAATTGTATGGAGACTTGTTTGCAAAATGTATTTTTTGGTCATAGAAGTACTTACACACAAAATTTTATCCAAATATAAAAAAAAAACGTTGTCCGAAGTCTCAGAGAATTATTCAGCTAAGTAGTTTGATGATTCGCAACGTTTCGTACGGTATGTCCCCGCATCCTTCCTCCCCTCTAGATTCTGTGAAATGTGATCCGTTCACAGAATCCGCTCTGCTGTTGATACAGCGCAGTAGGCCTGGCCTGGACTAGCTGCGCTTATGTACGATAAGATTAGATGAGATCAAATAACTAAGTTATTTGACTATCTAACACATAAACCATACGAAAATGGCAAACTCACTCATTGCAATAAAGCTGAAGGTCACAAACTCTTTGTTTTCAGCAGCTTTGAAATTCCCAACCCCACTCGACAGCTCATAACTCAAATTTGAAACATTCTATAAGAATTATTAACTGCGCCAAATTAATTGAGTTATTCCCATTCAGCGCAGCCGGCCGATTGCTGAACACTTGCGCTGTACCAAACATTTCAATAGACGACGACGACCATTCACCGAGCCCTTTGACCATCGGCACCTCCCGCGAGACAGCCGGTCTCGCGGAGTTTCATGAATAACTCAACATCGAAGTCGTCGCCGGATCTAGGCTAATGCTTGGAACGCGCTTCGCTATGTATGATTTATGTGAGCTGGAGGTACTACGTGCAGCATACCTGCAAGTCCCCATTTTTTTTCGAGTGAATTCTAACGTGCTAGTCGTGCTCGCGGTGATTGATTTGTTCGAATTAGGGGAAAGTGGGGCAAGTGTAACAAGCTAAGGAAATGCTCGTCATAACCCATTAAAAATTTAAAAAATCTGTCTGATTTTATTATAATCATCTTATTCTAGGTCTTGACTAAGACTTTGTTAGGACAAGTTTTTAAAAAATCCTGTTTTTAATGTAAAAAATTGATTTTAAAATTTTTGATTTTCCGTACGTTCTACTCAACAAGTGGGGCAAGACGAACAACCCGTTGGGGCAAGATGAACAATGCATGAAAAAACATGTTAGTTTGCTAACAATTGAACTGTTATCACTTAGATACATCAGATTAGAATGTATTTGAAAACTTTCTTTCATTTTTAGATTAAATAATAATATTTTACTTAAAAAAATTATCGTTTTTACGAAAAAATATATAACTTAGATGATAAATAGTTAATTTTTATAATATCACTTTATTGAGCATAGAATTTTTTTTTCACAATTGTTTATCAGTTTTTAAGTACTTCCATGTATTTATTTCCCAATAAAATATGTTGTTGCAGCAATTCCTAATTTTTTCCATACTAAAAATCTATATGGTACACTTGCCCCACCTGAACAACATTTTTTAAAAGCTCTCAATAAAAAAAAACCAAAAGTTAAATCATACTTTGTAATAGGTGCATGTCATTGGTAGGGACACTACTGATCTTGGAAAAATAGAATTTTGATAAAATGAGCCTTAAAACGAACCCTAAGTCTTATTTTGTACTTTCCAAATATTATAAGAAAACAAAGGTTTGGAAAAAACTTCATTAAATCTTATGTCCCGTGGCGTTTACGTCGTTTTGGCGGTTATGTGGTAGCAGAATCAGCTAATTGCATTGCTAGCACCAATTCCTCATACTGGAAATAATCAAAATTGTAAAAATTACGGCCGTACGAGCGATTGTTCCTCTTGCCCCGTATGGTCGTCTTGCCCCACCTTCCCCTAATCTCCGCCGGAGTCTCTTCGTTCACAGGCGGAGTACCTCCAGGTGTCTATGACGAATCGGCCGGGTTTTGCCTCAGGTGCAGAAAATCGATCCAAGGTCAAATCAGGCGCGCCAAGTTGCACAATAATTTATTCGCAATTTGCCACAGAACAAAAACGAACACGAATGGCAAGTCACCTGGCGGTAATTTAGGTGTCCGCGGACGGAGTTAGATCTGGAGGGGACACCAGAGTTGTTCCAAGTGACCTACATCGGCGCAGTTCCTGATCTTCTACATGTGGTGTGACATTTCAATGCTGTTTTTTTTTTTTTTTTTTTTTTGGAGACAGACGCCGCGTTCCAGATCTTCAAATTCAAGTCGCGTGTCACCTTTTTTTTTGTCCGAGGACCGAGGATCATGGATCTTCACACGCGAGATTTAGGGGGCCCAACCCAACTCGACACGTTCGAGACCTTTGACCGTTAGTCGGCGGCATCATCGGGGCACACAATTACTGGTACGACGCAATTCGTGGATCTCTGGGATCACAAACCTTGCAGAATTAATTGCAACGCTCGCCGAAACTCTGTGCGCGGACTTTGGCAGCCGTCATTTTATGACGCCGCCGCCGTCAACGTTTGAACGGCGGCCATTGTTTCGATTCTTGGAGCTCATAGACGCGTAATGAAATTTATGCCTTTTTTAGAGGCGCGCGTTGGCCAAAAGTTTGCGCAAAACTTTGATGAATGGGATGACGCGTTGGTTTTTTGTTTGTTTTTAAAGCTCTGCCGTTGGATTAAATCTCGCAAAATTGGGTTAATCCACACAGGTTTTAAAACGCACTTTGATTGTTTTGCACAATGGACAATTCGACAGCGCGTACTTTTGCTAAAGTCTCTCTCGAATCAGCCGCAAAAAAAGATTCATTTTAACGATAAAGTTGCGCGCATAACCTCAAGTCATGCCGCCACGCCGACTCAAAACAGCCAGGAATTTCATGAATGCTCCATTGTGTGTCCTGAAACCATTCAAACTCTAGCGATAATTACCCGCCGTCGTAGCATCACCATCGTCATTCATCAAAGCTCAACAATTTGGTCAGGATCCACCTTCTCTCTTTCCAAGTGTGTTGTGTTATGCAATCGCACACCTGTTTCCCCTTCGTCTTCGTCACAAAACCACGCAAATTCCAAACCGGTGCTTTCACACCTCTCATTAACCCACCTTCGGCGGTCGTTGGGGTTGGTCTTCGACGGGACCTGACCCAAACAATTACCGCGCGCACACACGGCATACAACTCACGCAAATCGTTGATGGCTTCATTAGCTTGTTGTTGACCCGGCGATGATTGGTTCGTTTAAGGGAGGTTTTTTTTTGTGGGGTACTCAATTTGTTTTTTTTTTTTTTGCGTTGAAATTGACAATAAGATTTGTAAGACCACAACTTGACTAGTAAAAATTAAAGACAGAATATTTCCACATATCACTTTAAACTGGAGCGCCTCCAATAGCATCGCTACTCGGATGGCATGCCGTCGGATAACGTTAACCATTGATCTGGGAAGGCTCGGCGACGGGTTTTTATGACACGCGATTGTTCATGCCCTCACCATTAGCATCGCAGATCGGGAGGCATCAGAAAGGTGATACGAAGTTATGATTTCAGGGCTGATGGGTCATACATGACCCATAAATCCGAATTTCCAAAATTAGCCTAAATTTTGTGTATGATCCTAACAATCATTTTCTGATCACTATTTATTTATTTTTTATTTGAGCCTTGCTAGCCATTTGGGATGGCATCGGAAATGACAGAACGAAACGAAATTTTGTATGCTTTTTTCACCTTAATAATTTTTTTTTGTTAAAAACTATTTTTTCAAAAATAACATATTTTTCGAAAATACTCAATTTTTCCAAATTTGCAATATGAAAATCAAACGTATCAAAATTTTGCATACTTTTTCACATCATTGGAGTTTTTATATATATATATATAAATCAAAATGTTCACAAAATACCTTTTTTTCTAAAATACTAAAATTTAATTTTTTTTAATAAAAACTAAAATTTTCACAAAATTCCTAATTTTTTGAAAGCACTTAAATTTTCAAAATTTACCATATGGGTATCAAACGTAGCAAAATTTGGTATGCTTTTTCACATTATTTTATTATTTTTTTTATTTTGGAAAATACAATTTTTTTCTAAAATACCATATTATTTCGAAAATACTTATTTTTTTAAAATTTGCAATACGGGTAACGAACGTACCAAAATTTTATATGCTTTTTCATTTCATTGGAGTTTTTTTTTTTTCAAACTAAAATTTTCACAAAATATCTTATAACATCATTTTGCAACTTGTTGCTTAAAGTACATATCCGACAAAGTTTAACTTTTTAGCATCAAAAGTTAAAAATAATTTAGCTGAGTTTTTATTTTTTCAATTCAATTGATTTTGAAATTGAAACAAGACACTTGGAAGATCAGAAAATTTTACAAATTGCCACCGAGAGTCACATTTCCAATGTTTTAAACCAATTTAAAAAAAAATGATCTTTTCAAAATTGCTCATTCTTAGAAGCACTGTTCAATTAAAAAAAACCAGACACATTTTCCTTAACCTTAAAAGTTTGAGGGCATAAAAAAGTTCAATTTTCACAAATTTTAAAACTTTCCTTCTTTTATTTTAATAATCCGAATAAAAAATTACAAAAATTTATATTTTTTGTAATTTTTGCAACTTTTGTATTTTTTGTAATTTTTGTAATTTTTGTGATTTTTGTAATTTATGTAATTTTTGTAATTTTGTAATTTTTGCAATTTTTGCAATTTTTGTAGTTTTTGTCATTTTGGTTATTTTGGTTATTTTGGTCATTTTGGTCATTTGGTCATTATGGTGATTTTGGTCATTTTGGTCATTTTTGTCATTTTTTTGTCATTTTGCCTTCCTCACTGAGGTAAGGCTATAATCCTGCTCTAAAAATGAACTTTTTATTAAAAGCTCAAAGACCCACCTTCATGTATACATATCGACTCAGAATCGAAAACTGAACAAATGTCTGTGTGTGTGTATGTGTGTGTGTATGTGTGTGTGTATGTGTGTGTGTATGTGTGTATGTGTGTGTGTATGTATGTATGTGACCAAAATTCTCACTGAGTTTTCTCAGAACTGGCTGAACTGATTTTGACCAAACCAGTTGCATTCGACTTGGTTTAGGGTCCCATACATCGCTATTGAATTGTTTGAAGTTTCGATAACTAGTTCAAAAGTTATGTATAAAAATGTGTTTTCACATATATTCGGATCTCACTTAAATGTATGTAAACGATGTCCGGATCCATCATCCGACATATCGTTAGTTAGGTAATCGAAAGGCCTTTCCAATGAGTCCACAACAATGAAGATCTGGCAACCCTGTCTCGAGTTATGACCACTTAAGTGATATATTTGTACTTTTTTGATGCCGGATCTCACTTAAATGCATGTAAACGATGTCTGGATCCATCATCCAACATATCGTTGGTTAGGTAATTGAAAGGCCTGTCCAATGAGTCCACAACATTGAAGATCTGGCAACCCTGTCTCGAGTTATGACCACTTAAGTGATATATTTGTACTTTTTTGATGCCGGATCTCACTTAAATGTATGTAAACGATGTCCGGATCCATCATCCGACATATCGTTGGTTAGGTAATTGAAAGGCATTTCCAATGAGTCCACAACATTGAAGATCTGGCAACCCTGTCTCGAGTTATGACCACTTAAGTGATATATTTGCACTTTTTTGATGCCGGATCTCACTTAAATGTATGTAAACAATGTCCGGATCCATTATCCGACATATCGTTAGTTAGGTAATTGAAAGGCCTTTCCAATGAGTCCACAACATTGAAGATCTGGCAACCCTGTCTCGAGTTATGACCTCTTAAGTGATATATTTGTACTTTTTTTATGCCGGATCTCACTTAAATGTATGTAAACGATGTCCAGATCCATCATCCGACATATCGTTGGTTAGGTAATTGAAAGGCCTTTCCAATGAGTCCACAACATTGAAGATCTGGCAACCCTGTCTCGAGTTATGACCACTTAAGTGATATATTTGTACTTTTTTGATGCCGGATCTCACTTAAATGTATGTAAACGATGTCCGGATCCATCATCCAACATATCGTTGGTTAGGTAATTGAAAGGCCTTTCCAATGAGTCCACAACATTGAAGATCTGGCAACCCTGTCTCGAGTTATGACCACTTAAGTGATATATTTGTACTTTTTTGATGCCGGATCTCACTTAAATGTATGTAAACGATGTCCGGATCCATCATCCAACATATCGTTGGTTAGGTAATTGAAAGGCCTGTCCAATGAGTCCACAACATTGAAGATCTGGCAACCCTGTCTCGAGTTATGACCTCTTAAGTGATATATTTGTACTTTTTTTTATGCCGGATCTCACTTAAATGTATGTAAACGATGTCCGGATCCATCATCCGACATATCGTTGGTTAGGTAATTGAAAGGCCTTTCCAATGAGTCCACAACATTGAAGATCTGGGAACCCTGTCTCGAGTTATGACCACTTAAGTGATATATTTGTACTTTTTTGATGCCGGATCTCACTTAAATGTATGTAAACGATGTCCAGATCCATCATCCAACATATCGTTGGTTAGGTAATTGAAAGGCCTTTCCAATGAGTCCACAACATTGAAGATCTGGCAACCCTGTCTCGAGTTATGACCTATTAATTGATATATTTGTACTTTTTTTATGCCGGATCTCACTTAAATGTATGTAAACGATGTCCGGATCCATCATCCGACATATCGTTGGTTAGGTACTTGAAAGGTCTTTCCAATGAGTCCACAACATTGAAGATCTGGCAACCCTGTCTCGAGTTATGACCACTTAAGTGATATATTTGCACTTTTTTGATGCCGGATCTCACTTAAATGTATGTAAACGATGTCCGGATCCATCATCCGACATATCGTTAGTTAGGTAATTGAAAGGCCTTTCCAATGAGTCCACAACATTGAAGATCTGGCAACCCTGTCTCGAGTTATGACCACTTAAGTGATATATTTGTACTTTTTTGATGCCGGATCTCACTTAAATGTATGTAAACGATGTCCGGATCCATCATCCGACATATCGTTAGTTAGGTAATTGAAAGGCCTTTCCAATGAGTCCACAACATTGAAGATCTGGCAACCCTGTCTCGAGTTATGACCACTTAAGTGATATATTTGTACTTTTTTGATGCCGGATCTCACTTAAATGTATGTAAACGATGTCCGGATCCATCATCCGACATATCGTTGGTTAGGTAATTGAAAGGCCTTTCCAATGAGTCCACAACATTGAAGATCTGGCAACCCTGTCTCGAGTTATGACCTCTTAAGTGATATATTTGTACTTTTTTTTATGCCGGATCTCACTTAAATGTATGTAAACGATGTCCGGATCCATCATCCGACATATCGTTGGTTAGGTAATTGAAAGGCCTTTCCAATGAATCCACAACATTGAAGATCTGGCAACCCTGTCTCGAGTTATGACCACTTAAGTGCATTTGCACTTTTTTGATGCCGGATCTCACTTAAATGTATGTAAACGATGTCCGGATCCATCATCCGACATATCGTTGGTTAGGTAATTGAAAGGCCTTTCCAATGAGTCCACATCATTGAAGATCTGGCAACCCTGTCTCGAGTTATGACCTCTTAAGTGATATATTTGTACTTTTTTTATGCCGGATCTCACTTAAATGTATGTAAACGATGTCCGGATCCATCATCCGACATATCGTTGGTTAGGTAATTGAAAGGCCTTTCCAATGAGTCCACAACATTGAAGATCTGGCAACCCTGTCTCGAGTTATGACCACTTAAGTGATATATTTGTACTTTTTTGATGCCGGATCTGACTTAAATGTATGTAAACGATGTCCGGATCCATCATCCGACATATCGTTAGTTAGGTAATTGAAAGGCCTTTCCAATGAGTCCACAACATTGAAGATCTGGCAACCCTGTCTCGAGTTATGACCTCTTAAGTGATATATTTGTACTTTTTTTATGCCGGATCTCACTTAAATGTATGTAAACGATGTCCGGATCCATCATCCGACATATCGTTGGTTAGGTAATTGAAAGGCCTTTCCAATGAGTATATTTTTCTGGATTTAAAAAAATAGCTGAAGTATTTGTCCAAACCACTCATATTACCCATTGTTGGTAAAAAGTGAGGAAGGCTCCAACCACATAGGTGGATTAAGTTAGTTTTTTATATGCTTTTTCATTTCATTGGAGTTTTTTTTATAAAAACTAAAATTTTCACAAAATTTTTTTGAAAATACTAAAATCATCAAAATTTGCAATATTGGTATCAAACAGAGCAAAATTTGCTGTGCATTTTCACATTTCAAGAGTTTTTTTTTTGAAATACCAAAATTTTTACAGTAAACCGTATCTTTAGAAAATACTCACATTTTTTAAATTTGACAAATGGGTATCAAACGAAGCGAAATTTTGTATGCTTTTTCACATTATTTAATTTTTTTTGAAAATACAATTTTTTAAATACCATATTTTTTTGAAAATGCTCAAATTTTCAAAAATTTTAATATGGATATCAAACAAAGCAAAATTTTGTATGCTTTTTCACTTTATTAGTTTTATTTTTTTATAAAAGCTAAAATTTTCACAAAATACCGTATATTTTCGAAAATACTAAAATTTTCAAAATTTGCATGATTAGTATCAAACGTAGCAAAATTTTGTATGCTTTTTTACTTCATTAGAGTTTTTTGTTGATAACAACAAATAAAAAAAAATACCGTATTTTTTCGAAAATACTCAAATTTTCAAAGTTTTAATATGGGTTTGATACCCATATTACAAACTTTGCGAAGCGAAATTTTGAATGCTTTGTCACATTTTTCAGTTTTCAGTTTTTTTGTTTTCACAAAATACCGTATTTTTTCGAAAATACTCAAATTTTAAAAATTTGCAATATGGGTATCTAACGTAGCAAAATTTTGTATGTTTTTTACTTCATTAGAGTTTTTTTTTTTTATAAAAAAAAAAAATAAAATTTTCACAAAATACCTTATATTTTCGAAAATACTAAAATTTTCAAAATTTGTAGTATGGGTATCGAACGAAGCGAAATTTATGTTTTTTGTTTTTGGAAATACCAAAATTTCCACAGAAAACCGTATTTTTTTGAAAATACTCAAATTTTCTAAATTTGCAAAATGGGTATCAAACGAAGCGAAATTTTGCTATGCATTTTTATGTATTTAGAGTATTATTTAGAAAATACTTTAATTTTCTTTTTGTAGGATTGTAGTATTTTCGAAAAATAGAGTATTTTGTGAAAATTTTAGTGTTTCAACAAAAAAATCTAATTAAGTGAAAAAGCATGCAATATTTCGCCAGGTTGTCAAAAAGAAACAAAAAATAAATTATTCATTAAAAATACAATAAAACTCTCTGCAAACGCATGCTATAATAATCATCCAATATATTTACTAGGATTTTTATTTCCGAAGTTGTCTTTTCATTATCAAATATATTAAAATAGTGAAAGGAGCCATGAATTTAAAATAAGTAGTTAAAGACGAATTGAATATTTTTTTAAGAAAAAAAAAACATATTTTTTATGCCCCGATTTTTCGAGGATTTTGGCGAATGACTGACTTTTTCCCGATTTTTCGACTTGAGTGGTCACGCTGGAGGAAAGAGATTTAAAAATTTTTATTTCCTATATTATTAGAAATCGTAAAATTATCTTCCCGGCATCATCATCGTACGTTTTGCAGTCTTTCAAACAAAAGCAGTCCTAAATAAAGAATTATCAGCAATTTTTCTTGAACATCTGATTTTTTGTAAATAAAAAAAAAATAAAAAGAACATAAGATTACATAGTCTATAATTTTTCAAATTCTTCTTAATATGAACAATTATTTAAAAAATCTAAGTAAGCATTAATTATTTTAAGTATTTTTTTTATTAATTATTTTATTTTTTATCAGGCGAAAAAGACATAAAGACATATTTGTGCATAGTTTTTAGTAAATTTAGAAAATATATTTTTAAATGAAAAAACATAGTTGAAATCAAAAATTAAACTGCTTTTTATTTAATTTTATTTCCTTATCATTGAACATAACATAAAAACCCTTTACAAGAACTAATGTTCACCAGGGGAATTATGGAATGCATTATGAATTGAAATGAAATGAAATGAAATAAAGATTATTATTATTAACATATTTTTATAATTTAATTTAAACCTGGCATTTGTAAAACGACAAAAACTAATTTTAGCTTTTTTCTTTTTTATTGAAAATAACCTTCTAAATTAGTTATGTTTGAAAAAAAAAATACATAACGACAAAATATTTAAATCATACAATAAAATGTAAATGACTTCACAATCATAACTATCATGTTCAACCTACAACGACGCAAAACGTGTCATTCTAAAAGTAGCCATAACTGGAATCTTTTGAATGAGGCGTATGTTCCGGTAGTTTTTTTTATTATTATTTCCTAACTCGTTATTATTATGATTACGAGGGTTTGCTGCTGCTGCCGCTACCCCACAAGAATGAAGTCCCATTTGACAACGCGAAGGATCACGCTCAATTGCCAACGGTATATAATTTGCCCAGATGAGGTGCCGCCGCCGCCGCGCGGAGTCATTATTGACACGAGAGTTGTCGGTTTATTGTACACAGTTTGGACGACGTTCTTGTCCGACTTCAATGCCAAGGCTTGCTTCTTTTATATTGCGTGTTGGATTCGAGATGGACGAGTTTGATGTTTGAGCCGAACTTTCAAAAAGTAAACATTTCCGGCTAATCGAAACGACCATTAGCCCCCCCAAACCGATCAAACTCACATAAACGACAAATTTATGTCTCACTTTCCCGCAAGAAAATCGTAAAATTCCCCCCAAAAAATCCGAAAATCACTTTGGCTTGGGGCAAACCTGCAAAGGTGCTAAAAGAGGTCATATTCCCACCCAATCGCAGGGAAGTTGGAATCCGTTTCACTGGGTCAGGGCCTGATGCATCGCCATAAGTGCATCCCCCCATGAGCCCTTGGATATTGGAGGGGAGAGGGTCATAAAACCGCTTCAAAGTCCCCGCGAGTTTGCTCCCGAAAGTCGTAAAAAAGGCAGATGAGACCCAATCTTTTGGTTATTTTTTTTAATGGCGAGCCTTTTTCGCCCCACTCCGGGACCGGACAATGCACAATTCACAAGAATGCGCGCATACACATGATGCATTCACTCTCTTCGTTCATAAATTTTATTGGAAAGGCCGAAACGGAGGCTGGGGAAAAAAGAAAGTAAAACAAACGATTCGTTTGTCGAGGAGGTTGCCAGTTTTGTGGAAATGTCTGAAGGGCAACAGATGCACTCTCCGGTCGTCATTTGATGGTCCAATAAAGACCGCGTTTGAAATGCATCTACCGCGCCGGCATGGGAACCCGCTGATGGATGCAATCTTTCACTTGGACGGAATTCCTGGAAGCGAACTACCGCGAACTGGGAATTCGAATTACACGGTTGACCTACAAAAAGAGATCTTAACGTTGAAACATTTCAACCTCCCCCTGCGTGAAATATTTCAACCTCCCCCTTTCCAATCAAAGCTGTGAAGATTGTGATCGTTTCACACCGTTAATCCTTTCTCCGGTCCTAAAACGAGCTACTTTATCAAAACTGACCGGTGTGTGAGCCCCCCCTCCGAATAGTCATCGGCACTAAATCCGTTGTGTCATTTAGATAACGCGTCTTGCGAGTGACCAACTCGCGGTTTATAATGGGTTTCCCTTTATTTATTTATTTCACCGACTGGGGCCCGGTTGCGGCTCCAGATATGCGGGGATCGTTAAGCTCTGGACGTAAATGTGTGTCCACGAGCGGGAATGCTACTAATCTAAAAACCATAAAATCATGGCCATGAGCGAGCAGGCGAAATGATTATGATGCTGCCTGGTTAGGCAGTAAACGAGTTCAGCTAGAAGTGTCTAGGTTTTGATAGTATCTTGATTATCAAGGTCATATTCAAATGTGATTTTAGGAATTGCAAATTTTTTTGTATGATATGCACTCGTTGCAAAACTCGATTTTTTCAGCACCCGCTGTATTTGTCAAAATCGACAAATGAACAGATTGTGCTGGGAAAAAAAACATCATTTTGCAACTTGTTGCTTAAAGTACATATCCGACAAAGTTTAACTTTTTAGCATAAATAGGCTAAAATTAATTTAGCTGATTTTTTGTTTTTCTTTTAATTCAATTGATTTTAAAATTTAAACAAGATTTACACTTGGAAGATCACAAAATTTTACAAGTTGCCACCGAGAGTCCAATTTCCAATGTTTTAAACCAATTTTAAAAAAAATGATCTTTTCAAAATTGCCCATTCTTAGAAGAACTGTTCAATTAAAAAAAACCTGACACATTTTTCTTAACCTTAAAAGTTTTTTTTTAACTTTGCATAGAACCACTGACTTGTATAGCATAATGCAATACGTCTATTTTTAAGACGCTAAAATGTTGACTCAAATTTTTTTTTAAGATTTTAGGTTTTTTTTTTGTTTATAAATAACTTTAACGATTTTGTCCCAAAAATTTAAATTGAGGGCATAAAAAACTTCAATTTTCACAAATTTTAAAACTTTCCTTCTTTTATTTTAATAATCCGAACAAAAATTTACAAAAATTGTATTTTTAGTAATTTATTGTAATTTATTGTAATTTTTGTATTTTTTGTATTTTTTGCAGTTTTTGCAGTTTTTGTCATTTTTGTAATTTTTGTCATTTTTGTCATTTTTGTCATTTTTGTCATTTTTGTCATTTTTGTCATTTTTTGTCATTTTTGTCATTTTTGTCATTTTTGTCATTTTTGTCATTTTTGTCATTTTTGTCATTTTTGTCATTTTTGTCATTTTTGTCATTTTTGTCATTTTTGTCATTTTTGTCATTTTTGTCATTTTTGTAATTTTTGTAATTTTTGTAATTTTTGTAATTTTTGTAATTGTTGTAATTGTTGTAATTTTTGTAATTTTTGTAATTTTTGTAATTTTTGTAATTTTTGTAATTTTTGTAATTTTTGTAATTTTTGTAATGTTTGTAATTTTTGTAATTTTTGTAATTTTTGTAATTTTTGTAATTTTTGTAATTTTTGTAATTTTTGTATTTTTTGTAATTTTTGTAATTTTTGTAATTTTTGTAATTTTTGTAATTTTTGTAATTTTTGTAATTTTTGTCATTTTTGTAATTTTTGTAATTTTTGTAATTTTTGTAATTTTTGTATTTTTTGTCATTTTTGTCATTTTTGTCATTTTTGTCATTATTTTTTTGTAATTTTTGTAATTTTTGTCATTTTTGCCATTTTTGTCATTTTTGTCATTTTTGTCATTTTGGTCATTTTGGTCATTTTGGTCATTTTGGCCATTTTTGTCATTTTTGTCATTTTTTTGTCATTTTTGTCATTTTTGTCATTTTTGTCATTTTTGTCATTTTTGTCATTTTTGTCATTTTTGTCATTTTTGTCATTTTTGTCATTTTTGTCATTTTTGTCATTTTTGTCATTTTTGTCATTTTTGTCATTTTTGTCATTTTTGTCATTTTTGTCATTTTTGTCATTTTTGTCATTTTTGTCATTTTTGTCATTTTTGTCATTTTTGTCATTTTTGTCATTTTTGTCATTTTTGTCATTTTTGTCATTTTTGTCATTTTTGTCATTTTTGTCATTTTTGTCATTTTTGTCATTTTTGTCATTTTTGTCATTTTTGTCATTTTTGTCATTTTGGTTATTTTGGTTATTTTGGATATTTTGGTAATTTTTGTAATTTTTTTTGTAATTTTTGTAATTTTTGTCATTTTTGTCATTTTGGTCATTTTAGTAATTTTGGAAATTTTGGTAATTTTAGTAATTGTGGTAATTTTGGTATTTTTGGTAATTTTGATCATTTTGGTAATTCTGGTAATTTTGATGATTTTGGTAATTTTGTCATTTTTGTCATTTTGGTGATTTCGGTCATTCAGGTCATTTTGGTCATTTTGATTATTTTCGTCATTTTTGTCATTTTGGTCATTTTGATCATTTTGGTCATTTTGGTCATTTCGGTCATTTTGATCATTTTCGTCATTTTTGTCATTTTTGTCATTTTTGTCATTTTTGTCATTTTGCTGATTTTGTCTTTTTGGTCATTTTTGTTTTTCTTTTTTTGTAATTTTTGTTATTTTGGCCATTTAGTTCATTTAGGGTCTTTCGGATCATTTTGGCTATTTTAGTTTTTTTTTATTTTGGTAATTTTGGATTTTTTTTTCAATTTTTGTCAATGTTGTCCTTTTTGTCATATTTGCAGATTTTCTAAACGACTTTCTAATAAATAAAAATATCAGGTGTTAATGCATTTCACATTTTTAAGTATTTTTATTTCTGAATCTTATGTTTGTATTTTATTTATTTCCACTAAATTTAATGTTTAACTTTGATTACGATATTGTTATTTTTTTTAAAGATTTAATAAAACCAAACAAAACAACATACACTTTGAATAAAATCATCAAACAAAGGGGCCATCCATAAACCATGCTGCGACCCCAAAATTTTCCCAAAATTTTTGGTGGGTTGAGGGCATTAAAAATTTTCAATCTGGCACTTATTTTTAAACTTTTCTTCCCTTAAAAAAATATTTTAGTTTTCTGAACGAAAATGAATCTTCCTATTTTTTGTAAAATTTACGTAACATTTTTTGCAACGGCCTAAGTCGGCATAAAATTTAATTTAAAAACAAAAACAGGTTTAAGTGCGTTTAAAATTTGAAGTATTTTTTTATTTTAATATTGTTTATTATTGTTTTAAAAACTGACCTCCAAATCTGTAGCATAAACTTTGACTAAAATCATTCACTAAAGGGGGCATTCATAAACCACGTCGCAATTTTTTTAAATTCTGAAGGCATTTTTGAATCGATTTGGTGTTTTGGGCAAATTTAATTTTATTTATGTTGCACTATTCAAACAAAATCGGTTAACGATATTTTGTCGATTTTTTATTTAAAAAAAACCCATTATTCAAAATCATTTTTATTTAATTTTCGGAAATGTTTTGATATGATTTAGAGAACAAATGCCAGCTATTTTTAAGTCATAGAGAATTACTGCCCAAAAATGTTACCGCCAAAAAATACGACCGTTTTTAATTTAAAAATCGAATTTACGATCGAAAAATAGTTAAGAGAAATATTGGTAAATTGCACCGTTTCCGAGATATTACTACTAAAAGTGTGACTTAAGTGTCCATTAGTGACAATTTTTTTATTTTTGAGTTCAGAAAATTTCCTTTGATTTTGTCTAAGAATCCATGAAGATTGAAACTCTGGTTAATGATAAAAAGCGGATAAAAGAAAAACAAACAGAATAATTTTTAGAATGAAACATCTGTATTTTTTTTTAATTAAATATACTTTATTGAATCTTTCTTTTAATAATTACATTTGGTTTACATAATAAGTGGTCAGCTGTGGCTCTTCAGCTTTAGTTTGCTTTTCGTGATTTAAACACTGTTCATTTTCATAACTTTAAAAGTATATGATTTATCATTTTTGTAACACTAGGTACAATGAGGAGAAAAAAATTGTTAAGAAAACATAACCTAACCTAAAACTAACTTAAACTTACAATAAACTAAACCAATCCTTGAATCAAGGGGTATTCAGAAATAGCACATTTTTCCCTGAATTTCAAACATTTTTCTTGAATCTTCTGATCCAACATTTTTACTTCTGCTAATTCATGAACCTCACTTGATCTTGTCCAGCCAGGAACATTCAAAACCATTTTGAGTACCTTGTTTTGGACACGCTGGAGCTTCAATTTATGAGTTCTAGCGCAACACTCCCAAACAGGTACTGCATACTCAATAACGGGGTAAATTATTTGTTTGTAAACTGCTAGCTTATTTTTCAAAGATAGCTTTGATTTTCTGTTAATTAAAGGATACAAACACCTGATGAGAATGCTGCACTTGTTCAATATTTTGTCTACATGCTGCCGAAACAATAGTTTCGAGTCAAGTATGAGACCTAAATAGACAACTTCCTTTGACCAGGGTATTGAAACATCATTCATTTTAATCAAAACATCATCCTTTGGGGCAAATCGGGCCGATTTGGAAAGTGGAAAAATGATGGTTTGAGTTTTGGCTGCATTTATGCGAATTTTCCAGTCGCCAAAGTATTCGGAAAGAACGTCAAGACCCTTCTGAAGACGGCCAACTAAATATCTGGTTATTTTACCCTTATAAATAACGGCAGTGTCATCAGCAAAAAGTGACAACACACCATTACCAGGAAGAGTAGGCAAATCAGATGTAAAAATATTGTACAGAAGTGGGCCAAGAATACTTCCTTGGGGAACCCCAGCATCAATGTTGAATAATCCAGAAGCAATCCCATTCAGAAAAACCCTGAACGATCTCTCCGAAAGATAGTGCTGGATAATTTTGATAAGATACATTGGAAAACCGTATAAATACAGTTTATGTATCAAACCATCATGCCAAACATTGTCAAAAGCCTTCTCAACATCCAACAAAGCCATAGCAGTTGATTTAGACTCAAGCTTGTTCTGCTTGATGATTTTAGTTACTCTCGTAAGCTGATGAGCAGTATTATGTCCCTTTCGGAAGCCAAACTGCTCGTTCAAAATTATATTATTATCGTTGGTAAAATCCAAAAGCCTTGAATAGATGACCTTCTCAAAGAGTTTGGACAGACTACTCAAAAGACTAATGGGACGATAACTTGTTGGCGATGTTGGATCTTTTGAGGCTTCAAAATTGGTATGACTTTGCCCAGCTTCCAATTGGTAGGGAAGTAACCAAGTTGCAAACATTTATTGAAAATATTGGCTAGATGTTGAAAGAACTGATCACTCTGTTTTTTCAACACCAGATTAAAATGTTATCAAAGCCAGGAGCTTTCATATTTTTCATTTGTTTTACTGCAACTTTGACTTCCTCACCAGAAACATGGGAATCTGCAGGAAATTCAAAGGTAGAGTATTAATTGTTGAAATACTATTGGCAACTGATGTTTCTTTACGGCTGGTCATGGAAGCGCCAAGATTATGTGAACTAACAAAATGAAGCCCAAGTGCATTTGCCTTTTCCTCGGATGTAATCAAAGGAGAATCCTCAACAATAAGAGGAGGAATAGGCTTTGGTTTGTTTTTAAGAACTTTTGAAAGTTTCCAAAATGGTTTTGAATAATTCCCAAGCTGGCTTACATGTTTTGAAAATTCTTGATTTCTGATATTGTCAAGTCGGTCTTGTATGATTTTGTTCAAATTGTTCACTGAAATCTTTTGTCATAGTCCCCAGTCCGTTGATATTGTCTCCTATAAACATTCCTAAGTCTAATCAAGTGTTTAGTATCTACGTCAATATCAGTTACCTTAAAATTAACAGGAACCTCCCGAACGTTGGCAGCCTCTGCTTGGTTGATAGCCTGCTGGATCACCTCCAGCGAACGATCAATATCAGCAGAAGTTTCCGGGTGTTGATCATAGTCGATGTTGCTGTCTACCACTTGCTGAAACTGCTGCCAGTCAACGTTGTGGTAATCTTTCCGGGTTGGTTGCCGCTGCGGAGTAACGGAAGCTCCAACCTCCACAACCACCGGATAGTGATCAGAACTCAACTCTTCAAACACCTCAGGATGAGCCACGTTCTCAGCCATATTGGTAATGAAGAAGTCGATGATTGAGTGATTCCCAGACCGAGCCACCCTCGTTGGACGATCCGGACTCACAACGTTGTAGTATCCGTTTTGCAGATCGTTGTGCAGAATCACTCCGTTCCGATTCCTCCTGCTGTTGCCCCAAACTTCATGCTTCGCGTTGAGGTCACCAGCGATGATGTACTTTGCGCTCCGCCGTGTCAGCTTCTGGATATCGCTCTTCAGTTTTGCTGCTGAACCATCTCTGGCATTCACCTGACGTGGGCAGTATGCAGCAATGAAGAGTACTGGGCCAACCGAAGTGGGAATTTCCACTCCAACGGCCTCGATGATGTCCAGCTTAAAGTGTGGCAGCCGGCGTGGCTTGAGATCACGATGAACAGCGACAAGCACACCTCCTCCTCCAGAGGTGGTCCTATCGAGCTGCGTCGCGATCTTGTAGTTTTGCAGATAAACTTTTTCACCGGGCTTCAGATGAGTTTCCGTGATGGCAGCTACGTCGATCTCCTTCTCGCGAAGAAAATCCACCAGCTCTAAGTTCTTCCTCCTAATGGAGCAAGCGTTCCAATTCAGCAGCTTGAGGGACCTACGATCCATACTGGATGACGAACGAGGTCAGCACTTCAATCTGCTGGGTCTTGGTTTTGCATCCACGCAGTGCAGCGGACATCTGTTTGAAAATATTGAGGAGTTCGGTTGAGGTGTAAAGATCATTACCATTTTCCTCAACTGCTGGTTCTTGGGTTGGTCTTGGCTCCTGGCTGAAGCCCGGTGGTGGCGGTCTCGGCTCCTGGCTGGAACCCGGCCGTGGATGATTCATCTCAGCTCTCTTCCTGGGATCCAACGGCAACGGTGCCAAGTTCGGGACCTGGCGTCGCGGTTGAAGAGGTGGAAAATTTTGCTCCACCAGGGCTGGAGGAGTTCTACGACGCTGAGGCTGATTCTTCGTCGATGCTTGCTGCCGAATTTTCACGAACTCAGCTCTCTTGGGGCACTTTCGGTCGGTTGACGAGTGCTCACCGTTGCAGTTGAGGCACTTCACCAGCGAATCTTGGATGCACTGGGATGTGATGTGCGCATCGGTACCACATTTGGCGCAACGACGCTTCAGGTGGCAGTTCTTACCTCCGTGCCCGAAACCCAGGCAGTTGAAGCATTGTGTGACGTCACGATGCACTGGTCGGTATCGCTCCCACGACACGATAATGTTGAAAACCGCTCGGATTGCCTTCAGCTCAGGAAGCGTCGTCGATCCCTTAGCCAAATGCAGCAGGTAGAGCTGGTCACGGTACTTGATGTCTTTGTTGCGTCGGCTCATTTTGTGCACGGCCAACACATCCAGTTTCAAAACTTTTAGCTCGGCAGCTAATTCCTCCACTGGCATGTCGTACAGACCTCTGACGACGATTTTGTACGGCTTATCCATGGCGACATCATGGGTAAAGTACTCCGCCTCGTTTTCGGTCAAGTAATCCTTGACCAGTTGATAGTGCTGCCTGGATTGCACCAGCACCTTAAATCCGTCCTGACACAGACGAATGTTGCCTAGGACTTTCCCAGACTTGATGAGTTCAACCAGCCCCGCTCGAAAGTCGATCGTTGCTGCTGATTGCCGCACATAAAAAGGAGGCAGTTTCTCCTTTCGCTGTTTCACTTCATTCTCCTTTGCTTCCGCTACCTGGTCCTCGTCAGGCAGTCCAGCAAACTTGTTGTTCTTCAAAAGCTGCTCCTCGTGCGATGAAGAGTTCTCCTCCTCCTCATCCATCGGTACAGTACCGTCGCTCTTTTTCGTCTTTTTGCTGTTCGATGTCACTTCCAAAAGTACCTTCCTTTTGGAAATCCCCGGTTTTTGGCCATCAGTTGAGGCCTCAACCTTCCTTTTGGAAATTCCCACTTTTTTGCCTGCTTGAGCCGCAGGTAGGGCAATATTGCCGGCGTTTTGCGCCGGGACGCGACGAGTCATGTTGATTCAGACAACCTTCACCAACGAAGTCTCGGATAACAATGAAACATCTGTAAATTTTTTTGATCCCTTAAAAAATTAGAAAGTTGTGGAATCAAGACATACGTTATAGAAAGGCCAATATTTGGATAAGTTTCCTATTTTTACAAACAAAAACAACACGTTTTAAAAACAGTTTTTTGTTTTTTTATTCATTACAAACCTTTTCTTAAAAAAAGAATAATTCCCAAATAAAAACTCCTTCACTTTGATTACGCTCGAAATTAATCACTTAATCATAAAGCTGTCGCTTGCTATTTCTGAAACCGAAAAAAAGAGCATTTCCTCTTCAGCTAGGCAATGCGCTAATGAAATCCCGAAAGAACGCCGCAGATCTCTGGAGCATCAACGAGGGAGGTCAACACCAAAGATCGCAGGCGCGCGAGGGCGGTATCTGCCGGTCTTCCCACCCACGCAACATTTTCCTACCGACTTTATTCATTTTTTCTTAGCTGCCTTGATTTAACTTCAATGAAAGGAAATGAAGAAGAAGAAGAAGAAAAACGGCGAGCTGCAAAATGAATCTGCCAAATTAATGAGATGTCACGAGCGCACTTCGCGTTTGGAGACACACAACACTCCAGCAGCTCTCCGAGATGGTTCCGGTGGATGACACTGGAGTACAACAATCCCTCCGTAATAGAAACCTGGCAAATGTGCAGAATGACTAGATAGATCTCGAATAATGTCGTTTGAGTAGGTTAAAAAAATACAAATTTATTTATTTAAAAAAAAATGTAAATTTAATTTTTACATTTTCAAAATCAAAATCGAAGACAATTAATAAAAAAAAAAAAAAAACAAAAAAATATATTTCCTCAAAGTTTAGCCTACCTCCAGGCGCATTCCCGCATTTCACCCCAAACTCACCACGATCGCGTTCGCCGATCATGCTTCGGCCTCACTTCGGATTTCATCGCACAAACCCGAATGCGACGAAAAACGACGACGACGACGTCGCCGCTCGCTGCGTTGATGGCAATAACTTGTAGCTCATTGCCACCAGCAAATCTCCGCCACACCATGAAACATTTAGTGTTTCTCACCACATTTGCCTTCACCGTCGCCGCGGTGTGTCTGCTCGTCAATGTTTTTCTCACTCATCGGCACACACACACAAACTCACTCACTCGCGCGCGGTGGTGATAAAATTCCAAACGTTCGCTTAATTTATGCATCGCGTTCGGTTTTATATTTAGGTACTCTTGTCTATTTTGTTCCTCTTTTTTTTCGTTTCCTCCTAGACGGGGGTTTGCCTTGTTTTGCGCGTTTGTATCGTCTTTTTTCACCTTTTTTTGCTTACATTTTTTTGCGCTTACTTGTCTCGTTTGTTTTTGTGTTGGCCCGTGTCGCGGTGGCTAAGGCTAAACCGTTTTCATATCAAGGTTAGGAGCGTTTATGTCTCTCCCTCTCTCTCTCGTTTTATGAACCTTGCCCGTTCGCTGGGTTTGTTTATGTTTTTACCTTCTGGGCATTGTTTTGCTGTTTAGATATGCGTTTGACAGTAAGTACTACCGAGAATCGGGGACCGGTAAACGTTTCTTCGCAAATAAAAACAGCTAGACTGAAGCTAGTGGGCAAACATTAAGAACAGTTGGAGCTGTGGTGAAGTCATAGCTATGCATAGTTTGTAAAATTTCAGAAAATAATTTAAAACAAGAGAAAAAACTTCTTTAAAAATCACTTTGAAAATCAACTTCAAAACAAGTTAACACTTAAAAACTACAACGAAACAATCTCAGTAAAAAAATCATGGTAATATTACATCTGGGAAGGGGTACATTGTGTCAGAAAAAATGTGTAATTTTACCCCTGAAAATGTGTAATTTTACCACTTTCTGATGTAATGGCACATTTTCAGTCTAAATTGGGGTGAAATTACATTACAAAATAGGTAGTATTCAACCTTCCAAATTTACATATTTTTTTATTGTGAAAGTTAGACAAATCATTTCACCAACATCTCGGTCAACATAACAAAAAAACAGTTCATAACTTTGTTTTTCTGTGTTTAGAGGAGTATTTGTTTTAGCACAAATTAACGATTTTTTTTTTGTTCTACATTGGAAATTTTTTTTTAAATATAGAGGAAAAGTTGAAATTACACATTATTAGTTGAAATTACACATTATTAGTGGTAAAAAGAGATGAAAATTTGTAATATTACACATTTTTTTTCGATATAATTCAGGTAATATTACATCATTCAAGAAGAAACATAAAACCTTCCATTTTTACACCTTCGACATTAACACAACTTCTTACTTCTGAGTCACTTTTTGACATGTATTTTAGGGCAACTCTAGTACATTTCTAGTCTAATCACTTTTTGAAATGTAAGTTTTAATCTGAACAATAAATATAAAAATATGTTATAATGTAAACATCTACTAACTTCTAATAAGAATCCATTAAAAATCATTAAAAAGTTGAACTCAAATAAATTTACAAAACACTAAAAACATAAGATAAAAGCAAAACAAGTACATAGAAAAAGAGGGAAAACACACCTCATTTTCTGATTTGAAATTTACAAAATAACTGTGTAATTGTAAAAAATGTGTAATTTTACATCACACAAAACAATCTTTTTACATGCAATTTAACGCATTAATTTAGGCAAAATTACATCAAAAAAGGCAGTAAATTTAGATCGCTAAATTCCACCTTTTTAACTTCGACACCAAAGGATTAACATACACAGTAGAAAAAAATATGTAACCGATTCTGTGTCAAAAAATTGTAATAAAATGTATATTTACCTCTCAAAATTTGTAAACATACATATATCATGTGTAATTTTACATATTCTACATAAGTTGATGCAAAATAACAGAAAGGAGCACAACTAAAAAAGTAGTAATCCAGCTACGTGTAAAAGTGCTGGGTGTAAAATAAAAATTGCAATATTTTATGCAATTTTATGTAACTTTACACCCAGAAATATGTAGCCCATCAGTATGGGAAACCTACTTGACCGAAATGTCAAGCTCATATATGCGTTTATCCTTACATTTTTACATCGGTCTGATGGCCGAGTGGGCTAAGGCGCCTGTCCTTACTCTTGGTGCTGGGTTTGAATCCCGTCGGTTGCAACATTTTTTTCGTGTTTGCAAAAATTGTACATGCAGTGTGTAATATTAAATGTTTATTTTGACGAAGGTGATGTGCATGCTTTTGCATGCGATTTTTCTATCGGATTTTTTGCTGTGAGGAGGAAATATTTAAAAAGGGTTTTTTTTAACTTTCCAAACCATTTTTTCCAGTGTACCTATTTAGGTTGAAAGTGGAATTCCACTGGAAAAGACGTAAGGTTACATATTTTTCCAACACAAAAGATGTACTCATTCTCAGATTTAATATTACCATGATTATTTTTAATTTACAAAAGAATGATTAAATAAATAAAATTAAATTTACATGAAAAACATGTAATCACTAGCGTACACAGGGTGGGGCAACTGCCCCACCATTCTTAAAAATTTATTCTAAATTTGGTCAGGGGGTGTCCGACGTAATTTTTAAAACGTCTATATTATTGCCCCACCTTCCTCGAGAAGCTGGGCACGCTACTGCATGTAATTTTTATTTTTCAGATCATTTTTTATTCTGGGGCCATTTTTAGCAGGTTTTTTCTACCAAAAACATTACGTCTCTTCCATTTTTTTTTTGTCCAGAGTTTTGCATTTAACTTGTAATATAATAATTTTATGAAAAAAAAACTTGTAATATTTTAGCTGTTTTTTCTGAAACTGCACAATATAAAAAAGTTATTCTACCATAAACATAGAATACACAGTAGAAAAAAAATATGGCAATATTATATCGAGAAATTGTGACAGAATTGTGTCAAAAAATGTGTAAAATTACCTCTCAAAATTTGTATATTTACATCTATCATGTGTAATTTTTGTTTCTCTATTTAGGTTGAAAGTGGTATTCCACTGGAAAAGGCGTTGAACTCATTTTTTTTTTCGAACACAAAAGATGTACTTTTTCTCAGATGTAATGTTACCATGATTATTTTGAATATGCAAAAAACGATGACGTGAATGATGTTGTCTGCCTGTGTGGATCAATCGGACCGCGCACTGGACTCACAATCCAGGGGTCGCCGGTTCGAATCCCGGGGCGGACGCAAAAAATTCTAAGTGTAAATATAGGTATTCGGTGCCCTCTCCCCGTGCCCATACCTTCACACTTAGGAGACCCGGGAGGCGGAGTCTTGTCGCAAAAAGAACGATACACGCCTGTGGATCCGTTGACGAAACCGCAAGGTTTAAGAGGGCCACATTATAAGGTGTTACGTCGATTCCGTTCCGAATGATGTTGAGTTTTTTTTTGCAAATTTTAAAGACCAAGAAAGAAATAAAACCAACAAGAAGAGATTAAACCCTGGTTTAGTTTGAAAAACAAATTTTCTTTAAAATTTTTCAGGACAATTTTATTTTTGGTGGCTTTTCAAGCAGGATATTTTTTCTACCAAAAACATTACGACTCTTTCTTTTTTTTTCAAAATTTTATATTTGTACTTGCATTTAAACTTGTAGTATTTTAATTGTTTTTCTGCACAGTATAAAAAAGTTATTCAACCGTCATTCCTTATTTTTTGTCTCTAGTTTTCATATAATTTTCATTCTGAGGGTCATTTTATCAAATTTGTTTTACCAAAAACTTTACATCGCTTCTTTTTAAATCTTCTTTTTAAATTTTAGTAATGTTCAAATAATAATAATTCAGTTTAAAAAATAAAAATCGGTTGAAAATTTTGAAAAATTTACAAGTTTGTGTTGTAAAAAAAAAGTATATTTCCTGAAACATTTTGTAACACGAAAAAAATCCAAAATTACACTTTTTCATGTAACTTTTTTGACACAAAAAAACATGTAAAATTACCCTTTTTCATGAAACATTTTGTGTAACAAAATGTGTAATTTGAAATCCTTTTTCTTTAATATTTTTGCATTTTTTGTTTTCAATTTTGACGTTTTTTTTCAATTTCAAGCTGAGCAAATGTTTTTTCAATTTATGTTTAGAAATATTATCAAACATTATTCAGAAATAATTTATAACGTTTCCATTTACGTTTAACACTTTTATGAGTGTGTCGTTTCAGAGTTTCAAGTACTTTGCGTTATCTAAATCAAAATCCACCCAGCTTTTATACCGAAGGTTACTTCAAATGAGTATCTTTACGAGCCAGCACGATTACCCGATTGCGTTCTCCTTCGTGCAATTATAATAAAAAAAAGAGATTCACTTGCCATTTAAATTATTCAATAAACGAGCCAGACTTATCTAACCTTCCCGATCCACGGCGGTGATGACGGCGACGACAAACGGGCAGAGGAAGACCCACCAAACTCGGCCAAGAGGAGGAAACCGCGCTGATGTCTTAATGACCAGGTATCCTCACCCGGGCGCGCGCGATTAGTAACATTTTAACACCGGACCTCAGCAAACCATTATTTAAGCGCAAAGGGAGGAACGGAAATTGAAGAGAGGTAACCATTTCTCGTACATATACAAATCATCAACTCTGCGATTGCCTAATCGGAAACGCGGGCCAACTCCGAAAACAGTTTGACCAAGTTGCACAACTGTCTTGGCTGATTTTCGCGATGGCGAAGAGTCGTAAAGATGTTTCTCCTTTTGAGGATTTCTAGCAACAAATAAGGTATCGGATTGGCTTTGTTTTAATAAACAATTCAATGGCCTTTTGGGGTCTTTTGGGGTCTTTTGCAAACGTCGACGTGCCACCCGAGCAACGCTGCTATGAGCTGGATTCATCCAGCAAAAATAAGCAGAATCGTCATGTTCTAACCGTTCACCAACCGCGACACCCTGCTGCTTGCCGCAGACAGGCCTGATTTTCCCCACCTCCAGCGTCCGTGTCTGTGCAAAGTGTTAATCGACCTTTCGTGGCCCCCAAAAACCGTCTCTACCGTCGTCCCGTCCAAATCGTTCCGCACTTGGCAGTCAACGCAATGTTTAACCCCAAGTGTTTGCTGCTGGTTCTGCTGCTGCACCTAATCTCGGCACCCAATGATTTAGATTATTTATGGACGCGTCGTGTCTTAAACAGCCGCCGCCGTTGCGTTCTTCTCGCGTTTGGTTGGGGTCTGGTGGGGGCTTATGGGAAGGGGCGCAGGAGATAAACCGTGTCAAGTTCTTGCCCCTCGGACACGGCAGCACAGCAGGCATCGCGGTTTGGACACTTGAGAAAAAAGTGTAAAATTGAGTATAAGAATTAATTTTAAAACAAAGAAAAAATTTAGAAAACGATCAAATTTTAGAACCAATCACTTCAAGCAGAAAACGGTATATTTTTTAATATAAGAACTGAGATTTTTTTTTTTCAAAATAAAAACCGAACGCCGAATCGACCCCATATAAAGAATCAAAACGATAAAAACGATAAGTTTCTCAGTAGGTTCCAAATGATAAACTAACATTTATCACCAAGCCAATTGGAGCAGAAAACGATATAATTTTTAATGGGGTTAGAACACTAAACGGTCACATTCAGGAAAAAGTGAATTCGATAAGAAAACGATCAAATTTTAGACAGTTATGAAATTCTTCACTGGCAGTTAGAACACTAATCATTTGAGCAGAAACGGTTTATTTTTCATTATTATCCGACCAATAAATTGTAAGTTTGAACAAGTCAAATCGAGTAAATCGTTTTAAGTCAATTTGTTCAGAAAATATTTTTTTAGTACGATCGAAGCACCGAAGAAGAAGAATTGGCCCTCAGAAGCAGTAAAATTCGAGTAGAAAACAATCCAATTTTGTATTGCTTCCGATGCTGAATAAAATTAATAAAGACAAATCGATCACAAAAACGATAAGTTTGTAATAGGACTCAAATGCAAAATTTACATTAAGAATCAAATCAATCCAAGCAGAAAACGTTTTAAATGTCAATAGCGTTCACTAAGTACTAAATTGGTATTTAGAACAAGTTAGTTCGAGTAGAAAACGATCAAATTTCAAACCGTTTAAGAACGATAAGTTAGTAGTTATAATAGTTCTAATAAAAACAATCAAATTTGTGAACAGTTCCGGAACGCAGAATTTGGCAATTAGATCAAGTCAGTTCGAGCAGAAAACGGTAAGTTTATTTTTTTTAATACGATCTGAACTGTAAAGTTGCCTTCAGAAGAAGTCAAATAGAGTTGAAAAACGAAAAACAAAATCTTAACAGAGTCCGAACGCTAATTTAGTAGTCAAATAAGAAAATTTTAGCACAAAACAATAAATTATAATTCCAACATTTTTTCTCTATCGAGAAAACGATAACACTTACAGCTGAAGCAGCCTTCGACTTAAAAGCTCTGGAAAACGAAATAAACGAACAAAATTTAAAAAAAGTTAAGCAAGTCAAATTGAGCGATAAAACGATACATTTTTAACAGAGTTTGAATGCAAAATACAAATTTAGAATAAATCGAGCAAAAAACGATCCAAACATTTAAAAAGATAAAATTTTAAATAAAAAAAAGGCAAATTTACCAAAAAATAATCAAATTTTAAATACAAAAATAAAACAAAAGACTGAACAGGTATTTATGTAGATCAAATCGAATTGAGCAAAAAACGATCAAATGTTCGACTAAAAAGCCCTGGAAAACGAAATAAACAAACAAACAAAATTTAAAAAGAACGCTAATTCTTAAACAATCAAATTGAGCAAAAAACGATAACAATTTTAACAGAGTTTGAATGAAAAATACAAATTTAGAATTGATTAAATCGAGCAAAAAACGATCAAATAATTTTAAAAGATAACATTTTAAATTAAAAAATTGGCGGATTGACCAAAAAACGATCAATTTTCAAACCAAATTTAAAATTAAAAAAAATTAAAGAGCCTGAAGACTGAAAATCAATATAGATCAAGTCGAATTGAGCCAAAAACGATCAAATGTTCGACCGGGCCCAAACGCTAAGCTGTGGGGAATTTAAAACAAACAAAGTCGGAAAGTTGATTATAAATTTAGAATTAATTAAATCGAGCAAAAAACGATCAAATAATTAGAGGGGCTAAAAAACGATCAAATTTTAATTTCAAAAATAAAAAGAGCTTGAAGGCTTAAAATGTGCTTAGGCCCAAATGCTATGCTTTTGAACAATCCGAACGCTGAATATAAATTTAGAATTAATCAAATCGAGCAAAAACGATCAAAAAATTTAGAATAATCAAATAGTTTGAGCCCGAAGGCAAATTGAGCAATGAATGATAATTTATTTTAAACACATAAAAAGAAACAATCAAATAATTAAATAATTAAAGAACGATCGAAATTTAAAAAACGATCAAATAATTAAAAACGGTCAAATAACGAAAAGGCCCGAATTCAAATTGAGCAAAAAAAACAGCCAAATGTTCAACAGGGCACAAATAATTAACTTTGGAATATTTAGAACAAACAGAATCCGAACGCTGAATATAAATTTAGAATTGATCAAATCGAGCAAACAACGATCAAAAAATTTAAAAATGATTAAATAGTTAGAACCCGAAGGCAAATCAAGCAAAGAATGATAAAATATTATTTTGTTTATTTTTATTTTTAATCATATAAATAAAAACGATTAAATAAACAGAATCGATCAAATAATAAAAAACGATCAGAAAATTAAAATCGATCAGAAAATTAAAAACGATCAAAAAAATTAAAAACGATCAAATAAAAAAAACGATAAACTAATGTCTTAAAACAATAGAGCAAAAAAGCATTGGGAAATTTACAACAAACAGAAGCAAACCAACAACTTAGTGCATTTTTCCGACGTTTCAATTGCCGCAGTTAGCCTTCCTCAGGGTCAGTTATAAATTTACAATCACGACTAAACCTGCACCACATTTTTCCACTGTGCCTTCTCGGAATGCTACTTGAGCTTAGAATTGATGCCGTCTGGTTCTTTGCACCACAGGAGGTGGTAAAATATTTGCATATCTCGCACCAGCTCGTCTTCACCCCGAAAACCCAAACAAACAAACAAAACCGAACGAACGCGCTTCTGGCAAGTGTACCAACGCGTCGCGTCCAAACTGGATAATGATGCCAAATTGTTTCCAGAGTCCGGTCAAAATCCATTTAGCAGTAGCTGCCCGCCAAGTTCGCCAATCATACGCTGTGCTGTCATAATGGATAATTTTTTATGAACCCCGATTCCCGAGCAGTCAGGCACTTGCTGGGGAAAATTTATGGGACGCGTTATGGCGCAATTTAGTGGTGCTGCTGGAACGCGCGCTGGAAATTTGTGATTCTTGCAATTTAGCGGACATTGGTGGCGGGGGAAGTGGCCATTTTTCTGGTCAAACTATATATTATATTTTATTGTTATTGTTATGTGCCATCGTTTGCATTTCAAAGTCGCGCTCGGGGACGTCTAAAGTGGTGATTGTTTTTGCGGCAGTTTGCACTGAAGCGAGCTTGTGAGATATGGAATCCTGGTGGGCTTCCTTTTTGACGTTTGATAATCTCTCGCGGTCTTGTGTTTTTTGATGGAATGTTGAGACCGATGGTGATTTGATCATCTCCAGCAGCAGCTGATGTCATTTCGATAGGCTACGCTCTGCGTTGTGATGACTCAAAATTGTAGTCACTGGATGAAATTTGATGTTATTCATATCTATGCAAATACAGTCCAGGCTCGATTATCCGGAATCCTCGGAAGAATGCACTTCGGATAATCGAATCTTTGGATAATCGAATCTTCAGATAAACGAATCTTTGGATAATCGAATCTTTGGATAATCGAATCTTCGGATAATCGAATTTTCGGATAATCGAATCTATGGATAATCGATTTTTTGGATAATCGAATCTTCAGATAAACGAATCTTCGGATAATCGAATCTTCGGATAATGTAATCTTTGGATAATTGAATTATCGGATAAACGAATTTTCAGATAATCGAATCTTTGTATATTCTAATCTTCGGATAATCGAATCTTTGGATATTCTAATTTTTGGATAATCTAATCTTTGGATAATTGAATGTTCAAATGAACGAATCTTCGGATAATCGAATTTTCGAATCTTCAGATAAACGAATCTTTGGATAATCGAATCTTCGGATAATGTAATCTTTGGATAATTGAATTATCGGATAAACGAATTTTCAGATAATCGAATCTTTGGATATTCTAATCTTCGGATAATCGAATCTTTGGATATTCTAATTTTTGGATAATCTAATCTTTAGATAATTGAATGTTCAGATAAACGAATCTTCGGATAATCGAATCTTCGGATAATCAAATCTTTGGATGATCGAATCTTCGGATAAACGAATCTTCAGATAATCGTTTATTCGGATATTCTAATCTTTGGATATTCGAAACTTATGGTAAACGAATCTTTGGATAATCTAATCTTTGGATAAACGAATCTTCGGGTAATCGGAACTTTGGATACACGAATCTTCAGATAATTAAATCTTTGGATAATTGAATCTTCAGATATTCGAATCTTCGGATAATCGAATTATCGAATAATCGAATCTATGGATAATCGATTTTTTGGATAATCTAATCTTCAGATAAACGAATCTTTGGATAATCGAATCTTCGGATAATGAAATCTTTGGATAATTGAATTATCGGATAAACGAATATTCAGATAATCGAATCTTTGGATATTCTAATCTTCGGAAAATCGAATCTTTGAATATTCTAATTTTTGGATAATCTAATCTTTGGATAATTGAATGTTCAGATAAACGAATCTTCGGATAATCGAATTTTCAGATATTCTAATCTTACGATAATCGAATCTTCGGATAATCGAATCTTTAGATGATCGAATCTTTGGATAAACGAATCTTCAGATAATCTCATATTCGGATATTCTAATCTTTGGATATTCAAAACTTATGGTAAACGAATCTTTGTATAATCTAATCTTTGGATAAACGAATCTTCGGATATTCTTATCTTCGGATAATCGAAACTTTCGATTAACCAAGCATAAAAGAATCTTCGGATAACCTAATCTAAGGATTTTCAAATCTTCGGATAATCGAACCTCTGGATAATCGAATCTCTGGATAATTGAATCTTTGGCTAATCGAATCTTTGGATAGACGAATCTTCAGATAATCTAATCTTCGGATAGTCTATTTATTGGATAATCGAATCTTCGGATAACCTTATCTTCGGATATTCGTATCTTCGAATAATCGAATCATTGGATGATCGAATCTTTGGATAATCTGTAGGCTTAGTGATTTTGCACGCTCGAAAATAGCAAATTTCACTGGGACCTCAATTTCAAAACACCAAATTTCACGCAAATTTCGCGGAACGTAAAAATTGTTAAAATAACTCTGAAAATCTTAGGTTTATATCACAGAAACTACACTTTAAGCTTCATTATACATTATTCTTAACTAAACTAAAAAATCTTCAAAAAATTTGAACGTGACTCAAAAAAATCTCCCAATTTTCAAAAAAGTTTTCAACTCGTGTATGGCTCTTTTTATATTTTGAAACAAAATGTAGGGCATGCGTAACTATTCTCATTTATTGAACTGCTTTACAGTCATGCCTTAGCATATGGGGGATGCAAAACCGAGGCGTGCATAACCGAGGCACAGAGCTTATGGGTTTTTGGCTATATGGGAGACATTGGCTTTAATCGTACGAAAAATCATGCAAACATCAAAAAATTATAGTGTTTTGGAATCGGGATGATGTCAGCTATCCATTAAAATTATTATTTCATGAAAATTTTCACAAAAATACGTATTTTTTCTGTATTTTGAAAATGCATTTTTTTTCTTTAAAGAAACCAAACATATATTGTTATTTATGGGTATCAAATTATCAGGTTTTCCATACATTTTGGATGTAATAACAACATTTTTAGAAAATACTCGAAATTTTCACAAAACTACATATACTCGAAATTTTCACAAACTACATATTTTCGAATAAAATACTAAAAATTTCCGTTTTTACAATGTGGGTATGGAACGATCGATCGGAATTTTTTCATGCATTTCGAATGTAATAACAATATTTTTTGAAAATACTTAAAATTTTCACAAAACTACGTATTTTCAAAAAAAAATACTCAAAATTTCCGTTTTTACAATGTTAGTATGAAACGATCGGGATTTTTTCATACATTTCGAATATAATAACAACATTTTTTGAAAATACTCCAAATTTTCACAAAACTACGTATTTTAGAAAAAAAATACTAAAAATTTCCGTTTTTACAATGTGGGTGTTAAACAATCAGGATTTTTTCATACATTTTGAATGTAATAACAATATTTTTTGAAAATACTAAAAAAAATCACAAAACTACGTATTTTCGAAAAAAAAAATACTTAAAATTTCAGTTTTACGTAATTAGGGGAAGGTGGGGCAAGACGACCATATGGGGCAAGAGGAACAATCGCTCGTACGGCCGTAATTTTTACAATTTTGATTATTTCCAGTATGAGGAATTATTGCTAGCAATGCAATTAGCTGATTCTACTACCACATAACCGCCAAAACGACGTAAACGCCACGGAGCATAAGATTTAATGAAGTTTTTTTCAAAACCTTTGTTTTCTTATAATATTCGGAAAGTACAAAATAAGGCATAGGATTCGTTTTATGGCAATTTTTTTCAAAATGCAATTTTTCCTAGATCAGTAGTGTCCCTACCAATGACTTGCACCTATTACAAAGTATGATTTAACTTTTGGTTTTTTTTGTTGAGAGCTTTAAAAAAATCTCGTTCAGGTGGGGCAAGTGTACCATATGGATTTTTAGTATGGAAAAAAAAATACGAATTGCTGCAACAACATATTTTATTGGGAAAGAAATACTTAAAAGTACTTAAAAACTGATAAATAATTGTTAACAAAAAATTTCCAAACAAAATATAGTGATATCATGAAAATTTACTATTTATCATCTCAGTAATAATTTTTTTTGTAAAAACGATAAAAATTTTAGTAAAAAATATGTTTTATCCTAAAAATGCAAGAAACGTTTCAAATACATTGTAATCTGATGTATCTAAGTTATAACAGTTCAATTGTTAGCAAATTAGCATGTTGTTTCATGCATTGTTCCTCTTGCCCCAACGGGTTGTTCGTCTTGCCCCACTAGTTGAGTAGAACGCATGGAAAATCAAAAATTTTAAAATCTGTTTTTTACAGTCAAAAACTGGATTTTTTAAAAACCTGTTCTATCAAAGTCTTAGTCAAGACCTGGAATAAGATGATTATAAAAAAAAATCCGACAAATTTTTCAAGTTTTTAATGGGTTATAACGAGCATTTCCTTAGCTTGTTACACTTGCCCCACTTTCCCCTACAATATCTTTTAAAAATACTAAAAATTTTCACAAAACTACGTATTTTCGAAAAAAAACCTCAAAATTTCCGTTTTTACAATGTGGGTATCAAACGATCGGGATTTTGTCATACATTTCGATAGTTATTAAAAAAAATTTCACAAAACTTCATATTTTTGTAAAAAATTGATTTGTAAAAACTGAAGTTTCGAAAAGTTTTACAAAAAAACGTAGTTTTGTGAAAATTTAGAGTATTTAAAAAAAAATGTTATTAAATTCTAAATGTATGAAAAGATCCCGATCGTTTGAGAACCACTTTGTAAAAACGGAAATTTTTAGTATTTTTTTTCGAAAATACGTAGTTTTGTGAAAATTTTGAGTATTTTCTAAAAATGTTGTTATCACATTCGAAATGTATGAAAAAATCCCAATACATTTTTGGATTCTTTAGAGAAAAAAAATGCATTTTCAAAATACAGGAAAAATACGTATTTTTGTGAAAATTTCCATGAAATAATAATTTTAATGAATAACTGACATCATCCCGATTCCAAAACACTATAATTTTTTGATGTTTGCATGTTTTTTCATACGATTAAAGCAAATGTATCCCATATAGCCAAAATCCCAAAAGCTCTGTGCTTCAGTTAAGCACTGGGCCGTGCTTAACCGAGGCAGCTGAACGGTGCAAAACCGGGGCAGTGCAAAACCGAGGCATGACTGTATTCGACGAATAAAGCTTGAAAAGTTTAAGATGATTTGCTTCTGTTTTATCAGTTTACATTTTTCCGAATTTCATATCAAAGCAATATTTGACAATCTTGTCCAGCCAAAAAGAATAAAATAGTTTGAATTTTCGGCGACATTTAACCCATTCAAAATAATTTTGAAGGTTTGCATCTCATTTCAAAAAGTTAATTTAAAAAACAATAGGCAAAAATACTATAATTTGTGACGAAATCGAAATTTGTAATCAGAATGAGAAAAGAAAACAAAAAAAGGTGGAATTTTTGAACTTCCACGGGAATCATCCACCCAAACAATCAAATAACGTTAAAATTAACTCTGAAAAAAATCTGAATGTTTTTCAAATGTGATTTTAAAGATAAAAAATACTCTACATTTTATTTTTAGTAAAACAAAGCTTGAATCTTTTGATTTCTTTTGAAATTATTTTTCTTCTATTCATAACTTGTTTTTATTAGGTCCTTTTAGATGCTGTGGATTTTGAAATTATACTTTTCAAATAAAATAGTAGTAACATTTTTACTACAGCGAATAAAAATAATACTAAATTTAGTTAGTTTTTAAAAATCGTCAAAATTCAATAACCCTATATTAGTAATTGAACAAGGGTATTCACTTGCTTAGTTCTACTCTAGTTGTTAAGATTATTTTCATTCCTATTTGAGTTTGATAAAATATTTTGAGAAAAATCGTTGCAGTTTCACACAAATATACAATTTCACGGGATTTCGCGGAAAAAGTTAAATTTCGCGGATTTCACGCTGTCCGCGAAATCGTGAAATTTCACTAACCCTAATAATCTGACCTTTGGATAATTGATTCTTCAGATAATCGGGTCTTTTTAAGAGGAAAAAGCTTGACCATTTTACAAAATTGTAAAGTTATTTTAAATTTTTCTGGCAGATTTTTAAAACTTGCGCAGACTTTCAAACTATTGATTTAGCTGAACAATCCCAACTCCCTATTTTGTACCCAAATTGGCCACGAAACCACGATTTTCCCAATTTGGACCAGACCTGTTCGGATTACGTCGCCGTCGATCTACTTCAACCTGCTCGCCTAACGAGATCCGGCCGCGCAGACATCCATCGAAGACGACGATCCGCGCAAACCAACAAAACCAAAACAAAGCGTGAGATCACCGGGTTGAATTTAGCGCGTCCTGGGGAACTCGCTCTCTGTGTGGCTTTGCCTCGTTCGCGTGCACTACCTTTAGACCGAAATTGCACTCGCGAATCGCGAAACAAACTGCGGATCGTTAATCTTTCCGCAATTTAGACTGTTGGTCGTCGTCTTCGACGACGACTCACCCGGTTTGGAATGCGCGTTGCTTCGTGCCAACGTTTGACCATTTGACCACGAACATTCGCTCGTTGAACCATGTGGTGCAAATTGATTGCAATTTTGGGATTCTCTCGGCTGATTTCGAGAGAGGGGGAATTCGTGGGAAGGAACTGAACCAATTGCGCGCGTCAATTACCCAGAATTACATTTGAAAAAAGGAATCGCTAACCTGATTGTTGGTAGCCTGTGGAACCGGATGCTGCTGTACTGCAGGACTTCCGGATGCCAGGATGACCTGCGGCTGAAGATGCTGCTGCTGCGGCGGCTGCGCGTACACTTGGTGGTTCCGCTGCTGCTGCTGCTGCGGAGTTGCCGAGTGGTGAACTACTGCCTGCGTGGTTGTCGCGTTCGGTCTAGACTGTGGAACCGGCTGCTGCAGCGAGGAAGTCCGCACGGCGGGAACCGGCGGTCCTCCGCCGCCACTTGGACTCATTTCGGCCATCGTTAAACTGAGCGCGAGCGTGTAGTCGTGTGGAGATTATCGAATTGAGCTACTCTTCCGGGGTCCGAGAATCGTTCACAGTGAGAGGGGTTCGAGTAATTACGTAATCAAGCTTGGGCCGACCCAACAACCATGGCACCAGGGCCACTGCATTGCGACTGCTGTCCTGCTGCTGAAGGTACGACCACGTCCGGGAAGTTGTTATCGGCGCGGTTCCGCGACGAATCCGTCATGTTTATGGGGGTGGCGACTTGGCATGGTCATGGTCGCGAGCCTTAAAAGAACTCTCTCTTATCGCTTCTCCGCAGCTTCTCAGAACGACAAGGTCTCCGGTCCCGTGTTGGGCACGCTTCTACCGGCGATCATCGCTGCGCTGAAGTTGATCCTCCGGACCGTGGGGATAACCTAAAAAGGGACGACAAAACAAAATACTTAATTAGTGTCAGCCGGTAAAGGGCAACCCAATAAAAACGTGAGACTTATTGCTGATGATAAGTGTTTGTGCGCCCTCAACTCTCAACTCTAGGAAATTGAATAATTACAAACACACGCGCGCACGAATGCGCGATCGAGTACAAATGTTCAAGACCATTCCGGCCGGCGACGACAACCCGATGATCATAAAGCAATTAAAAGCTCATAAAAATGGGACGCGGATTTTTTTTCCCTCCCTTTTGCTTTTACAACTTCCAATAAAAATAAAACGCCGCGGCTTCAAATCGTCGTCGTCGTCGGTACACGATAATGATTGTATTTACGAACCGAACCAAATCCCAACGATCGAGAGATCGTCAACTAGAACGGCGCACACACACACGCGTGCGCCATAAACATTCCCCCGTTCAATGTGTTCCATTGTTGCGGCATTGATTTACGGTGGAATGTTGTCGTCTGAGTCGTTTGGGGTTCTGCCTCCGTGAAGGTTGAGATGGATCGGAGATTTTCCCGTACCCCCTTTTTTAACTAGACAAGTGACAAGTTGCTGTTTGAGCTGGATCATAATTTGACAGAAAAAGGTCAGTCAGGTCAGTCAGGTCAGTCAGGTCAGTCAGGTCGGTCAGGTCAGTCAGGTCAGTCAGGTCAGTCAGGTCAGTCAGGTCAGTCAGGTCAGTCAGGTCAGTCAGGTCAGTCAGGTCAGTCAGGTCAGTCAGGTCAGTCAGGTCAGTCAGGTCAGTCAGGTCAGTCAGGTCAGTCAGGTCAGTCAGGTCAGTCAGGTCAGTCAGGTCCGTCAGGTCCATCAGGTCAGTCAGGTCCGTCAGGTCAGTCAGGTCAGTCAGGTCAGTCAGGTCAGTCAGGTCAGTCAGGTCAGTCAGGTCAGTCAGGTCAGTCAGGTCAGTCAGGTCAGTCAGGTCAGTCAGGTCAGTCAGGTCAGTCAGGTCAGTCAGGTCAGTCAGGTCAGGGTCAGTCAGGTCAGTCAGGTCAGTCAGGTCAGTCAGGTCCGTCAGGTCCATCAGGTCAGTCAGGTCAGTCAGGTCAGTCAGGTCAGTCAGGTCAGTCAGGTCAGTCAGGTCAGTCAGGTCAGTCAGGTCAGTCAGGTCAGTCAGGTCAGTCAGATCAGTCAGGTCAGTCAGGTCAGTCAGGTCAGTCAGGTCAGTCAGGTCAGTCAGGTCAGTCAGGTCAGTCAGGTCAGTCAGGTCAGTCAGGTCAGTCAGGTCAGGGTCAGTCAGGTCCGTCAGGTCCATCAGGTCAGTCAGGTCAGTCAGGTCAGTCAGGCTGGGTCAGGTCAGTCAGGTCAGTCAGGTCAGTCAGGTCAGTCAGGTCAGTCGGGTCAGTCAGGTCAGTCAGGTCAGTCAGGTCAGTCAGGTCCGTCAGGTCCATCAGGTCAGTCAGGTCAGTCAGGTCAGTCAGGTCAGTCAGGTCAGTCAGGTCAGTCAGGTCAGTCAGGTCAGTCAGGTCAGTCAGGTCAGTCAGGTCAGTCAGGTCAGTCAGGTCAGTCAGGTCAGTCAGGTCAGTCAGGTCAGGTCAGTCAGGTCAGGTCAGTCAGGTCAGTCAGGTCCGTCAGGTCAGTCAGGTCAGTCAGGTCAGTCAGGTCAGTCAGGTCAGTCAGGTCAGTCAGGTCAGTCGGGTCAGTCAGGTCAGTCAGGTCAGTCAGGTAAGTCAGGTTAGTCTTTCGTCGCCAAATTATCAATTAGATTATTCAAATTAAGCACGCGCTACAAAACCCACCCCCCACCGAAACACAAAAACAAACATTCATCACCGATTTTACTACCGATTGTTAATCGCCAATCGTGAATAAATTTGTTCGGAATGTCGAAATCGATCACACTCTCGTAATTGGGCGACTTCGGCACCGATTTTGATTTTTGTTTTTTTTTTTTTGTTTCGACCATTCCAGGTGGAGGGAATATCTCCAGCCAGCAGAGTGCCGCCACCCACCAGGGGGTTGTATTTTTTACGATTTTTTGAGGGGTGATGTCACGTTTGTTTTCGTTTAGGGGTACCTGTCAGGCGCCGACGGAAACAATTAAGTTCGTTTGTTTTGGCTTTTGTTTTTGGTTTTTGGCCACATTTGAGTCGTTTTTGGAATTGATAACGATGATGTTGTAAACAAGCAAGCAAATTAACAAAAAAAATCACAACAAAAAGAATCTGAATATAACAAACCAAAAACAAAAAAAAGGAAAACAAAACACTTAAAACGGAACGGTAGAAAACAATTAGAAAATAATAAAATAACAAACAATGTAGCAACAGTAAGACAACAAAATGCAAAAGTTTATATAACTAAAAATAATTGGTAGAGAAAAAAACAATAAGAAAATTGAAAAGAAGAAAATAAAAAAAAAAAACATGCAAGAAAGAGAGTCGAAACAAAACAAACAAAGAGAAAGCCAGAACAAAATTCAATGAGATTTTTTTTTAAGAATCAATGGACGCAAATAAAAACATTAAGAAAGATAAAATATAAAAAAAACTGCAACGTTAAAAAGAGAATATGAACATAAACTCAAAAATCAAAAAGTACAAATTAAACAAAATAAAGAAAACAGAAATCATGCATGAAAAGCATAAATTAGACAAGATAATGTAATACAAAATAAAACAAAAAAGAAATGACGTAATGTTATATAAGGAAATTAGAGAGAAAAAGAAAGAAATAAAACAGAATACAAAAAACAAAGTAAATAACTAAATTAAGATACAACAAAAATGAAAGTTAAACGAAAACAAGCAACATAGAAAAAAAAAACACAGTAAAAAACTATAAAGACTTATAGCGAAAGAAAAAGATGGAATCAGAACACTTAAAAAATAAATCTAAGCAAAATAAAAAAAACCAAATCATGAAAAAGCGCGAAGCATTTTTTTAAATAAGAAAGTTCATGTTCACAAAATAAAAGAACGATAAAACATAAAACCTGCAATGTTTCAAAGAGATTACGAAGGTAACCTCAAACATTGTAGAAGTACAAATTAAACAAAATAAAGAAAAAAAGATGAAATCAGAACACTTTAGAAACAAATCAAAAAGAAATTAAACAAAACGATTTTAAAATGGCATGAAGGAAGTCAGAATGATAAAATATATTTAAAAAAATGTTGAAAAAAAGAAACAATACAGACAAAAAATATAGCCAAAATTAAAACGAAAATTGTACTATAAAAACACAAAAAGAAATTTATCAATAAAAAACAAAAAGAAAGAGATCAACAAGAAGCTTATCCAAATAAAAATCAGAAACAAAGAAACCAATAAGAAAATGAACAAAAAATAAGTTAATCGAATCAGAAAAGAATGAGAAACTAGAAGAGAAATGAACAAGATACTAAAAATGTATAATTACAAACAAATAGAAACAAGTAGTTCTCAAAAGAAAAAAAGAGCATAAAAAGCAATAAAACACTGTAAACATAACAAAACAAAACAAAACAAAACAAAACAAAACAAAGCAAAACAAAACAAAACAAAACAAAACAAAACAAAACAAAACAAAACAAAACAAAACAAAACAAAACAAAACAAAACAAAACAAAACAAAACAAAACAAAACAAAACAAAACAAAACAAAACAAAACAAAACAAAACAAAACAAAACAAAACAAAACAAAACAAAACAAAACAAAACAAAACAAAACAAAACAAAACAAAACAAAACAAAACAAAACAAAACAAAACAAAACAAAACAAAACAAAACAAAACAAAACAAAACAAAACAAAACAAAACAAAACAAAACAAAACAAAACAAAACAAACAAAACAAAACAAAACAAAACAAAACAAAACAAAACAAAACAAAACAAAACAAAACAAAACAAAACAAAACAAAACAAAACAAAACAAAACAAAACAAAACAAAACAAAACAAAACAAAACAAAACAAAACAAAACAAAACAAAACAAAACAAAACAAAACAAAACAAAACAAAACAAAACAAAACAAAACAAAACAAAACAAAACAAAACAAAACAAAACAAACAAAACAAAACAAAACAAAACAAAACAAAACAAAACAAAACAAAACAAAACAAAACAAAACAAAACAAAACAAAACAAAACAAAACAAAACAAAACAAAACAAAACAAACAAAACAAAACAAAACAAAACAAAACAAAACAAAACAAAACAAACAAAACAAAACAAAACAAAACAAAACAAAACAAAACAAAACAAAACAAAACAAAACAAAACAAAACAAAACAAAACAAAACAAAACAAAACAAAACAAAACAAAACAAAACAAAACAAAACAAAACAAAACAAAACAAAACAAACAAAACAAAACAAAACAAAACAAAACAAAACAAAACAAAACAAAACAAAACAAAACAAAACAAAACAAAACAAAACAAAACAAAACAAAACAAAACAAAACAAAACAAAACAAAACAAAACAAAACAAAACAAAACAAAACAAAACAAAACAAAACAAAACAAAACAAAACAAAACAAAACAAAACAAAACAAAACAAAACAAAACAAAACTAAACTAAACTAAACTAAACTAAACTAAACTTGAACAAAACTATTTCGAAAATTATGAAAGCAGTTTGGTAGCTTTTTTTATATCATTAAGCTAAAGTTGAAAAATTATACAAATATGAAACATAACAAATAAACTGAAATGTTAAAAGGAGAATTTGAACGTATCAAAATTACGAAAAATTTAAGAAAAAAAATTAAAGCAATGTAGACAAAAAGATAGTCAAAATAAAAACGAATAATGTAATTAAAAAAAAAAAAACAAAAACAACGGGCATTAAGAAGCTAATCAAAATAAAAACAGGAACAAAGAAAACGATGAAAATTTGAAAAAAAAAAATTGCGAATCAGAAAAAGATGCGAAATACAAATAGAAATAAAACAAATATATAATTAACAAAAAAAACGGATTGGAATATCGAAAAATTAGATAAATCTCAAAACACAGCAGGTCATCGTTCGTGCATCACCAAATTCAACCTCAAACCACGGGAATGTGTGGATCACAGGTCTTTTCCAAGTCCAACCAGCTCGGCGGATCCGGTCACAATGTACAAAACTGTTTCGAATTTTCTCGTCTTCTTCCAATTCCTGGGCGGACGTCCACGGCTGTACGAGGGCGCTAAATATAACCGTGAGATATTTTCGGCTTCTTCGTCGTCGTCGTCGTAGTTGTTTCATGGAGATTCTTCGCACCAGGACGATTCCATTCGACGTCCGAGAGCGATGACAAAAGGCACAACTGTCAGACGGACGGACGGACGGACAGACAGTTATGTAAACGAGCGGGACGGGCATATGTTGGACGCTGCTGGAGTCACCTTTGAAAGGGGCGCAACGCGGAGAAAGAAGTGAAGGTAGCTTAGCGAGGTGATTGGTCATTTCCAAAAGCGACTCCCACCCATCAGGCGGGTCAATCGTGGCCCCAAATAAGGACTCTCGGCGGTGCAAAACATATTCATTTGGGGGGAGGGTATTGTGTCCACAGTCCAATCGTCCAAGCGGTCAATTGGAGCGAAATTGGGCGGACCGCCACCGTCGACGACGACAGATGGCTTCCGCTGGACAAATGGACCGGAAGCAGGGCGTCGGCAAAAGGGGGAGGGTCGAACCCGCGCGCTAGCGAGACATTGTATAACATTTCAATATTGATCCCCAAATCTCGAAACGGGGGGTCGGTGTCTCGTTTTCGGTTATTGGATCCGGCGCGCGGACTCATAATCCGGGGCCCCGTGACCATATAATTACGATAAAAGCCACGTCGCCGAACAAAAAGGCCCGCGGACCCCGCTTAAGTGGTTTTAACGGTCTTACAGCGTCGAAGGGCGTATGTGCCAAGTGATGAATTTTCAGAAGAAGAAGAAGAAGTAAAACACTGTTCACGAGACACGAGAATTCCAAGTTCTTCGTCGCAGAACGATAAAAATGTGCGCCCTTGTAGTCACTAAGAAACCGACGACTAAAACGTGACTAATCGAGCAACCCCAAGGTCAAGATCCGGCGTTCTGGGAGATCCATCAGCGCCAACTCTCGGGTTACGATGGCGCTAGGGCAGAAGTTTTTCATTAGAGAGCTGCTGTTATCAGCTCGTTCCCATCACGGCGGAGACAAGTACGTACAAACATTGTGCCTCGTTGGATCAGGCCATCGAGCCGGGCAGAGTAAATACACACAATCGCCTGCATTCATCATGGCTAGGGGGGAGTGATCTTGAAAGTGGGTTCCTGGGGAGGTTCGTATGGGAGGTAGTAGCAACAGTAGAAGCGGTTCACAGACATTGGGATTCGAGGTTTGTGGAAATTTTAATTCTCAATTATAAAAATTTTCAAGCGAGATTCATGCTTGAGTTGTGCCATCGAGCCAAACTTCAAAAAACTGTACAGTTGAGGTGGTTGACGTCCAGATCTTCACTCCCATGGAGCTGCAAGTTGTTATCATCACAAGTCATCACAAGTTTTTAGATGTATTTTTTGAATTTTGTTAAACTTTGTTCATTGATCCCTAATGCCAAAATAATTCACTTTGGATAATCAAATCACAAAAAAAAATCCTCGTCTTAGTCTTAGTTTAGATTGTAGGGCTTACGTATGATCTCCAAACTACGCTTAAGTGATTGAGAATCCAAGATGGCGGCGATATAGTTTAAGACAATCAACCATTCAAATTTGACTAAAATAGAGCCGCAGAATTCGAATTTTATGTTGAAAATAAGAAAACTGGAGTGTATTCTGATAAAAAATACACTCTAAAATGTATACTCTAAATAAAATAACATTCTAAAAAATTTACCCTCTAGAAAAACTACACTCTAAAATAATACCCATTAAAAAAATTAAACTCTAAAAAATTTACTCTTTAAAAATTTTAACTCAAAAAAATCACACTCTAAAAATCTAAAAATATTGCACCCTAAAAAAAACTACACATTAAAAAAAAACTTCACAATAAAAAAAATACACACATAAAAATCACAATCCAAAAATGGTTACACATAACAAAATTACACTCAAAAATTATTTACACTTTAAAAATATTCACACTCTAAAAATATGTATATTGTAAAAAAAAATACACAAGAAAACAATTCTACTCTTCTGCACAAGAAAATTACACTCCTTAAAAAATTTACCCTATAAAAAAACTTTCACTCAAAAAAAATACACGCTTAAAAAATTACACTCTAAAAAATTAACATTCTAAAAAAAATACAGTTGAATAAAAAAACACCTTAAAAAAATTACCCTCTAAAAAATATTATATTTTCAAAAAGATAACAATCCAAACAAATTTACCCATTTTTTATAACTTTTAACAAAAACTATGTTTCGATAATCTTTACCCCCTTCGATTTTTTTTATGAGTTTAGGTAGCATAGCATGGCATAGCATAACGAGTCCACACCACGCTGCAGATAGAGGTTTTTTTTCTTTTTTTTTTTTTTAATGTTTTAGTAGCCAAAAAGTGCAAAGTTTTAGGCTATAAGTTATGACGTAAGCTTCGGTTTTGGCCAAGCAACGATTATTTTGAAAAATAAATATTTTTTGAAAAGTGTTTAAAATACACACACAAAAACACGAAAAATCATTCTGGAAATTAATCGCAAAGCTCCTTTGTAAAATTTTAATGAAGTTCACCGTTTTGAATTATAGCAATTTTTTAATCAAATCATTCAAAAAAATGTCTTTTTTACATTTTTAGGAATAGTGTCTATCCTTGTCCAGCTCTGATTGCCTTGGAAAAAATACAAAAAAAAAGATTTTTGAGTTATACCCCATTAACCCGCAATTTCAAATCGATGATATCTAGGAAAACATTGATCAGATTTCAATGTTAAAAAGTAAAAAAAAAAGCGTGTAAAATTTTCTGAACCCTTTGAAAAAATATTTAAACATTTTCAAAAACACGGCTTTTTTTTCTTAAGGGGTTATATACATGTATATCGGCAAAAAAAAGTAAGAGGTAAGTATGAGCACACACATCAACTTATTTTTAATTTTTTTTCATGGCATTAAAATATACATTTTTACCTACTTTCAAAACAAATTTGGAGATATTTGGTTGCATCGTTGCCGAGATATAGCAATTTCAAGTGAGCAGTTTCAAAAAACGGGTGCCACGATATCTCAACATTGTCTTGACCAAATCGGCTCAAAATTTTGGCGAAGACTCGTTAAACCGACTCCGTGTGCATGACGAAGCCCGATTTTCAAAAAGTTTATTTTTAAAAAAAGATAAAAATATTTTTGTGTTTTTCATATAAAAAAAACCGTTAGTTTTTGATTTTTGTATTAAAAAAAAACTAATTTTAAAAGTTGGGCTTCGTCATGCACACAGTATACATCTTGAGAGTCTTCATCTCAAATTTCAGCCAATTTGGTCCATCCCATCTCGAGATATCGTGGCACCCGTAAATAAAATCGGGGTTTAGAGTAAAACGCCAACAAAGTTTGACAGCCCGCTTTGCGCATGGCAAAATTTTGAACTTAAATCGTCTCTTACTCAGTTTAATCATGAAATATCTTCATAAAGCTTTCAAGAGTGATTAATAATCATCTTCTGAGTGGATTTATCAAATATTCTGTAATATAAAATTTTGTGATTTTCTACATGTATGTAACCCCTTAAACGGTTCTTTTTCTTGTTCTTTAAGGTGGTATTACCTATGATTTGGATCTTCAAGTGGTAAAATCTATATATAAAATACGCAGGATATCATGCCTAATATCTTCAAATGGTTATATCAAGGTATTTACACGTAGAATCTCATACCATGTATTTGATGTTCATACAATGATAATCTAGTCTAGGATACGCAGGATTCTCCTTAATATCCAAAGATTTCAAGATTTGATCTTCAAATAATTATGTCCTGAAGAATAAGATGCTTACGATTCCACTATTAAAACCATGATCTAAAGGTATATCTTAGAGGTATTGCGTAGCATCCCACGCCTAGTATCATAGTCTTCAAAGCAATAACACCCAGGTATAACATGATACATATTATCCCACAGCTAAGATCATTATATTCAAGAGGGGTTTTATATAGGTATCAGATACGTAGAATCTGAAATCAAATCAACAAGTCTTCAAAATACAGATATTTGACGTTTTTAACTCACTCTCAAGTCTCGAAACTGTCCAACCTTTCAAAGTTATAAAACCATGTCAACCTAGTACAACTATCGATTTCTCCAAACCCCGCCAGCGCGACGACGACAGCTCGAATCAAAAGTGTCTTCTTCCAGACAAACAACGCCGACGACCGACGAGTACGACAACTATCATCACCATCAACGTCATCGTGGAACAAACGACCGATGACAGGGCCAGGCCATGCCAGTCGGTAGTCGTCGTCGCCGGTGCCGGCACGTGGCTATAAATAGAACAACAAGTTTTATGTAACACATGTCGAATAAAAGTGTCTCTGTGTGGATATTCTCCCTTGTTCCGTCTCCCTCTTCAATACAAATTGTGTGTGAAAATTGTCTTTTGATGGAAAAAAGGTGAGGGAGAGTAAAGGGGGAAAATGGAACGGGTCACGCTCCGTTCGAGATTACACACGTTGAATGAATGCAAGCAACAATAACAAAAAAAGAAAAAAAAACTGCATTTAGGAAAAATTAAAAAGATATAAAAACGTATGAACCGGAGGAGAAAAAGTGGAAGAATGTGAAAATGTTTAAGGTTGGTGTGTGTCTGCTGGTGATAAGACTGTGCATTCCCAGTTCGATATATGCACGTGGTTCGGCGTGGCGAATGGAAAGTTGATTGGACTATACTAGCCGGGGCGTGTATGCAAGTATGCAACAGCGCAACGATTAGTATGTCTCCATCGCGAGCGAGCGTTCGCGATTACGTGAGGTTTGAAAGGAAGGAAGTCATTTGGTGGGCATGTTGAGTCGCGATTAGTATGAGGAAGTCGCATCGCGTTTGAACTTGATCTATCTTGAAGTCCGTTAGGTCGCGTGAAATAACTGGATGTTTAGAATGTTGGTAGATTCGGTTGGAATCGTTCGGGACTGCAGAGATCGACTACCGGCCCATACTCTTGGATACCAAGTACATACTTCACCAAAGTGGCATTCCTTCAAGAATCATCAAGCTCAAACTAAGACCAAAAACCCGATCTTAACTGCATCTCATTTCTTACGTCAACTACAAGCCAACAACTGGAACCCATTACCCACAATACAATACAATGTATGCAGCAGAACCACCGCACCACCATTCACCGCAAACGCGCGCCCGTGCGCGACATTACAATTTCAGAAAATGTTTTCTAAACTAGCACCACGCGACCATGCCGAGCTATTCTGTCCTGTCGCGTAGAACCTCCCCGACGCGCTTCATTAATTTTATTGATCGTTACAAAACTATTTTTACTCAAGCGGCGCGCGCGGTTGTTTGGTAAACATGGTTCCGGCGGTGGTGGTGGTGGTATCCAGTGCAGAATCTGACCGCACAGCTGTTGTGAGATCTGGATTAACGGGTTCGAGATCTACAAAGAAGCAATACTTAGGGTATAAGATTGGCAGGATCCAATTGCTAAGATCTTGGTCTTCAAATAAGTATTACCCGAGTAAAAGATATCCAAGATTCCTTAGCTATGATCATGGTCTTCAACGAGGGATTACATTGAAACCTTAAGATCGTGATCTATTTTCCAAGACTATTTGAAAAGGTATTATCTATTGAGACACAACAATCAACAGGTATTAATTGAGTATAAACACTAAGCAATTCATTTCATATGTCCATGATCTTTAAAGGGGTATTACTTGGAGTTCTGGAATTTGTTCCGGGATCAGATTCACTGGATCATAGATCAGAGAAGCAATTCTTAAGTTTTAGATCAAGTCAGTACTGCTGAATATACTCAAGATTTCATTCCTAAGATCATCTTCTTCAACGAGGTATACAATTAGAACAAGATATTCCGCGTCGAATTCGCAAAACCACGGTCTTCTACGAGGTACTACAACATAGGAAAGATAGTGTCTAACAACTTGATCTTAGAGATAATATTAAGGTAGCAGGATACTTCGAAGAGGTGGTTCTTCTGGTATAGGACACTTAGCATAAATTCCAAAGCGTACTACCTTGGTGTAAATTCCATGATCTCTAAGGAATCTAATCTCTAAGATCATGGTAGAATGGGATTTTCAGAATAGAATTCTAAGAGCCAAATCAACTGTTCTTTGTATTTTTTTATTTGGATGAAACTTTGTCTTTGTAGAAGTCATTTTACAGTCATGCCTCGGTTTTAGCACCACATATGGGGATGCAAAACCGGGGCGTGCATAAATGAAGCACAGAGCTTATGGGATTTTGGCTATATGGGAGGGGTCTAGCTCATTTCCCCGAATGACATTTCCCCGAATGCCATTTCCCCGAAAATCATTTCCCCTAATTGGCCACATCCCCGAATACCACTTCCCCTAATCAGCCACATCCCCGAATGCCATTTCCCCGAATATCATTTCCCCTAATCGGCTATATCCCCGAATGCCATTTCCTAATCGGCCATTTCCCGAATGCCGTTTCCCCGAAATGACACTTACGCCAATTGCCGTTTATTTAAATTTAAAATTACTCGAATTTGCATATCCCCTAATCATCATTTTCGCTAAAGCCTTTTCCATGACTAACAGTTATTTTCTTTCTCAATTTTACCGAACAAACAGCTTTTTCGGGTATGCTGATGATCTCACTGTTGATTAAATGTTGTAAATTGTGTAGTAAAGCCCTTTGTCAATTTTTATGAACAACGGTAAAAACACGATTGAAAACCATTTCTGATAACTTTTTTTTATTCATTTTTATGCAAAAAAAAGTTTTTGACAAGACAACATTTTTCCGATGGATCAACTATGCCCCCCCTGGATCGAGCTGTCAAGTAGGAGCTTTTCTGCCAAGAAGGGCCGTGAAGTGAATTTTTAGAAATTGAATTAAAAATCCCTTTTAAATCCTTTGCGGTCGTACAAAGGGTCATTGTACTTAGTAAAGCTTATTTTTCTTGTGAACAATAATATCACAAATTTAAGCTTAATTTTAGGACCCAATGGAACACCGGAAGGCATGTTTCTCACTTCTACCGCTAGGTTCGCATAGTTGAAGAGCAATTACCCTCTAGCGGCAGTTAAACGAAACTTTATTTAAACCATAGATGGCGGCACTGTTGTCGAAAGTGGTTACCGTACTGAACCTTATATTGGAATAATCTGATTTTTTTAAATTTAATTTATTTTTGATTATTTCTAACACTTTTATTAAGAATTTAAATTTCTTGCATTATATCATGTAACTACACATAGTTTTTGCTGCTTTAAATTAATATAGCGTTGTTTTTCGGAGTTTATTTAAGTAACATATATATTCCAAAAATAGGTCCTTGATTGTTCTGTTATGTTTATAAATATTTGTCAAAAATCAGCTGTTGTTGATGTTTTTATTTTGAATCACGAAAATTTGTCTCCGTCGGAATTTGCGAAACCTTTCCGAAAGCAACCCATTTCGGAACATGGACCGTTGCCAAATCTGCAACCAGCCAGCAACCTGCCAGCACCGGTCTTCTTCAGCCGCCAAGAAGGGCATCCTAATCATCATCACTTGTGGTGCAGTGGTGCCGCCAACGGACCGTAGTCCGCCCTGGATGTGCCAAGATGACCGCACCTGTACTGGAAGTTCTGCCCGAGGGCAGCTCTAACTGTTCTATGTCTGCGAGCAGTGTCGGAAGACGACGACGGAAGACAGCCGCACTTGGGAGTTGACGGAAAAACATGACACGATTCGGCAGTTGGCCCAGCGGATGATCGCGTCGTTCAACGCAAATTTGACTCCGAGGGGGAGGAAGGGGAAGAACGGCTGGAAAGAAGCAACATTACCGGCAGAGATGTGGGAGCGGATTTTCGGAATGCTGAGCTGACAGAGCGGCAGCTGTTGACGTTTCACTTGACATGCAGCCGTTAGGGGGATGTTGTGGACAAATGTTCTCGGTTGCGGGATCGGCTGGTGGTTCGGTTCCCGAAGCAGTTGTTGGTGGACGGGCGTTACAGACCTGCCGTGAAAGAAACCAGCATTGCGGTTGCGTTCTACCGGAAGACGCTAACGTTGAAGAATCTGCAGTTTGAGTTTGGCTTGACATGCTAGAATCGGTCGGTAGAATATTTTGTTTGTAATAATTTCAAATTCAAAATGCTTCTTCTCTTCTAGGATCAAGAACAAATCGTGAAACGCCGGCTGCTCTGTCCTGAAACACCTCAAACTGGAAGATTTAGATCTCCCCCAGGAGAGCCTGCAGCAGCTCCTAGCAAACTCACGCGTGCCCTAATCTAGCCCTCGCCGAGCTGCACAAACTCCAGCAACTCCTGCTAACCCACGTCCGAGCTCCCAAGTCGGAAGAGTCCTTCTGGCCGGCCACACCTCTAACCCAGCACAACTTTGCCTCCCTTTGCCACCTGGAGGTCGACCGCGTCAAGCTTGGTGAACCGCTCGGAATGTACCCGACCGAACTAAAGCTGCTCGGAATTTGCCCGGCCGAATGCTGGAGAAGAGTCGCTGCACTTGCTGCTGGGTCGCAAGTTTGGCCAGCTCGACGAGCTAACCATGCTGAATTGGAGGCTGTGGCCGGATGAGGATCGCATCATGTACGAGCAAACCTCCCTGCAAAAAACCTTGCTCCCGAACCGTGTCAACCTCACCACCCGCGCAAAACAATTTCCTGCTTCAACAGTTTCTTCTGTTGTGGACTTGCGTGCGCCATACCACTGCTGTGTGGCCACCACACGTGCTTCAAACCGTGACACGAAAATGGGTGCCAAACCAACGTCGCCAAAAAGAAAGACGCTTGGGTACATGCTCCCAGCGGTTGTGAGCATTGCGCACCAGAGCAGTTCTCTCAGATTTCGGTCATTCGATTTTTTTTTGTATTTTTTAATCCGACTGAAACTTTTTTGGTGCCTTCGGTATGCCCAAAGAAGCCATTTTGCATCATTAGTTTGTCCATATAATTTTCTATACAAATTTGGAAGCTGGCCATACAAAAATGATGTATGAAAATTCAAAAATTTGTATCTTTTGAAGGAATTTTTTGATCGATTTGGTGTCTTCGGCAAAGTTGTAGGTATGGATATGGACTACACTGGAAAAAAAATGACACACGGTAAAAAAATTTTTGGTGATTTTTTATTTAACTTTTTGTCACTAAAACTTGACTTGCAAAAAAACTTTATTTTTATTTTTTTGATGTTTTATAGGACATCAAATGCCAACTTTTCAGAAATTTCCAGGTTGTGCAAAAAATCTTTGAGCGGGTTATGAATTTTTGATTCAATACTGATTTTTTCATAAAAAAATTGGTCGCAAAAAATTTTCAACTTCATTTTTCGATGTAAAATCAAATTTGCAATCAAAAAGTATATAACTGAAATTTTGATAAAGTGCACCGTTTTCAAGTTAAATCCATTTTTAGGTGACTTTTTAAAAAATAGTCGAGATTTTTCATTTTTTTTAATTAGTGCACATGTTTGCCCACTTTTGAAAAAAATATTTTTGAAAAGCTGAGAAAATTCTCAATATTTTGCTCTTTTGAACATTGTTGATACAAACCTTAGTTGGGGCCAAACATTCAATTTTAAAATGTTTGTCTTGGTTAAAAAAGTTGAAATTGTAGTTTATGCAACATGTTGCAAAAAGAGGATTTTTTCAGCACGAGTCGTACATTTATCCAACGAGGTATACCGAGTTGGATAAATACGAAGAGTGCTGAAAAAATCAAGTTTTGCAACAAGTTCCATACAACTTTTTTTGCAATTCCGAAAAATACCCATTGAGTGAAATTTTAGGTCAAATTTTCATGTATTTTGTCAATAAATCGTTTAAATCAAAAAAATGTTGAAAAGTGTTACTTTTCGAAACAAGTGCTGAAAAGTTCAACTTTTCAGCACCCATTTCAGTGCTGAAAAGTAGAACTTTTCAGCATTTATTTTGAAAAGTGTTGCTATTCGATTCTGTTATTTTTGGTACAGAAAAGTAGGCCATTTCGTCGTTCAAGAATGACAGGAAAAGTAAGTAATTTCACGACGGAATTGCAAAAATATTTTTTTCGAAAAGATCGGAAAATTTCACGAATGTTTCATAGTTTAACATTGAAAATCGGACCATTAGTTGCTGAGATATCGACATTAGAAAATGGTGTGTTGTTTGGGCGGGACTTAGAAAACATCAATTTTCCTGTTTTTAAACCTTTGCATGGCAATATCTCAGCAACGAAGGGTCGTATCAACAAAGTTTAAAAATGCAAAATATAGAAAATTTTCTCAGCCTTTCAAAAATATTTTTTTCAAAAGTGGGCAAACATGTGCACTAATTAAAAAAAATGAAAAACTGCGACTTTTTAAAAAAAAAGTCACCTAAAATTTGATTTAACTTGAAAACGCTGCACTTTATCAAAATTACACTTAGGTACTTTTTGATTGGAAATTTCTGAAAAGTTGGCATTTGATGCCCTCTAAAACATAAAAAATAGTGTTTTTTTGCAAATCAAGTTTTAGTGACAAAAAGTTAAATTAAAAATCATCAATTTTTTTTACCGTGTATCATTTTTTTTCAGTGTAGTCCATATCCATACCTACAATTTTGCCGAAGACACCAAATCGATCACAAAATTCCTTCAAAAGATACAGATTTTTGAATTTTCGATTTCGTAGAGAACTGCTCACCAGTAACCATTCGAGCTGCTGGTGCTTGCACCGGCCAATGATCTCGACCAGCAGGTTCGGACGGTGATGCGTCACTGAAGGAACTACAGGTGAGTTGCGCCAGATTGACTTAAATTGCTGAAGTTGTCGTTTTTGTTTCTTTTAGACGAACGTGGGCAACTTTGACTGCTGAAACGCGTCAGAGGATAACACCCATCGCATTGGCATTGGCAGCACGGAACGTTACTCGTCGTTAGAAAAAGTTCGTCAGACGCGGGAGGCATACACCGGAGCTGATCGCCTGGAGACATGGAATGATCGAAATTCTGCAGCGGAGTTTTGCTTATTAATTTTATGTATAATAAAAGTTATTTTTGGGGTTTCCGGTGTCGGGTTAGTGGGTACGGTTGGTGCATCCGTAAGGAGAAACAAGTCGAGGACTCTGGCTAGGTCAGAATAGCCGACCTGCGACCAACACGCAAGTGCAAGTATAGCTGCGCTGGTGTGGTCTTCACTTGTGGGATTAACAAAACGAACCCTAACCCAAAAATAATGTTCACGTGATTTATGGATGGACCCTTAGAGTGTAACCAAATCGCATAAGAACACCTTCGTTAACGTTCTCATCCTAATCAGCTCAAAAGTTTTAACCCGTCATCATTCGGCCGATGTCGCAATCGTTGCCCTCATGAAATTTTATTAGTACATGACTTTGTAGAAGGGTTGGGCCACGTTTGTCACGATCGGTTCTACTAGCGCTTTCTCCCTCCCTCTCCCACTTTTCTGTTGGTGACGGGAATCAGTGTTCTCCACAACCAGGCTCCGGCAGCTCCCTTCTTCTTGGCAGTCTTCTTCGTCTAAGCGGCGGCATCAGCAGCCTTTTCTGGTCGCATCCACCGTTGGAACCTTTTTGACAGTAATGGTGCCGCTTCCGGTAGCGGTAGCGACGCTGGCGCAGGCGACGGCCATGTCATCTTTTCGAGGACATTTTAAAATGGAACACTGCTTAGACTCAATCCAACGAGCAAATCCTCGAAGGAGCCGCTGCAACTGGTGTTGCCGAGCTTCCGTGGCCGTGAGGTTACGGGTTTCGCCTTGTAAGCGGAAGGTGATGGGTTCGATTCCTGTCTTGCTCGGCAAAGTCAGATCCCTTCAAAGAGTAAATCTGCTCACTGGGAATACTGACCGGTAGGGGATGGGTTTCGACTAACGGCGTGCTGGATTTCCGATCCAGAGGTCGTGAGTTCGATTCTCGTACCGGGATGATGATGGCACAGGTGCCGATCTGAGTAAGCAAAGTAATCTCCACCGGCAGCCGGCTTGCTTGCCTGTCTGTCCCGTACTTCAAATCAAAATCTCTGAACTCCTGACCCGGTGTAGCAGCAGCAGGTTCGTCCGCGGTCCGTGGTTTATTATCTTCCAATCGTCCAGTTAGCTGAGACTCCGACCGACGGCTGGCCGGGACATGTTTTGAACAGATCTGGGGGTAGTATTCCTACAAGAACATTGTTTCAATCACTTCAGTTGATTTGATCCAATAAAATTTATCTACCTACCACTACCTAAAAAGCCAAAAACGACCGTCTCCACCACGTAAGATAGTTTTGGCGCACCTTCATCTCCACAGCTTTACCGGGACATAAATCAACCGCGCATCGTGCTGCGACCTCGACGCAAAACCGTTAAACGAAACAAGCACCTGTGGTGCCTTCGGCTGAGGCAAGGTCAACAGTTTCAGCACCAACGAAGTGTCGTTTGCTTTCACCTGCTGACCACCTTGAGGAATCCGACGGCGCGTAAGTTTTTTCGCCAATGCCACAAACGGCAGCTTCACACGTGGCCACGACGTGGGCCAGCACTGGGTTGAAATATGCCGGATAAAGGACCTTCTGCTGCTTGGAGGGTCCTTCACTGAGCGCGCTCAGTTTATGCTTCGATCCACCCAGCTCTTCCACGTACGTTCCGGGACCGTGCGTGGCACCAAACGTTTCTCGAACAGCGATTGCATGTTGAGGTTCATTTTGGGTACGCCGTCGTTCTCGGTGACGCTTGACGAGGACAGTCCTGGAACGTTGCTGGGTGGTCTTCCTGGAGGAACAGAGCCCGGGACAGATTGGCTCACCGAGGAGGGTATCTAGGGTTACGCGTCCTGTGATTGGCTGTCCTCGACGGAGGACGGCTTGACAAGCACCAGGTAGAACGTGTACATCATCTCGTTCGGGCTGGAGTCCTTCTCCTTCGACGATAAAAATAACATTCGAGTGCCGGTACAGCTTCTCGATTGCATCCCCCGGGGGAAACACCAGTGGCAATAGCTCCTGCGTCGTTACCGGCAAATATTGCAACCTTCGTTGTGTGATCCAGTAGCGTAGTTTGGAAAAGAGATGTTGCAGTCGCAAGCGATTGACCTGCACTTACAGCTGGCAGAACGCGAGCTGAAAGAAAAAGTTACGATTATCACATCAACCGCTCACAAAAACCAATTTTAAAAGAATTACCACTCCCGCGCCTTGTGGTTTCGACTTTGGTCAGGTCGTGGTGATAACCGCGGCATTCCCGGTGTTCCGGGCCAGTTGGAAGCGGCTGGCGAGTGTGCCGCCGTAAAAGAGCTTCCATCGGTGTGTGATTGTCCGCCCATGTACGGCATGTTTGTGGGTCCCGGTCTGTTCGATCCATGAGGGCGCCTACAGTCGCTTCGATTGAAGTCACGTCGTGGAAGAAATCACGGTTCCTCTCGAAATACGTGGACAAAACAGCCGTCTACCGGAGAAGGTCCCAATCCGAGGACCACAATCCGCCGTCTCCAATCACGATGGAAGATCCGCACAGTGGACCGGTCTCGATCGGATCAACCTTCCTCTGCAGTGGAATCATGCGAGGTCCGCAAAGTCCTCGCGATCCGGGTCTTCGATTCGCCGCCCCACTTACACCACCTTCCGGGTCAAATACGCACACTACAGCCTCTCCTCACTCGCAAGGTATGGGCGGAGGTGGCTCCCAGAATTACCCCAACTTTAACATTACCTTACCCCCCGCTCCGCACATGCCACATCCCTCACAAAGTGGTGGCCTGATGCCGTCATCCCCGTTGAATCCGCAACCAAGTCCGATGTCCCACTCAAATACCGCCTCCGCCACCACGTAAGTTTATTTTAGCGCACCTTCCACATCACACCGGTGAACAAACCAACCGCGCACCGTGTTTTGACCTCGACGCAAAACCTTTCCGGAATGAATTTAACCGGCTTTTGGTCCGCTTTGACGGTTTTGACCATTCCGACGACGATTTTACGATCAGAGAAGACAAAAACATGTCAAAACATTTCGGTCTGACAGATCTCACTGTCAAAAGCTGGGCGAGAAAGAGAAAAAAAAATGGCATGGCTGCCGCTGTCACGCTGGTGGTAAGCTATTTAAAAAATGTATGGGGGAAATCAATTTTAATTCAATATCTCCCAAATTAAAGATCACTCAGAGATAAAATTTGACCTGGTGAAAGCTAATTTTTTTTTGAATCAGCAGGTCAAATTTTGTCACCCTACGATTTGTAGTTGCTGAGATATTCACAAAAAAGTAAATTTCTCTGAACAAATTTGAATTTCTTACCACCAAACGAACAGCGCCATCTATGAGAAATTTTGGCCCGTCCGGTAATCCATTACTAGATTTTTTGTTGTTCAATTAACATTTGTATTCAACCGCATGATTAAATGTTGTTTTTGAGAAATTTGCAAGGAATTTTTTTTTTCGAATTTTGTTCAAGAACGCAAAAATCGAACAAATAGGTACATAAGGCTGGTATAAATTTTTGTTGATTATACTTTTCGCCAAATCCCAAACCAGCAATGCGAATAAAATGATCAGTGTGAACGGGGTTCTGTACTACGAAAATCGCACGGTTTGTTTTCTGAATCATAAAAATAACAAAATTTCTATTGCATTATTATTATCATGTCTATAAGAAAAAGGTATTTGTTTTGAGAATGTATAAAAATAGTCTGTAACAATATTCATTGTATTTGAATGATTAGTACCAAACCTTACAACACCCCTTCCCCTAAAATGCTACGTCTGTTCTGAGTGAAGCCAAAAGAAAGTTGATCATTCAAGGCCAATACGAACCTTTCAAGAAATATTATATGTAGTTTGATGTGATAAAAATTGCCATCATTTTTTCTTACACAGTCGACTCTCTGGTCTATCGATGAATTCTTCAGTCCCTGTTTGCTTTAAAATCTCTTCCGGTTGTCAATAATTTCAGTTTTCATGGCTTGCATAGACATTTTTCTTGGCGAAACGAAGCTTTAAAGGGTGTTTGACATTAGTTTGGTTTTGTTTGATGGACGTTGCCATGATTCTCTCCCATAGCTGGGTATCAAGAAAAAATATTTTCAATCGAGTCTTCATTTTGCATCGTTCTGTAATCTGATGATTCTCTTCCTCGACGGTCCCTTGGATATTGACAAGCAGAGAGTCGACTGTAAATGCTATTTCGAACGCGGTCAAGCCGAAATGCCCGGTGCCCAGGAGAGCGCGCGCTCCGGGGCACCGGGCATTTCGGCTTGACCGCGTTCGGGGAAATGGCGTTCAGGGAAATGACTATTCAGGGAAATGACTATTCAGGGAAATGACTATTCAGGGATATGACTAATCGGGTAAATGGCATTCGGGATTGTGGCCCATTCGGGAAAATGGCATTCGGGAATGTGGACGATTAGGGGAAATGGGAAATTCGGGTAAATGGAATTCGGGGAAATGACTATTAGGGGAAGTGTCTTTTCGGGGAAGTGGCATTCGGGGAAATGTCCCTTCGGTAATATGTGTTTCGGGAAAATGTCATAGATTCTATGGGAGACATTGACTATAATCCTTTGAAAAATCATCCAAACTTCAAAAAGTTATAATGTTTTGGAATCGGAATGATGTCAGCTATGTATTTTTCCAGTATTTTGTGAGTCATTTTTTTTTAGAAAAAAAAAATCAAAATTATTGTTATTGCAATATGGATATCAAATGATCGGGATTTTTCATGTAATTCGAAAGGAATAAAAAAAATATTTGAATACTGACAATTTTCACAAAACTACGTATTTTAGAAAAAAAAATATACTCAAAATTTCAGGTTTTTACAATATGAGTATCCAATGATCTAGATTTTTTTTTATTTTCGATTTTTTTTAAATACTCAAATTTTCACGAAACAACGTATTTTCGAAAAAAAAAACTCAATATTTTAGTTTTTTCAGTATGTATATCAAGTGATCGGGATTTTTTCATACGTTTCGAAAGCAAAAATACTGAATTGAAAAAAACTCAAAATTTTCACAAAACTACGTATTTTCGAAAAAAAATACTCAAAATTTTAGTTTTTTCAGTATGGGTACAAAATTTGAGTACCTTCAACAAATTTTGTTATTACATTCGTTAAAAACAAAATCTCGATCATTTCATAACCATATTGTAAAAAAAAACTAAAATTTTGAATATGCTTCGAAAATACGTAGTTTTGTAAAAAAATGAGTTTTTTTTCCAAAAAAAAGTTATTATATTCGAAATGTATGAAAAATCCCGATACCCATATTGCAATAACAATAATTTTGAATATTTTTTTCTAGAAACGTTGCATTTTCAAAATAAACTTTTTTATGGTTCTAAGTGGATATTCCAAAATACGTAAGAGAAAATGCACCGTTTTCAAGTTATCAATTTGAGTTTTTTAGAGGTTTGTTGAGATTTAAAAATAAGTCATGATAGAAAAAAAACTATTTTTTTCAGCTTAGAAAATTTTCATATTTTTTTCTGGAAACTTTGAAAATCTGGCACCTAGTTTCTCAGTATTCGTATCGTTGAAAATGGACCTAATTAGCATGTAATTACCAACTGACTATATCTTGGGAATTATTGGTCCGATTTTCAATTGATAGATCTGAAATTGAAACTTTTTCGAAACTTTCTGACCTTTTTAATAAAAATATTAAAATAAATGATTTGGTTTGAAATATGAAACATAGAAAATTATCTATTTTTAGACCTTTCCAAAAGTTAAGCTTGATTTTAGAATTTTGAAATTAATTCTGAAAATATAGCAAAAGTTTCAATATTTAACATTGAAAATCGGACTAATAGTTTCCGAGATATCGTCAGTTAGGATTACTGACTAAGGGACCATCCATTAACCACGTGGACACTTTTTTGTGAATTCTCACCAATTTTTAAAGTCTCAGAAAGCAAACTGTTGAATTTTTTTTGTTTTTCAAATATTTTTTTGGGGGTACTTTTCTTTTGAGAAATAATTCTAAAAGGCAAAAAACGAAAAAAAAAATGAAGATAAATACCAAAAGCGGCTGTAACTTGAGAAAATTACACACAAAAACCTGCAAGTCAAAAGTAACAACCCTTTTTGAGACTTCACATAGACGCCCTTGTTGTATCTGTAGCTTGTTGCGTATCGTTCACATTGCTAAAAAAAGATTGCTATAAATGTTAATTAATTGTTTGAATTTTTATGAATATACATTCGTTTAATTTAGTGTGTTCATCAAAGTTTTTAAAGATGTTGAATTGGCCTTAATTGAGTTTATTATTTACAACAAATCCGTAAACCCGATTTCGAACCAATTCTGTGATGAAACCTCTCAATCACCATTCCTTAAATGTTTACACTCGTCGCGATTGCTCTCGACCCTCTTCTAGCTGTCGGCTACTTGAGCGAGATCTAAGAAGTCCGCTTGCCCGGCATTCCACCCACTCGAACCTGTCCGCGCGCTAAAGTGCCCACTTGTGATGTGCCCCCGACAAAGTGCAGCGTGTGACAAGTATGTCTGTGGAGCCTAAAGGTGGTTGCAATTGGTTGTTGACCTGATGATCTGCTGCACAGAAAAAAATAATGTAAATTTGGAAGCTGTAATTTTGGAAGGTTGAATATTAACTCTTTTATGATGTAATTTTACCTCAATTTAGACTGAAAAAGTGACATTACACCAGAAAAGTGGTAAAATTACACATTTCCAGAGGTAAAATTACACCTTTTTTCTGACATAAAAGATGTACCCCTTCCCAGATGTAATATTACCATGATTTTTTTTTCTGTGTGCTGCTGCTGCTGCTGCAGTTGGTGCAGAATTCCGAGTAGTTGCAATTTTTTGGCGAACTTCCACTTCAATTACCGGACTCGTCAAACAGATCTCGGATTTGATTTATTTTTAAGGCGAGCAACGACGTACGCTTTGGCCTCCACCGAACCGCTCTCTAAGCAGATCTTCACGCGAGAGCTTGCACGAAAAACGTGCGTGCGTGCTTGCTCCCCGGCGATGGTTTGTTTGTTGACTCGAGGGTTGGGCAACGGGTCGCTCCGTAGACAGGGCAAAACAAATTTCAATTTGTAGTTTGTAAACAGCAATAAACAGTTTACGAGGTTCGCCAGGGCCCGGCCGTAGAACAAGGGCATTGACGCAAGTCGGTTACGAGGTTGAACCGTTTGATACCTGGAGAGTTTATAGCACTAATGAAAATCCCACTTTCTCAAACGCGCGCTGCGGTGGGACATTTCTCTTTGTCGGCGAACGACTGTGTGTTGGCATGACCTCCGGGAGAACCCCCCCCCCCCGCCGGTCTTGATTACTTGGGGGTAACAATGACCACAACCGCGCGCGCTCACCCTGATTAACTTCCGTCTAGTTGGACGGCGCGCCGAGTTGATCTAATTGCTGCGAAAGGACCCCTGCGAGTAGCGAATTATGGCGGGATATCCAACAACCCCGCAGACTGACTGCAGCTGGAAGAAAGTGTGCGCGCGGTCTAATAAATTGGACCGGGAGTAGTGAAAGAGATTTGCAACAAACTTGGCGCAGTTCGCTGGGCTTGATCCCGTTAGGTGGTGGAGCCGGGAGTTCGGGCCGGTCACGGGGGATTGAATTATTTGTGGTTGGGTTGGCCCGGGGTTCAAGGGGTGACCCCAGCGGTTATTTGAAGGGATCAATGTCTTGCGTTACGTGGGTTTGGCTGGATACGCGGAAGTTTCGGTCGTTGTTAACCAGGTGGGCCTCGAATATCTTGATAGGATTGGGGTTCCAATTTCACACGTAGACATTATTGTAGTCCTAGATAACACCCACAGTTGGGCAGCGCCATCAAAGAGAATGAAGAACACAGAGGATAAATCCCGAGATTGACGAGAGCGTTATTCTCATGGATTTATTTCCAAAACAGTTCATCAACCAAAAAAAGGGCCGATATCGAGACTCGAACCCAAGACCTTTGACATATCGAACCGAGCCTTTGCCGTATAGGCCACCAAAGTTCGACGACTATGGGATGTTCATTTGCCAATATAAGCCACCGAAAGGGATGATCTGTTTCAATGAACAAATGAACACAATTTCGTGGTGGTTTACCCGCGAGTGGTTTATTCTTCCATTTAATTTTGGTAGAGCTATTCCCTCGACTTTCTACTGTGGGTGTACACTTAAAAACTCTTATGGATTGGCAACCTCTACAAAATTTCAATGCTATAAATGATTTAAAAATAGTATTTCAATTCAATTCAATTCGGTTTTATTGGTGAATAATCAAGATACAATGAATTATTTTGTAGTGCATAACATAGTTTTGGAGTTCTTTACAGCTGTGTATTGCATCATAAACCATTTTGGGACAATTATTTCTTTAACTAAGGCACTAGCAAGAGTGAGAAAAAATTTAAAAAAAAAAAAACTTACAAAAAAAGTAGTATTTCAAAATCTAGTGTTTCACAAAAGATTTTTTTAAACTTCATAGCATAACAAAATAAATAAAATGAAGTGAAAATCTATACTGAATTTCACGTTCTAAAATTTAAAAAAAGTCAAACCGACGTTGCAAGGATTTTTTTTTATCGACAATTTTGTGAAGTATCTCGATTACTTTAAAAGAAAATAAAAGTCGGAATTTGAACATAAAAATTTCAAAGAAATTCAAAGTGTTTCAAAACAATCTCTCCTCTTTGCTGACAATTTTTCTTTGAATTTTTCATTTATTTTTACTTATTTAGAATAATACATTTTTTCTTCTTCTTTTTCTTCTTAGAGGGGTAGGCGTGGCTGAATGGTTACGCTGTTCGCTTTGTAAGCGGATGGTTCTGGGTTCGATTCCCATCTGCTCCTATCGAGAAATTATGGAAAGAAGGAATTCTGAACACTTGAATATGAACAAAAAACTCATTAGCTCGCGGCGGAGTATTATAAACAGTCAGTTTTGAAAGAACACATAAGCAATTCTCTACGAAATCGGTCTTTTTTCTTAAATTTTATGTTTTGTATTTTTTAATCCGACTGAAACTTTTTTGGTGCCTTCGGTATGCTCAAAGGAGCCATTTTGCATCATTAGTTTGTCCATATAATTTTCCATACAAATTCGGCAGCTGGCCATAGAAAAATGATGTATGAAAATTCAAAAATCTGTATCTTTTGAAGGAATTTTTTGATCGATTTGGTGTCACGGTAAATTTTTTTTAGTGATTTTTTATTTAATTTTTTGTCACTAAAACTTGATTTGCCAAAAAAAACACTATTTTCTGAAACATTCGTGAATTTTTCCAATCTTTTCGAAAAAATATTATCAAAATTTTTAAACCAAGACTAACATTTTAAAAGGGCGTAATATTGAATGTTTGGCTCTTTTGAAATGTTAGTCTTGGTTAAAAAAATTGAAAATTGTTTTTCGAAAAGATCGGAAAATTTCACGAATGTTTCATATTTTAACATTGAAAATCGGACCATTAGTTGCTGAGATATCGACATTAGAAAATGGTGTGTTGTTTGGGTGGGACTTAGAAAACATCAATTTTCCTGTTTCTAAACCTTTGCATGGTAATATCTCAGCAACTAAGATTCGTATTAACAAAGTTCAAAAGTGCAAAATATAGAAAATTTTCTCAGCCTTTCAAAAATATTTTTTTCAAAGGTGGACAAACATGTACACTAATTTTAAAAAATGAAAAACTGCGACTATTTGGAAAAAAGTTACATAAAAATGGCTATAACTTTAAAACGGTGCACTTTTTTAAAAATTTCACTAAAGTACTTTTTGATTGCAAATTCAATTTTACATCGAAAAATGAAGTTGAAAAATTTTTGCGACCATAATTTCGATTTTTTGAAAAAATCAGTATTGATTAAAAAATTTATAACTCGGTCAATGATTTTTTGCACAACCTGGAAATTTCTGAAAAGTTGGCATTTTATGTCCTCTAAAACATATAAAAAAATAAAAAAAAAATAAAAATAGTGTTTTTTTGCATATCAAGTTTTAGTGTTAAAAAGTTAAATAAAAAAATCACCAAATTTTTTTTACCGTGTATTATTTTTTTCCAGTGTAGTCCGTATCCATACCTACAACTTTGCCGAAGACACCAAATCGATCAAAAAATTTCTTCAAAAGATACAGATTTTTGAATTTTCATACATCATTTTTGTATGGACAGCTGCCAAATTTGTATGGAAAATTATATGGACAAACTAATGATGCAAAATGGCTTCTTTGGGCATACCGAAGGCACCAAAAAAGTTTCAGTTGGATTAAAAAATACAAAAAAAATCGAATGACCGAAATCCTAGAGAATTGCTCATAATACAAAATAAAAAAAAATCAAAAAAGGGATTCAACGAAAATCTTAGTATTTAATTTTATTTTACTTCTTCAATATCAAAAACATCAACCAGATTTTTTTTAAATAAAGTAATTCAAAAAACGTTATTTTATGGAAATTTGATTGTTTTTTGCACTAAAAATTCTTGTGTTTAAAAAATGTAAAAATGAATGTTAAGAAAAACTTTTTTGTGTAAATTAAGTACATTTTTTTGTCATTATGAAAATTTCAGTGTCGAAAAAACGGTATTTTATTTTATAAAAACAAGTGTTTTTATACTCTAAAAATGCCATGTATTTGAAAGCCGTAAAAAATCGTTTTGTTTTATACCCATATTGCAAAATATAAAAATAACGCAATATTTTAAATAATTTAAAACTTACAACATTATCAAAAAAATATGTTTTTAACAACAGCTTCTAAGAGAACTCTGTTTGAAAAAAGTTTAAATTATAAACATATTCTAGTTTCATTCGTATTTATCTCACTTGCTTCGTTTTTACAAACATAAGCATACAATACAATACATACAAAATTCGCAGAATTTTAATTCTTTCAAAATAATGTCTTCTTGTTTCTGTAATATTTCTATAAGCATTGCATCTTACTCAAAACGACACGTTTTGAGGTAAAATCACACATTTATTATCACAGTAAATCTGCGCATAAAATTGATTTCTCCAATTTATCTTAAAACTGGCAAAGGAAAAATCAAATAGAATCGTACTTGAATCGTTTACTCGTCCATTTTTATTTTTTAATGCGATAATTGAAAAAAAATCACAACCTAAAAAAATCTTTAAAAAACAAAAACACAGGCTAAAGCAAAAAAAAATAGGATATCCAAAAAAATATTGAAAAAAGGCATGTTTCTAAAAATGTTATTGTTATTTTTTTCTATTGTTAAACTTATTTGTATTTCTCAATTTTATTGTTTTTTTAAATCGAGTTTTGTTGTTAAGCTTCAAAAGCAAGTTTTTGTATGTTGTTCTTTTAAATTCTTCTTTGAAATTAAAAAAAGTGGATTTTAAAGGATTTTATGTAATTTTTAAATTTTTTGTGTTCCCTTGTAAATCTGTGTAATGACCATGGTTTGTACTTTCTTATTGAAATATTCCTTGATTTCCAAAATATATTTACCATCTTTATGCAACATAACAGCTTTCAACCAACATTGCAAAACCACAATCGCAACCGTGCAGCATCTCCCAGAATACAGAAAAAGACAAAACACTGACATCAGCGGCCATTAGTTTTTATTATCATTATTTTTTTTCTCTTGTGCAGTGCAATTGTGTTGTGACTCTGGCGGGCACAAATTAATTTCTACGTGACCATCGACCGAGCCGAACACCGTCACAATCTCAAAGTGCAATTTTTGCAGTGCACAGAACAACAACGGCAAAATACGGCTAGCGAGTGCAACTGTCACTGTGTGATGACTGCAGAAAGATAGGGTAAAGTGGGTTTTATTGGGCACTTTTCAATTGGATCATCGAAACAATTTATTTTTTTATTTTTTAAAATTTCTGATGAGAGAATATTACTATTTTTGACAAAAAACATTTTATTTTGCTGTGATAAACTTATCATAAAAATGGTTCAAAGTTGGGTTCATTAACCCTACGCGACTGCAATCAAAGTCACATTAAAAGCCCTTTTATCTAACACAATCTGTGTTACGCTTTTCTTAACTCGAATATCTTTGCATAAGGGCTCACAACCCACCAAGTGTGGTGACGTAACAAAGCTCGATTAAGCGGCCCTTCATTTCCCAAACACGATCCAAATGATGTGGCGAATTTCGATTGTCTCGAAACTGGAATTTCGGTTGCATTGTACCCCATTCCGTTTTCCTTTTGACAGCTGCCGCCAGGTGTCACTGCGTTTGGCGCCACTCACTGCCGACCGAGTGAGGAGGCCTTGCACACACATTTGCATTTGCATGCTTCACGTGTGTGTTTGTGTAGGTATGTGTGTATTCATTTCACGGTTATTTTGCATCGCATTCACCATTTCAGTTCAGTAATTATTTTCCATGATATGGCGCTAAGCGCACTCTCTGTGTGTGACTATGAGTAACAGTGTGTGTAATTCGGTTTTAGTGTGTAGTGTGGTGGATTGTTGTGAAATGTTTGGAATGGCGCCTCAGAGCAACACGTCGTTTGGCACTTGCGGTGTTCGAGCGTTAGAGATACTGAAGAGGAGTTGACGCGATGAGGGGGATATTCCGTAACCAAATGGCAATTTTTCAACGGTTTTTTAGCGCGCTTCTTTTATTCGACTAGTCTGTGCTCGTATGCGCACTCTAGTGAGTCCAACTAAAGGTTGCGGTTTACTAACCTTAATCAGATGAGTTATGGTAACCAGTTTGGTCCGTAATTTGGACGAATATTTCATTTCTGATGTGTTGATCAAATCAAATTTTGTTTTGCTTTCCATCTTCATTTTATCTAAATTACTGAATATTAAAATATATTTTTTTAAAAAGATCAGAAAATAAAAAAGAACAAAACGAAGGCTATATTTAATGGAAACTACAGAATGAAAAACCAAAAACTTGCTAGCCAGAAGTAACAACTTTTTTTGAGGCTTCACATAGACGCCCTTGTTTTTCTTATTAGCAAGTTTTTACTGGTCGTTCACATTGCTAAATTGCTAAAATTCTAAAAAATCGAAAAAAGCCCACACTAGCATTGATGCTCGGAAGGCATGATGATAGATTTTAAAATTCTATTTTTACTATTTTCTTGATTTTATGTATATTCTTAATTTTTTTAACATTTCTCGAAAATTGTGAACAGTTTTTTTTAACTATTCTCTTCAATTGTTATTCGACAATCTTACTCAATAGTTTTTCAACAAGCCTCTTCAATATTTTGTTGACAATCCACTCCAATAATTCTCTTTAATATTTTGTTCCACCATTTCCCACCATATTTTTTCCGAGCAATTCTTCAATATTTATTCGACAATTTGCCACAATATTTTTTCAACAATTCTCTTAAATATTTTCCAACAATTTTTTGTCAGCAATTGCCATCAATATATTTTTTTCCATTTTATACAATATTTTTTAAACAACTTACTTTAATTTTTTTCTCAACAATTCTGGCCAATAGTTTTTCAACAATTCTGGTCAATATTTTTTCAACAATTCTCATTATTTTCGTACAATTCTACTTAATGTTTTACTCTCAAAACACAGCTAAAAAAAGTGTAATTTTGAATGGTGTGAAATTGGAAGGTTTAATATTGAACAATTCTCTACGAAATCGGTCATTTTTCTTCAATTTAATTATTGTATTTTTAATCTGACTGAAACTTTTTAGGTGTCTTCGGTATGCCCAAAGAAGCTATCATTAGTTTGTCCATATAATTTTCCATACAATTTGGCAGCTGTCCATACACAAATGATGTATGAAAATTCAAAAATCTGTATCTTTCGAATGAATTTTTTGATCGATTTGGTGTCTTGGGCAAAGTTGTAGGTATGGATACGAACTTCACTGGAAAAAAAATGTTACACGGTAAAAAAATGCTGGTGATTTTTTATTTAACTTTTTGTCACTAAAAATTGATTTGCAAAAAAACAATATTTTTATTTTATTTTTTTTAATTTTTGATATGTTCCACTAACATCAAATGCCAACTTTTCAGAAATTTACAGGTTGTGCAAAAAATCTTTAACCGAGTTATAATTTTTTTAATTAATACTGATTTTTTTAAAATCGAAATATTGGTCGCAAAATTTTGTCAACTTAATTTTTCGATGCACAATCAAATTTGCAATCAAAAAGTACTTCAGTGAAATTTTGATAAAGTGCCCCGTTTTCAAGTTATAACCATTTTTAGGTGATTTTTTTTTCAAAATAGTCACAGTTTTTCATTTTTAAAAATTAGTGCACATGTTTGCCCACTACTGAAAAAAAAAATTTTGAACAGATGAGAAAATTCTCTATATTTTGCTTATTTGAATTTTGTTGACCCTAAGTTGCTGAGATATTGCCATGTAAAGGTTTGAATACAGGAAAATTGATGTTTTCTAAGTCTTAGCCAAACAACCCATCATTTTCCAATGTCGATATCTCAGCAACTAATGGTCATTCGTGAAATTTTCCGATCTCTTCGAAAAAAAATATTTAAAAATAAATAAAATTAAGACTAACATTTCAAAAGAGTCAAACATTCAATATTACGCCCTTTTAAAATGTTAGTCTTGATTTAAATTTTATTTTTTTCGAAAATATCGGAAAATTTCTCGAATATTCCATATTTCAACATTGAAAATCGGACCATTAGTTGCTGAGATATCTATTACCTTCTTTATGATGTTAATTTAAGCATTTTTAAATGGTTTATCATTTATTAATTTTTATTTATTTTATTGTGTATTCTTCAGTATTTTTTAACAATTGCATGCAAAGACATGCACATCACCTTCGTCAAAATAAACACTTAATATTACACACTGCATGTACCTTTTTGCAAAAACAAAAAAAAAAAGTTGCAACCGACGGGATTCAAACCCAGCACCAACAGTATGGACTAGCGCCTTAGCCCACTCGGCCATCAGACCGATGAAAAGCTGTAAGGATAAACGCATATAATACGCATGAGCTTGACATTTCGGTCAAGTATGTAACATTATTTTTGATATTTAGATTTAATCAGACAATTTGAAAAAAAAAATCCCTAATTTACTCCTCATTTTTTTTTCTTTCATCCTGTCACGTCACGGAAAAATCCAACATCTCGGCCATCATCACCCAGTTTTCAAGGCCAGTTGCTGCGCGCGCTGTCTGTGTGTGTTTGTGCGCTTTAGTTTGTGGTGGGCAGTGGTTTTCCTAATTACCGGCTCTAAATTTATCTCGCCAAATTTTGTGCGCGGCTGCGGTGTCGTTTGGCAGCAGGTGTGTCAACATTTTTTGGCACCGGCCACCCAAATTGAGATTTTCCGGCTGTCTCCTTCTGATCTCGATTCAAAGGGACCGGAAAAGGGAAATTTGGAAAAATCTTGGAACCGGTCCAGTTGATGTTGTTACTTTAATGATCGATTTTCGGGGGGGGGGGGTGACGAAAATATTTGAATGAATTATGACAGTTTGGAGTGGGGCGAATTACGAGAGGAGAAGCTGAAAAAAAGTGCAACAAAACCATTTGTCAAAGTTTTTAACAAACAAATTAAAACCAGTTACGAGCATCGCAAATCGTATCCAAACAAACACAAAAATTTATGACCGATAAAATGGTTCTCTCTCCGCTCTGTCTGACAGCAGTACTGACCAACTGTGGGCATAAATCGTAATAAAAATTCCAGTTCCAGACATGGAGCAGCACAAACAGACTGACGCGTCTCCTGACTGACTGGTTTTCAAGCAAGCCTCGTAAAACCCGGTTGTTGTTGATCCGCGCCCGAGAAATGGCCTAACGAGATGATGCCGACGACTAGCGAAAGTGGCAAAATAATTGTCAATCCAGTTCATATCACTTTCTGTGAGCGAGCCAAGCTGCTGCTCTGTTATCGTTTGATGACTCCCGACGAGCAGGACGCTAGAAATGGTGAGGAATTCGAAGCTTGCAGTTAATTGGACGAATCGATAGGAGGTGACTCTTGAGCGGTTGAAACCACAATTCAAAGGGAAAATAACTCAAACGATGCCTTCCAAGCAAAGATGCTATGAAGAGGATTTAAAAAATCAAGTTACAAAAAATCTGTTTCCCGTAGATCCTCAAAAACGGTTTTAAAAATCAAATTCCAGTTTAGTTAACACAAAACAAAATTATTCGTCGGCGTGCCTTCCGATCGACAATGACAAGAGAAGGACAAAAGGAGATTTTTTTTTGCGTCACTAACACTTGATAGAACATGCAAAAGATAGTGTTCAATTAACGTATTCGTTGGTGTGCCTTCCGAGCATCAGTAACAAAAAAAAAGTTCGATCATGTTAAAACATGCAAAAGTCAAAATAAAAAAAATCATTTTTGGACACTCACGCGTCATCTTTCATTAGCCTGGAAAGCATAACACAACACTTTCGACATGAAATGAGGAAGTCATATCGGTTCGTTTCTAGCTTTCAAACCAGTTTAGTGAAAAACCAATAATGTCATCGATAAAAAAAGCAAGTCTCGTCCAGTGCAATCTCTCGTGCACATCGATGTTGCAACGGGACATTATTTACTACAACGCACACCGTGCGTAGCAGTACGATAAGGAAGTGCATTTCTACGACTGAAAGTTGTTTACTTTGGAGAGTGGTGGCGCAGCTATCACTGATAACGCTTGAAAAAAAAAAACGCGCGGTAAAAGTGGGTCACAAACGCGGATCAGCGCGGACGGGGTTTCACTTTCTTTGGCCGTTGTCACCTTCTTGGTGAGAATGGGGGTAATTTGAGACAACTTTGTTTTTGAGTTGACTAGGAAAAATGAAACAAAAGTTTTAATTTTATTTACAACATTTTGAAAATTTGATTTTTTATTGTTGTCATATAACTTATGACTTATGAGTCCAATTTAAGAAAAGATGTCTTTCCCTTAGCAGTGTCGGATTACAGTTTCATGCAATTACATATAAACTGCATTAGAAAAAAACGTTAAAAACGTTAAAAAACGTTGCCAGATTCTTTATGAAATTTTAGGAATTAAATTAACTATGAAAAGTTTCCCTAACTACTCATAACCAAAGAAAGGGATGCCAGTTAATAATTTCTTCATAAAAAATATTTTCAATACCTAGCTAAAAATATAACACTCTCTCCTATCAGAATTTCCACAGTGTAAGAAAATCATTCAAAGAAATACTCATTTTCAAATTTTGTTAAAAGTCAAGATTCTATGTTCATAAAAAGAGTTGCCAGTTCATCAAAATAATTTCTTCTTAAAAAAATATTTCCAATACCTAATTAAAATTGTAACAAACTCTCCTGGCAGTGTTCCAGAACGTAACCAAATCTTTCAATAAAAAACTCATCTTAAAATTTTGTTGAAAGTCAAGATTCTATGTCCATAAAAAAGGGTTGCCAGTTAATTCAATTAATTTCTTCATAAAAAAATATGTTTAATACCTAGCTAAATACATAAGACACAATCCTGGCAGTGTTCCCAGAATGTAAGAAAATCTTTCAAAGAAAAACTCATCTTCAAATATTGTTTGAAAGGCAAGATTTTATGTTCATAAAAAAGGGTTGCCAGTTCATCAAAAAAAATTCAAAAAAATATTTTAAATACCTATCTAAAAATATAACACTCTCTTGGCAGTATTCCCAGAATGTAAAAAAATCTTTAAAACAAAAAATACTAATTTTCATTATTTTATGAAAGTCAAGATTCTAAAATTATAAAAAGGGTTGCCAGTTCATCAAAATAATTTCCTCTTAAAAAATATATTCAATACCTAGCTAGAACTATAGGAAACTCTTTTGGTAGTGTTCCCAGAATGTAACAAAAGAAGAAGAAATACTTATCTTCAAATTTTGTTAAGTACTCATAATTTCAAACATGGTTGCCAGATATTCAGAATAATTCGCTCAATAGAATTGTATTTCAAATATCTTTTGAAAAATGTTTGAAACTTGAATCAAATGATAGATTTGCTAACACAAACTACCTTGTTCTGAATTATACGGGCCGGCCAGACCCACCTTTTCCCGTGTTAATCACAGGGATAATTCGTTGAAGTCACATAAAATTAAGCACTATCCACTTAATTTAATCGCTGACGTCTGAATAGTATTTTGCGACTGTTTTATCTGGTTTATTCTCAAAACCCGCTCACAACCACTTAACAGAACGTTCTACAAAGTATCACCGTCCTCGATCAGCTTTAATTCACGTTAATTATATTTCTGCGCGCACCTTTATGAACTTGCTACCTTAAATTAGAGTCGTACCGTACACAAACTGCATTGCGAGGCGTCCGGTGTTCGCCTAACGAGACGCACCTTCCCATAACCTTCGCGCGACAGTGGTAATTTCGCGAGCGCTACCACAGGACGTACTAAATTGGAATTAGCAGCAGCCCATGAGTGTCGCCAAGATGACTAAAGAGCAGATAATTGATTTGGATTTCGCGCGGAATGCTGCTCTAAAACGGCGAGACACTGGGAAATTAGCCGCGATCAAGTACCGCTTGCTTTGACACGTCGTTCAACCTTGATCGATTCGCGCACAACCCCTGAAATTAAGCTTTAATTCTGGGGCGTTGCTGCCGGACTCGATTAAATCTGTTGGGGTAGGTCAGACACGTCACTTTCCAAGAGATTTGATCTACAAAGTTTGGTTGGGCGCCCCTTAAGCAACGCGCGACCTTCTCTGGAAATCTTAAGAGATCTTTCAATTTGGCCCGCGTTAATTGCGTTAAGGTCAACCTCGATCCACGGGACTGCTTGCTGAATTGTTGATACAAGCCGTTCAACACTGTTTTGACAGCTCAAAGTTTCCGACTTGTGCTACCTTGAAGTCCGAAGTGGGTCAGTGGGACCCCTGTTATTAGGGCCTCTGAGAACGGCAATTAACTAACAATTCTTCAGCCACACGTCAGAATCGCGTGCGCAGAACAACTCTCGTGTAGCATATTGTTAGCGCAGACTGCCTTGAGCGTTTTAAGATTAGTCAAGATCTGCGCACGTGTCTTGAACTTCGTTCAAGACGATCACGCGTAATCCAAACAAGGGCGTCTACATTTCGTAATACCTTCGAAATTAGGTCAAAAGAGACCCAAATTGCCCCCAATTTCAACGAGCAAGCCTTTGTTTTGACTTGGGGTCCCCAACGCTATAATTTCCAAACCCTTGACGGAGTCTCCAGCAGCTTCGGATTAACTCTATTATTACTATATTATGGAAATCAGGGGGGAGGGTCGGGTCCCGTTCGGCCAATCCCTCCGTGCCGTGAGATATGCTGTTGATCACTTTCAGCCCGACGACGTCGTCGAGCAGGCAGAGATTTAACGATCCATTAGCGAATCGATTTGATAGCGATCGTGCACAAGGGTACAAATGTCGCGTCCCCCATTAGAGCGCGGTAGGGCAAGTTGGGACCCGGGGTTTCGTAGATGCCAATTTCGTGCCGCACCAATTAAAATCAGTTGTGTTTCGAAATCTGGACTTATCTGATGGTAGAGCAGGTGAGGTTGTAGTCTGTACGGGGTGTACTCCAATTACCCACTTCGGTCAAGGCCATCCAATGCCCTGCTCTCGTGGCTATCGACCAGCAAACATCTACATCATCATCATCATGTGGCGAAGAGCGCCACATATGCAAGAAATTGACTAGACCGAGTTGACGGCGACCATAAAGGTACCATTCACTGTAAGGTTATTGAACTTCAAGACGTAGAAATGCTACTATTGTATTATATGATGATTATTATTCAGGGTATGGTTAAAATCAATGGTTCTACCATTTGACATAAGGTTGTCAACCGTAAAACAAATGGTTACCATATAATAAACGATCAAGAAATATTCTCAAAAAGTCAAATTTCAATACGTTATGAAATTACCTTTCACTGATGTTTTTATGTTATTTTTTTTTTTTTTTTTTTTTTCAAGGATATAATTCCGTAATCTTGTATGGTCAGTGAATGGTCTTCGTTTGCTCGGGTAGCCACCAACAAAAAAAAATCGCTTACCTTGGAATTGAGTTACTGGTGCGTCTTGAACTGACCAACAGCCGGCGATGGTCAGTCAAATGCGAAAAAATAATTAAACCCAGAGCCAATCATTTCCAGCGGCAGTTGGTTCTCCGTGAGGCTTTTCCTAAAGGGAGAAGACCTGCGCGCTCTTGAAAGTGGTTCACTTAGGGTGATTACTTCGAACATTATGGAGCGATTCGGTTGGAGTACTTTCGTGTAGAAGCTGAGGTTATTAGGAGATTTTATCTAAGGGGAGGCATACCTGACTGGAAGTCGCCACGGTCAATAGCCTCCCCGTAAAAGGTCAATACCTGATCGGACCCAGACCTAGTTCCCTGGAGAGTTGACCACGACTCTCGCTTTCACCGAGCGGTGCAAAATGACCAAAAAACTGGTAACCCATTTCCCAGATTAGACCAGTAGTTTTTTGTGTCCCCTCGCGAAGCGAGGGGTCGTCCAAAGGCTACGTAGACTTCACTTTTCTACGTCAAACTTCTTCGCGGCTACGTTCGCTGCGGACATCCCCGATTCACTTTCGCGTGTACAATCACGTATTGGAAGCTGCGTCGAGCCGCCTTTGATGGACGGGCCTCCATTGGGTCCGTCAAATCAGTTTGGCCCTCTCTCGCTAAATTATCGCCAATTTCCGAACCGAACGCTGAGGTCCGTGAGACACCGCCGTGACGGATTGGCGGTAGACAAAGTGGGGGTCATTCACAGGCGAGTCGAGTTGAGGTGGTGGTAGCAGCAAAAAAAGGTTTCTAACAAATGATCACGTTTTGGCCGGAAGCTCGTTACCAGTGTGGGTCAGATCGGACGGTGCGCGATTTGGGGGTCGTCCATTTGCAGAGGTTTAATTTTTTTTGCAGAGTAACTTAAATAGGTTGAGATTTAGCTGAATGCGTTGTGGCTGTTGAGTAGGAAAAAAAATGATCATGAAATCTTTAGGTCAGTTCAGGATGAATGCGTGTTTTTTTTTCTTCTTTTTACAGATAGGGGCTATCCACAAACCACGTAGCATTTGGAAAGGTGAAGCGGCATTTTTTTAAGATCTTTTGTAAGTACAATTTATGATATTAAAATAAGATGATGATTAGCACCGTTACAAGAGTAGAAAGCTTCTAGATTGAGATTTAAATCTTTCAATCCAAGTTGAGACCATTTCAAAATATTGAAAATGCAGATCGGAAAAAAAATCAAAAATCTTTTTCTAACGAAATTTAAGACATTTTGCCGAATTTTTGCCTAGAATTTCAAGAATTTGATGTTTTATACATATTCTGCAAATACTTTTTTAGAAATCAGAAAGGAACACAATCTCGACAATCATAATCATTTTTTCATGAAATTCTCATTCTCAAATTGAACTAATGTCTGGAATTCTGAAATCAAATTAGAAGAAGCATTCGCAAAAAGTTGCAAAATTTAATTTAAAAAATATATTTTTCATGTAACTTTAGATATTAGGCAACGTTTTGTCCATAAAAAAATATGCATTTTGATTTTTTTTTTTTTTTTACGTTTTGGTTTTTATTTTTTGACAATACAAAGAAAAACTTGAATTTCGAACATTTGTTTATGATTTATTTTACAAATTCTAACTGACAAAAAACATAACTTTGAGATAATTTTTCCGTTAATATTTCCGTTTCCGTTTCTAAAAATCACAAATCTTAAAAAAAAATCAAAACTCCACATTTTTCTATAGAAATTTTAGATATAGGTAAGGTATGTTTTTCACTGAAGCGAGCATTCTTACTTTGCTGACCAAAAAATGTTGTTTTACTTTTTGCCAATTTTTGTTAAATTTTATCATTTTCTGAAAATCTAAATTTAGGAAAGAAATCAAAACTCGACTTTTTTTCAAATAAATTTAAGATATTTCGCAAATTATGTCTAGCACAAAAATATGATGAGGTTATTATAATTATTTTTAGAAACCTTTTGATTTTTTTGGACAAATCGGGATATTTTCGAACAAAATTTGAAATCATAAAAAAAAAACAAAAAACTGGAAACAACACTCATGAAATTTAAGTTTTTTTTAAAGTGAAGTAACAATGAAATTTTCAGATTGGAAGATTCCATTTTCAAAAAAAAATATGTTTTGTTTTTTTCTAAAAATCCATAATATTTTAATAGAAACATGCCGAATAAATATTTTAAGTTATTTTGTAATGAATATTGAGGTAGTTCTTTTTATTATGTTGACAGAAAAAAAAATTTGTCAAACTTTTTATGATTTTTAAGTTAAATGAAGTCATTTTTTGATGATCAGGCAATTTTAATGAATTTTTTGATATTTAGAAAAAAAATTACTGCCGCAATCAAATAATGCAGAAATCAATACAAAAAAACTTAAACTTAATTTATCTTATTCACTTATTCATCTTTGAAAAAAAAAACTTAAAAATATGTAAAGAAAAATTTCAAAGGATTTACAGAACTATTTCTTTATTTATTTTTGACTAAAGAAATCATGTAATTTTATCATAATTTTTACCATTTTTTGGCTAAATTAGTTCATTTCGGATAGTTAGAAATTGGGCAAGATAAAAATAAATGACAAACAATTTTTTCTTGATTTTTTTGTTATTTTGGAAATTTGGATTGCCCGAAACATTTCTAGTAACATTTTAGAATTTAAGTAGGCCATAAAATCCTATTTAGGCCGTATGAGGGTTTTCATAACCATGATAAAACTTGTAAGTTTAAAAATGTTACTAGGGATATGATTTTATTTAGGAGCTTTTTGCCGTTTTTGGAATTGAGTCATTTTCAGGCTATCAAATATTAATAAGAAAAATGAAACTTAATTCATAAAAACAAAAAAAAAATTGCTAGTTTTATTGAATCATAATAATTATTAAAAAAAAAACTAATTTTTCCATTTTTTTGTATTTTTGGTTGAAAAAAAAATATAATTTTGATATACTTTTGCCCGGTATTAAGTTGAGTCTGTTTCTAAAAATTAAAAATGAGCAAGGATAAAAATAAACTCGGCAAGCATTTTTTTCAAGAATTTCAGATATTTTACAAAATTATGGCTGACAAAAAAATATATTTATTTATATTTACTGGTATATTTTTAGAACTTTTAGGCATTTTTCAACAAATTGGGTAATTTTTTAGCTATCAGATTATTTAAAAAAAAACTTTTTTGTGATATTCAAAAACATTTGATAATTCATGCAAGTATTTTGAAATTCGCTCTAAGCGAGTAATGCGACCAAAATCTTGCTAGACTTAGGATTCGCTCTAGGCAAGAAATATTACCAAGAACGAGCTATATTAAGGATTAACTCGAAGCAAGTATTACGACCAAGAATCAGCAATGTTTAGGATTCGCACTAAGCAAGTATTTTGACCAGGAATTTGATAGATTTAGAATTCGCCCTAAGCAAGCTATACGAACAAGAATTATCAAAAAGTACAGAGCAACAAATGTGTAAATTTTAAGGTGTAATATTACTTTTTTTATCATGTAACATTACCTCAATTTAAAGTGAAAAAGTGGCAACACACTGAAAGCGTGGTAAATTTACACATTTTTAGAGATAAAATTACACATTTTTATAAAAGATGTACAAATTCCAAGATGTAATATTACCATGATTTGTTTTTACTGTGATTCGCTCTATTGCCTGACCAGAACTCTTTTTACATATCTTGAATAAAAATGCAAATCGCTCCAAGTGTTTCGTTTTCCACAACAGTAAGTTGCTAAATTCCATCACAATTACCGTCTAATATCAATTTCCTCATACACACACATTTATCTGAGCTCGTGCCAGTTGTCGGATCACTCAGCAGCTAATTCCCCGTGACAGGGAGGCCAATTTTTCCTCCAACCGCAGCAGCAGAAAACATAATTGATATCCTAGCCAGCCAGGTATCCACTATTCAAGCAACTATGTGCAATACCCTGCTCCCGCCGTAGATTGCGGCAGCTTTTTTTGTTTGGTGATTTACACTGAATTGTTGTCGACGAAGGTATTTGTGTTGGTGCTCAACGGTGTAATTTGAAATGTCAAACAACACCAGAGGGGGGGGATTTTAATGCGGCAGCTGTTCCTAGGAGATTTCGCCTCTTAAAAATGAGCAATTTCACGTAATTTCGCGAGAGAAAATTGTTTGTGGCCCAATTTATCCTCCGCTCACGTCTAAACTGGAGCACCGATGGACAGCTGAAAGCGTGCGCGCGGACAGGAGCTAGCAACCTTAGGTATCACAGTAATCGCGGAAAAGGTTCATGACTCGGGGATTAAGTTGTGAACTATTGAGACAGAGTCGCGTCATCGTCAAGGGATTAGGCGAGACCCTCTGAGTGTATTAGCCCTCTAATTCGTTTCTTAGCTGGCACTCTTGAAGTGGAGCAGAACCCGCTTTAAATCGCGTCACATTAAAAAAGCTAGGGAATTTACATGTTTTGCATGTAAAGTTACATGTTTTGTATGTAAAGTTACATGTTTTTGCGTGTAAATTTAATATAATGGAATAGATGTAAATAGATCTAAATTTTATGTAATTGATGTAATTTTACCGATTCTATAATGTAAAATTACACGAAGTTTCTGTAAAGTAGAGCGTCACGTCTTAAAATCTGATCCACTAAGGGTTAGAACAGCGAGATAACCATCGTTCAAACCATTAGGAGAGCATCGAAAAGGTGAGGCTTCGATCCAAAAACGGTCCGCGTGGTACCTTCTGGTTAGACCCTGACCTGCGCGGTCGAACCAATTACAACCACTTACTAGCTGCTGCTGCTGGTTGAACCCAAAGGGTCTTTCTAATCTATTTACATAAATTTATCTCGTCGTCGTCGTCGTCGCGGAGGTACAACTTTTTTCAATCAGCTCGAATTTCCATTAGCTGCTAGTAGTGTTGACCTTTTCCAAGCGTTCGGTTCAACCGCCTCAAGCGCCATCTGCGCGCGGTGGCGACCGAGAATGTGTTATAGAGATGTAAACTGGTCATAAAATTAACACCGTTCGACATGGGGTGCTGGATAGATCTTTATTTTCGAAGTCGTCGACGTTGTTTAGTCGAGCTTCTGAGCAACAGCACCAAGTTGAGCGCGTTGATTCGCCTTATTTGAGAGACCCCCGGCAGCAAAAAACTTATTAAACTTGCACAACATTTCATAATTTGTGCAAATTACACGATAATTACAGCGGTTAGGGGAAGGGGTCTAACTTTGATTGTTTCTCGAGCGTTGCTCGATCGTATTTGTACTGTGCTGGAGAACGACTCTGCTGCCAGGCTGTCTGACACGATCGGGCGGCACTTGTGGCATTTCTGAAGGGAGGAGTCCAATCACAAGGGCTTGGTGGTGCACTTGGAATGGCGTCGTACGAAATGAGCTCATTATTTGTTGCGGTTGCGCGTTTGAGATCGCGGCTTCGCGATTAGGGATCGTGACGAACTCTATCACAAAAGCTGCACTGTCATGATTGTTGTGAGTGATGTCATTGTGGGAATTGAACACGTAATATTACACTGAAAATCATGTAATTCTTTTCGATGAACCAAAAAGTCCTTGGGATATTTCACGAAGATCTAGGTCTTAAGAAATCTGTCCAACCGTCCGTCGCGGCACGTGGACAAGATCCAACCGCGTGGCTTACCTCCTCCAAATTCCAAATATCTCTTCAAAAACCGTCCAAGAGGTGGCGCCAACCTGACAATCACCTTCGCTCGGAGGTTTGTGCACCCCTGCCGTCGTTGCTGCCTTCACTCACCTGCAAATAAAAATAAACAAAACAAACAAAAATAAGTAAATCTGACAGTCGACGACGCGCGCCGGCGTTGTTTACACCTTGGTGGTGGCGTTGGAAGCTATTTAAACAGTTAGCAGCAGCAGTGGGTCTCTCTAAACAATGTTTATCTCCGGGTGGCGCTAATTTTAGCGTGTAAATTAAACTTTTCGTGTGATTTTTTTGTTGCTGCATTTTTTTTCAGGCATTTAGTGGTGGAGGCGTGAAAAGTTAATAACCGCGCGCGCGCGAATAAACAATAGTTTGCTACCCCCAGTTGCGTGGTGAAACAGAAGCCAGATTTGTTAGTAACAGCGGTGGCCAAAATTAGTGGGAGGTTGTCCGCCAAATCTCAATGTCAAGCTGCTTCGAAGCGAGTCAGAGCCACCTAAATTTTAATTTTGGTATTTTTTTGTTATCTTGGATTTGTTTGTAACTTTTTGGTAATTTTTGTCATTTTTGTAATTTTGTATTTTTTGCGATTTTTGTATTTTTTGTATTTTTTGTAATTTTTGTAATTTTGTAATTTTTGTCATTTTTGTCATTTTTGTCATTTTTGTCATTTTTGTCATTTTTGTCATTTTTGTCATTTTTGTCATTTTTGTCATTTTTGTCATTTTTGTCATTTTTGTCATTTTTGTCATTTTTGTCATTTTTGTCATTTTTGTCATTTTTGTCATTTTTGTCATTTTTGTCATTTTGTCATTTTGTCATTTTTGTCATTTTTGTCATTTTTGTCATTTTTGTCATTTTTGTCATTTTTGTCATTTTGTCATTTTTGTCATTTTTGTCATTTTTGTCATTTTTGTCATCTTGGTCATTTTTGTCATTTTTGTCATTTTTGTCATTTTTGTCATTTTTGTCATTTTTGTCATTTTTGTCATTTTTGTCATTTTTGTCATTTTTGTCATTTTTGTCATTATTGTAATTTTTTTCATTTATTTCATTTTGGTCATTTTGGTCATTTTGGTCATTTTTGTCATTTTGGTCATTTTTGTCATTTTTGTCATTTTGGTCATTTTTGTCATTTTTGTCATTTTTGTCATTTTTGTCATTTTTGTCATTTTTGTCTTTTTTATCATTTTTGTTTTTTTTTTTTTGTCATTTTTGTCATTTTTGTCATTTTTGTCATTTTTGTCATTTTTGTCATTTTTGTCATTTTTGTCATTTTTGTCATTTTTGTCATTTTTGTCATTTTTGTCATTTTTGTCATTTTTGTCATTTTTGTCATTTTTGTCATTTTTGTCATTTTTGTCATTTTGTCAATTTTGAAAATTTTGACAATTTTGGTAATCTTGATAATTTTAAACTTTTTGATAATTTTGTCAATTTTGACAATTTCTACAATTTTAACAATTTTGTCAATTTTGAAAATTATGACAATTTTGATAATTTTGATAATTTTTGATAATTTTGATAATTTTGATAATTTTGATAATTTTGATAATTTTGATAATTTTGATAATTTTGATAATTTTGATAATTTTGATAATTTTGATAATTTTGATAATTTTGATAATTTTGATAATTTTGATAATTTTGATAATTTTGATAATTTTGATAATTTTGATAATTTTGATAATTTTGATAATTTTGATAATTTTGATAATTTTGATAATTTTGATAATTTTGATAATTTTGATATTTTTGATAATTTTGATAATTTTGATAATTTTGATAATTTTGATAATTTTGATAATTTTGATAATTTGGATAATTTTGATAATTTTGATAATTTTGATAATTTTGATAATTTTGATAATTTTGATAATTTTAATAACTTTGCTAATTTTGATGATTTTGATGATTTTTATAATTTTGATAATTTTGATAATTTTGATAATTTTGATAATTTTGATAATTTTGATAATTTTGATAATTCTGATGATTTAGATAATTCTGATAATTTTGATAATTTCTACAATTTTAACAATTTTGTCTATTTGAAAATTATGACAATTTTGATAATTTTGATAATTTGGATTATTTTGATAATTTTTGATAATTTTGATATTTTTGATAATTTTGATAATTTTAATAATTTTAATAATTTTGATAATTTTGATGATTTTGATAATTTTGATAATTTTGATAATTCTGATAATTTTGATAATTTTGATAATTTTGATAATTTTGATAATTTTGATGATTTAGATAATTTTGATAATTTTGATAATTTTGATAATTTTGATAATTTTGATGATTTTAATAATTTTGATAATTTTGATTATTTTGATAATTTTGATAATTCTGATAATTTTGATAATTATGATTATTTTTATAATTTTGATAATTTTGATAATTTTGATAATTTTGATAATTTTGATAATTTTGATAATTTTGATAATTTTGATGATTTTGATAATTTTGATAATTTTGACAATTTGGATAATTTTGATAATTTGGATAATTTTGATAATTTTAATAATTTTGATAATTTTGATAATTTTGATAATTTTGATAATTTTGATAATTTTGATAATTTTGATAATTTTGATAATTTTGATAATTTTGATAATTTTGATAATTTTGATAATTTTGATAATTTTGACATTTTTGATGATTTTAATTATTTTGATAATTTGGTGATTTTGATAATTTTGATCATTTTCATAATTTTGATAATTTTGATAATTTTGATATCAACCTTTGATAATTTTGATAATTTTGACAATTTTTTAGATTTTGATAGTTTTAATTTTTTTGTTAGTTTTGATAATTTTGATATTTTTTTTATTTTTCAGCAAAAAAGAAAAATATAAAGCCCACGAAGAACTGACGACCAACCACCTGATCCGCGCCAAAATTCTCCCACTTTCACTACCGCACGATTTCTAAGCCCTGCGCGTTGCCAGCTGACGACGACGGCCCAAAAACAGGCCATCGCGAAAGGGAGAGCATCGCTACCAGCGCGCAACCTAAATTGCAAATCAATCACGAGCAGAACCAGCCAACACAAGCCGCGGTCTTTCGTGAGTCGCGGCTTCGGTTTTAGAGCATCATCGCCAACTTCCATCTTTGTCTCAAGACTTGAACAATCTCAAGTGCCATGCCGTGTAACCAGCTCACGTACTCGGAGCAGCGGTCGGTGGTCCCCGGCGGCGGCGGCGGGTTGACGATCGATGGATCGATTGAGAGTGACAGCGGTAGCCGCCTGCGGGAAGGAGAAAGGTTGCTCCAGATTTCCAGCCCGTGTAGACAGGGACTGACAGACAGAGTCTGGAGGAGAAAAGGTTTGGGTCGAAATTTGTCACGCGCCACGGATCTGGGTCAGCGGCGACAACGTCGACGACGACTGGTGACTTCAACCCTGACACTCCATCATCGTAATGCATTCCAGCCTTTTAAACTGCGATGAATTTTAATTGCTTTCATAATGGTTCTCCGGTGCTGGCTGTTGTTGCCATGAGTTGTGTAGACTCACTTTGAGTATAAAACGCACGGACTATCAGATGGCATCATCCATTTGGCAGTTGACACGGAAAATGTTTAATGACGTTTGAGACTGTTACGATTACGCTGAATCTCCCGTACAATCTCTTGTATATATATCTATAATATATGAACTCTTATATCAACTCGATTTCTGTAGATTCGTTGAAGACAACTTTTTCCGTGCACTCTGCTATTGTAGAGTACGTACGCACACGGGGAGACGACTTCTTGTACGACCGCCATCGACCTACTTTCGGGGCTTTCGGGGGAGGTCGTTGGGGGAGGCGGAGTTGTATTTTGATACCGCGCGCGCGGCATACGTGTATTAGATGTGTAGACGAAGAGCCATTTAGCTGGACACACGCGCGCGCCGTACTCGCAATTGCGATGCGCGCTACGAGGATCTACTAGGAGGTAGAGAGTGGAGGTCGTTGAGGAACTTCCGGTGCGGGTGGATTAGCTGACGTAAGAGCACACACGAGTTGACGCGACGAAGTGGTTTTAATTGGATATAACTCGCAGGGAAGAACCTCGTTGAGCGCTGAGCTAAGCCGGGCCGAGTCGTTTGAATGTCGGACTTCTTGTTTTTTTGTTTGTCGAGTGAAATTGAAGCACTTTTGTCGGCTCGCCGGAGAGAGAGAGAGTCGGAATACCTAACTGTTTTGCGCTGGCAATAAAACGGTAGATTTCCAGGAAAGGCTCGTTGTGAACAACGCGTGCGTGTGGCGTCGAGGAAGTGTTTTCGGAAACTTTGGACCGCGCAGCGGTTGTGAAGTTGCGCACTTTGGACAATGCCATTAGCTACTTCAAGCTTGCTTTTTTGCGTAACTGAAGTCAGGTGTTGAGGCAGTTTTGCAACTCTCCAATGTCATAAAATGAACAAACTTATTAATCAATAACCCTCTCCCTTGTTAGCGATTGAAACCGAAAACGCGCAAAAGTCGACACATAAATCAACTGGGGAGAGGCTTCCATATGAAGAGGGAAAACCCGGGTATCGGATTACAACCTGTATCCTGTGCGCAGAAGAAGCGGCTTACGGCAGCACTACCGCACCGGAATTGGGGTAGACACTAATCCGAAGCATGCCAGAGGGGTCAGAGTCAGGCTTCCTTGTGTGGAGTTGGCTTTGTTTGCGATTTGAAAGCAATGTAAGTTATCTATATTTCAAGTTTGTATTCTACCAGACTCGCTGAGGATATGCGAGTATGCTGTATGGTCTAATTCTTTCGACCTTTTGTTAATTACGGCTGTAGACAGAAAGATCAAAACTCCAGGACGTGTTTGGATGACCTAGGACATCCCAACATACCAAAAAAGTAGTCTACCATACTCACTGGAGCTGTGCGGATATGATTCGGGGTCAAAATCCGACTACCTCTTGCTTGTTACGGCGGTGGACGTACAGATCTTAACCCCAGAGAGTCATTCAATGACCTAGGACATCTCAAAATATCAAGAAAGTAGTCAACCTTGTTCACTGAAGCTATGCGAATACGATTTGGGGTCAACATCTGACGACCTTTTGCTTGCTACGGCGGTAGACGTACAGGTCTTGACTCCAAGGGGTCTAAGGATGACCTAAGACTTCAAAAAAAAGTAGTCTATCATACTTACTGAAGCTATCCGGATTTGATAAGGGGTCAAAATCCGTCGACCTTATGGTCGTTGCGACGTTAGACATACAGGTCTTAACTCCAGGGAGTCCTTGGACAACCTAGGACATCCCAACAAATCAAAAAAGTAGTCTACCATACTCACTGAAGCTATGCGAATATGCTTCGGGGTCAAAATCCGACTACCTCTTGATTGTTACGGCGGTAGACGCACAGGGCTTAACTCCAAATAGGCTCTGGATGACCGAGGACCCCTTTGTACAAAAAAAAAGTAGTCTACCATACTCACTTAAGCTATGCGGATATGATCCGGGTTCAAAAATCCAACTACCTCTTGCTTGTTACGGCGGTAGACGCACAGGGCTTAACTCCAAAGAGTCAATGGATGACCTAAGACATCCCAACATACCAAAAAAGTAGTCTATCATACTCTCTTAAACTATGCGGATATGATTCGGGGTCAAAATCCGACTACCTCTTGCTTGTTACGGCAGTAGACACACAGGTCCTAACTCCACGGAGTCCTTGGATGACCTAGGACATCCCAAAATACTAAAAAAGTAGTCAACCATGCTCTCGTCAGCTAGTCGTTTAGGATTCGAGGTCAACATCTGACGACCTCTAGCTTGGTACGGCGTTAGACGTATAGGTCTTAACTCCAAGGTGTCCTTGGATTACTTAGGACATTCCAAAATACCAAACAAGTAGCCTAACATACTCACTGAAGCTGTGCGGATATGAACCACGGTCAAAATCCGACTGCCTTTTGCTTGTTACGGCGGTAGACGTACAGGTTTTAGCTCCAAAGAGTCCTTGGATAACCTAGGACTTTCCAACATCCCAAAAAAGTAGTCTATCATACTCACAGAAGTTATCCGGATATGATACGGAGTCAAAATTAGTCGACCTCTTGGTCGTTACGAAGTCAGACGTACAGGTCTTAACTCCAGAGAGCTCTTGGATGACCTAGAACATACCAACTTTAAAAATAAGTAACTAACATTTCTCACAGAAGCTTAAAAAGTATGCTCTTTGGTCGAAATCCATCGACCTCTTACTAGTTACGGCGGTAGATCAACGATCTCAACTCTTGGAAGTTCTTGAAACATTGAAGGTAACCAATTAACGCAAAACGCTGCTCATCACAGCTGCGTGACGCTGTACTCGTCGTGTTCACGCTGATATCCGACTTCCTATGATCGCGTTCAACTCATCGACTGTGCTGATCCATACACAAGAATAGTCTCGAAACCTCACTCCCAGATCAACAAGTGACTCCTCCCAAACCCATTGACGTGCAGACCGCCACCTTTCGCGGACGCAGTTATGTGACACCACCGGCCTCTTCAGCGCAGATGTCCGCCGTCAAGAGGAATACAAAACAAGTCGGTAAAAAAGCCAGGATGACGTCGTCGGTGAAGAAAGCAACGCGATCAACAAGTGTGTGACTCATCGCCCGGACGTCTCACGGCGGAGAAAGTTTACTTAGGCAACCAGCCGAACTTGAGCGATGTGACATTTACGCGCACGCAGTTTGGACAAAACGTCGTCGTCGTCAAACGCGCTGGTTAAGTAAGATTTGTAGAAGGAGATATTGCGAAAGAGCCTCTAAAACTCTCGCGCAATTATAGCCTCAAGGAGTCCCCCCCGTTCGAAGACATCTCTCGCGTCGTGTGTGACCTTTTGCTGTGAGAAGATCAGCCCGCGGGGGTCCTAAACCCATTTGTCGGAAGCTGGGTTGGGTCCGAGTTGTAATGAAGTGTGTCCTCCGATTACCGCCAGTGTTCCAAAGTGGTCGTCGTCGACGACGACGGCGCTTCAGGGTGCGCGAAAAATCAATAACAAACTGATCCGCGAGCTACCTTAGGAGTCGATCGGAACTAGACGACGGCAGCGGAGGAACTTAATTTCTATGATAATGACCGTCATTAGCATAGGACAAGTTTATTTAAACGATGATTTATGCTACTGCCCCGGATGCTGGTCTCTACGACAAGGCTCGCGAAACTATCGCGTCGTCAAAATCATGGTCGTACCTCCTTTGATTCCGTTGAGGGGCCCCTGCGGGAAGAAGTGGGTGCAGCCAGCGAGCCGAAGCTCTGCTGCGCAGAGCAGTGTATGATAAACTGATTACCTTTGGCCGCCTCCAACTTCCTCCGATCTGCTCTCGGGGGTAGATTTCGCGAACGCGAGCTCTAGGAAGGCCCGGTTATTGTAGGTGTTTACAATGGCAAATTAATGGTTTTTGTGACTGTAATGGATTAGATGGCCGATGGCTAATCGGGGCGGTGGGACGTCGCGCGTTGTGCCACTTCTGTTGTAAGGGGGTACTCCTCGGTTCCGGGGGGTTGGCTCCGTTGGAGGTTCGCGCGCGCAGCGTTCGACCGGGTATCGCGGATTACTTTGAACTTGATCTGCTTGGCTTGAAGATGTGACCAAGGTAATAATTTATCGTTTTGTCCGTTTGAAGGTCTACCAGCAACCTGTGTTACGGAGATCTGTTGATAGCTTGGGATCTTATTTTTCTACTAAAAGCTCACGGAAATGAGTTCCATCGAAAATTAACCAATTCAAGTTAGCAGGCTTCAAATGAGTGAAACAGCAAATTTTTCGGATGAATCAGCAAAAAGTTTTGCTCAATTCCCCAATTTGTCTTATTTTTTTAAATTTCATGTTTTTTTGTTTGTATTTTTTTTTAAATTTCTGTAATTTTTGTCTTTTTGCATTTTTTGTCATTTTTGTCATTTTTGTTATTTTGGTCATTTTTGTATTTTTTGTAATTTTTTGTATTTTTTTGTAATTTTTGTCATTTTGGTCATTTTGGTCATTTAGGTCATTTTGGTCATTTTGGTCATTTTGGTCATTTTGGTCATTTGGTCATTTTGGTCATTTTGGTCATTTTGATCATTTTGGTCATTTTGGTCATTTTGGTCATTTTGGTCATTTTGGTCATTTTGGTCATTTTGATCATTTTTGTCATTTTTGTCATTTTTTGTCATTTTTGTATTTTTTTGAAATTATTGTAATTTTTGTCATTTTTATCATGTAACTAACATTCCCGTCCCTTAAAATCGAGGTCTACAAACTGACATGGCGGGCGCCGTTGGTGGCCAATGACTGTTACCTATTCGCAACTGATCTAGCTTTAGCAATCATGGTGTTTTATCTTTTCAGCGCATTCATACATGCTGTTGATAAGGGAAACACCACTAGATCGTCGAAGCCTATAATCAGTAGTGCTGAAAGGATATTACGGTTCTGTTCAGCAACGGAGAAGGACAACCATGGGTGGTCTCTCATGCTCATGCTCATGCTCATTATTGTAATTTTTGTCATTTTTATCATGTTTATAATTTTTATTATCATTTTTTGTCATTTTTTGTCATTTTTGTCATTTTTGTCATTTTTGTCATTTTTGTCATTTTGGTCATTTTGGTCATTTTGGTCATTTTGGTCATTTTGGTCATTTTGTTCATTTTGGTCATTTTGGTCATTTTGGTCATTTTGGTCATTTTGGTAATTTTGGTCATTTTGGTCATTTTGGTCATTTTGGTCATTTTTGTCATTTTTGTCATTTTTGTCATTTTTGTCATTTTTGTCATTTTTGTCATTTTTATCATTTTTGTATTTTTTTGCCATTTTTTCATTTTTGTCATTTTTGTCATTTTTGTCATTTTTGTCATTTTTGTCATTTTTATCATTTTTATCATTTTTGTCATTTTTGTCATTTAGACCGATTTGGGCATTTTTGGTAACTTTTCACCATTTCGGTCGTTTGAGTTATTTTAGTCATTTAGTAATTTTGGCCATTTAGGTAATTCTGATCATTTTGGCCATGTATGTAATTTTAGTCATTTTGGCCTTTTAGGTCACTTTGATCATTGAGACCATTTGGGACATATTTGTCAACTTTGTCTGTCACATTGGCTATTACGTTTTTTTTACATTTTGGCCATATTCGTCATAGATGCATTTTTTCAGATTTGGTAGTTTTTTTATTTTGGTAGTTTTGATCATGATGGTTGTTTTTTTCTGTATTTCTAGTATTTTCTATACGTTTTTGTATTTTTTGTTTTGCATTATTTTCTGTATTTCCTATAAATTTTCTGTATTTCTAAAATTCCCTTTTTTTTCTGTATTTTCTGTATTTTCTATATTTTTATATTTTCTGTATTTTCTGTATTTTCTGTATTTTCTATATTTTCTGTATTTTCTGTATTTTCTGTATTTTCTGTATTTTCTGTATTTTCTGTATTTTCTGTATTTTCTGTATTTTCTGTATTTTCTGTATTTTCTGTATTTTCTGTATTTTCTGTATTTTCTGTATTTCTGAATTTTCTGTATTTTCTGTATTTTCTGTATTTTCTGTATTTTCTGTATTTTCTGTATTTCTGAATTTTCTGTATTTTCGGTATTTTCGGTATTTTCGGTATTTTCTGTATTTTCTGTATTTTCTGTATTTTCTTTATTTTCGGTATTTTCTGTATATTCTGTATTTCCTGTATTTTCTGTATTTTCTGCATTTTCTGTATTTTCTGTATTTTCTGTATTTTGTGTATTTTCTTTATTACCTGTATTTTTTTCTATTTTCTGTATTTTGGTATTTTTATAGATGATAATTTAGAAAAAATATTGTATTTAGTAAAAAAAAATTATCTATGAATTTTTAAAAAATTAATAATTTAAAAAAAACTGTCAGTTTAGTGTTGGTATTTTATAATGTCTCCAAATCTAAAGACGCATATTTGAAAAATTAAAGTTCACATATCATAACAGTGCGACCAGATCTTAAAAATTTATGCAAATTTAAATGTTTAATATTCTACTTTTGGATATCCTTCAAATACTTTCCGAACGATGTGTCAAAGTGTGCGTTCGAAAGTCATTTTCAATAAAGTTCACGACTTTTGACTTTGAAAGAATTTTTCGAATTTCACTTAAGTACTCAAAACACTAAACAGTGTTGCTAGTTTTCAGGATAACTAACTGCTGGAAAAAAAAAAAAAGGTTTACTTGTAAGAAAATCATTCAACTTTACTTTTTTGGAACATATTTGGAAGCTCTTCCTAAATTTTAAGAGTAATTTGGATTCAAGTTAAGTGCTTATATTTTTTAGCAGTGTTGCTCGATTTCCAATATCACTTTATTAATTTCAGAAGTACAGTAGGGTCGTTTAGCAGAAAAATAATTTAATTAAAAATATTCTTTTTGCAATATGACCCTTTTAAATTCCCGCAATCTGGACGCTGACAGCGCACACGAAAATGTCATAAATCTGATAGATCGTCAAGGTTTCAATAAACTTAAAAGAAACTCAATCACGATTTATCAATGTCACCTCTCTCTATCTGTCTTTGTGTGTCACCACCATCGTAACATGAGTCTCGTCCCGCGCCATTCTCGTAACGCTGGGTTCAAGTTTTGCGGTTTCTTATTTTGCACAATCCACTAATTACTCACTTGACGATAAACTGTTTCATTTGCATTTGCGCGCAAAGTTCTCCAGCAGCAGCAGCGCAATTATAAATCAACATACCCCTCGCGTCTAGCGAGGGGAAGGGCGGTTGCCAGATCACGATTTTGATTGCAATAGCCGGCGAGTTAAGGCCTATAATTAAGCCCCCAGAAATATGCACGATTTTAAACTTATAATTATTTCGGGGTGACCCCTCTTCTTCCCTCACTCGATCTACACTATGCCCTATAAAAATAAAATAAAAATAAACGGGCTACCTCTATCTCCCCTTAATGATAGTATATAGAAAATCGGGCCGCACCTCTCCACGACGGAATTTTCCGGGCCGCACGAAAATCGTGTCTTCTTCCTCTGAAGAAAAAAAAAGGGCTGCGCTCAAGAAGCTCTTCCAATTTAAAGAGGCGAGATCAATAATTAAATCACCGAGCGTGCACCGCACAGGAAAAAAGTAAAAGCTCTTCGATTTTAATAAGATTAAGACCCCGTTTTAAAAATATACTACGAGCTCCGCGAGGGAATTTTTTAATTGAGAAAGAGAGGAAATTGGCTCAACGGAAGCTTTTCTGACGGTCACTTCTGCGAGGTGGTGCACCTGTGCTCGAGAAAGGGGAAGGAAATGTCAATAAAAGTCAAGAGAACGCGCGCGCGAGCGCTGATGAAGTCGCTGAACAAATACTTGGCAATCAGCACGAGTGTTATGCTTAGAGAAGGAAATTGGACGGGGCCAAGAACGACCGGCGAGCGCCGAGATGATGTCTGAAAGATACATAAATCAATCGGGGCTGGAAATGTTGCTGGTCATGACACACGGCCAAGTGAACTTCGCGGTCAGGCTAATTGAGCTATCGAGAATCTTGAGTTAGATCAGCTGAATTTTCAGAAGCCGGAGCTACCCAACTCCGCGTCCCTGATATCAGGAAACCTCAACTGAACTAGCTCTAAATGACAGAGTTGCAAATCCGCTACGTTACACAACGCAAACAAGTCGTTCTGTTGCGGTTACGCCTCGGTCTAGAACTGGAGCGAACTGCACACCTCACGACACACCATCACTCAACGCGTGTCCAAACAGGTGTTTGGGAAGAATCGTGACTCGGTGTGCGAGGTCGTCGCCAGTAGCGCTCACAACTCGTTTCACTTCTTCCAATCAAGGGGCAAGAATCTCCGATTTCATCGCGCGCGGCTTTCAACGACGTCGAAAAAAAAGCTTCATTAGCGAGTTATTACTGACGAATGGGGAGAGAGGGCAGCGCGACGCTCAAGTGACGAAGCAATAACAACTTGAAGCGTCGTGGGGTGAAAAAATCATGTAAACAAAATCATGTGTAGAGAGGTTAGGTTTGTGTGACGCTGAAGACCGGGGTTATGTAATGCGTGCAGGAAGTTTCGCCGCGCCGCCTTCAAGTGTGCAAACTGCGATACTTTCTTCGCGCACTTTGTTTGCGCTGCGGGGTTGACCTCCCTGGCAGAAGTTTTCAAGAAACCGTACACGGAATTTACATAAGTTTTAAAAGACGTAGATTTAAGAATTAACTGCTGGTGTCTTGGATTAAGATGCTAGGATTGGCATGCCCAACAACTTTGTAGAATGAAAAATGTTCCCAAAAAATGTTTCTGAAGAGTTAGATTTTCTGACAAACCTCATTCGTGAACCACCCTAATTTTATTGATGAATTGATTTTTAGCATATTTTTGGATCAAAGCCCGGCTACAGGTCTGCCGGTTGAATAATAATAAAAAAAAATCATACTGTATGTTAGCAGAAAACTATTGAAAAGATATTCCTCAACTCTGGGAACACTGCCACCCAAAAAAAACACATTGTCAAAGTATTTCAGAACGTTCTCCAAACTCTTCAAGCTTATTAACTTCGCCCTCGACGATTGCATAAGTCCGATGCACTCTCTCTCTCTCTCTCGCCGGTCGAAGAACAAATATTTACCGAAACTTTTATCAAGTTCAACCGCGGACGTGTTGATTAGTTCGATGCACCGTCGTCGCGTCGCTCGGAATGATTGATAGAGTTCTGAACAACAACAACAACGGTTCCGACTCCAACGTTGCGATCGGTACCGGACTCTCAACGCTGGTGGAACCTGCCCTGAACACCGAGCTCCAACTCGTCCAAGGAAAAACAGGTTGGAAAAATAAACAGAAGCGATCGCGAGTTCGTTGCGAGGGGAGGGGAGGACTTCGAATGTAAACAACGCCGTGGCTAGGCGATCAGATAAAAATAAAAGTGTTTAATGCATCACTTTCGTTTCGGAAGGTGAGTCCGAGTCGTCGTCGCTGTTGCCGAGGGGGAGACCTGACCGCGCTGCTGTCCAGGGGCGTGGAAAAACGGTTTATTTAAACGGAAACATTCAAGACGCTTTCCGGGTGTTGGAAGGCAGTGCTGTTGGGCAGCAGGGTAGGATGAGTTATTGTTGGAAGAATTTAACGACTACTTGGAATTTTTCGGTTATCCAACCTGAGTTGTACCGGGAATTATCGCTGAAATATTGAATTGTTGCCAGATGGCAAAACTGTTAACATTGCACAGTGGTCCAGATCGCAAAATTAAGTGGAAAACGGATTTTCCGAAAAATGGTGAAGTTTTGGAGCTTTGGTGTCTTCAGAATTGTTGTTGCAAATAGAAAGAGGCAACTTTTGGTTTGGTTGAAAATTAGGGTGGTTCACTATTCGGGTGATTTTGATAATCTTACTTTTCAGGAATATTTTTGAGAATTTTTTCGTCTTCTAAAAAGTTGTTGGGCTTGCCAATCCAAGCAACTTTGTCGAAGACACCAAAATTTTATCTTGTAATGCCACTAGCGTGCCCAGGTCCTCAAGGAAGGTGGGGCAAAAATATTAGAGTTTTGAAAATTTCGTCGTTTATGGACACCCCCTGCCCAATTTTAGAACAAATTTCCGAGGATGGTGGGGCAACTGCCCCATGTTGCCCCACCCTAGGCACGCTAGTGATCTACGCCTTCTACGACCAAATTTATAGAAAGCATCTGAGCAAACCTTCAAAAATCAGTTTTTTTAACGTGGCAATTCAGGGTTAAGCTTTAGAGAAAAGCGATGTTCTGGGCACTTTTAAAGCTCTAAAAAACATTTTTATTTCTTGACAAGTCAATTTGGACTTAAGGGTCAAAAGTTACAGCCATTTAAAGGTAAAAAAGACGCAAATTTAAAACTTAAATATTTCGAAAAGACGCAAGCCAAATTTTAAGCACTAGGTTGCATTTGAAAGAGGAGATCCAGCACAACAAACGCTAAAAAAATCTCAGGGATGTTTTTCTTTAAACTCGAGATATCTTCATTTGAAAAAGTCTTATTTTCAAGGGAAAACCTTATGGGACCACCCTAACGAAATTCGAAAAATCTCCAAATATATGTTTTTCCATGTAATTTTGCCCGCTGAGTCTGAATCTGCCCTCAGAATTGAGCCGAAGTGTCGAAAAATCGATTTTAATCATATTTTGGGTTTCCATGTAAAATTTATAAATCGATCTCTCGAGTTTAAAGAAAATATCTCGAGTTTTAAAAAAAAAACACCCCTAAGATTTTTTCGAAATAAATTTGTTTTAAAAGTGCCCCGAATATCACTTTTCTCTAAAACTTAACCCTGAATTGCCACGTTCAAAAAACTGATTTTTGAAGGTTTGCTCAGATGCTTTCTATAAATTTGGTAGTAGAAGGCGTAGATAACGAGATAAAATTTTGGTGTCTTTGACAAAGTTGCTTGGATTGACAAGTCCAACAACTTTCTACAAGACAAAAAAAATCCCAAAAATATTCCTGAAAAGTTAGAGTTTAGAAATCACCCTAATAGTGAACCACCCTAATTTCCAACCAAACCAAAAGTTGCTTTCCATATGCAACAACTCTTCTGAAGACACCAAAGCTCCAAAACTTCATCATTTTACGGAAAATCCATTTTCCACCTAATGTTGCGATCTGGACCACTGTGCACTGTGCACTGTGCATTGAAGGGAAAAAAGTCAAACGTCAAAATATAAAAAAGGTCTAAATGGCAATCGAATGAACAAAAGGTCAAAATTGAACAAAAAACCATAATTGGATAAAAATAAAGCCAAAAATCAAAATTGGACAAATGGTCAAAATTGGACAAATGGTCAAAATTGGACAGAAGGTCAAAATTAGACAAAAAGTCAAAATTGGACAAAAGACAAAAATTGAACAAAAGGTCAAAATTGTACAAAAAATCAAAATTGGACAAAAAGTCAAAATTGGACAAAAGGACAAAATTGGACAAAAAGTCAGAATTGGACAAAAAGTCAAAATTGGATAAAAAGTCAAAATTGGACAAAAAGTCAAAATTGGATAAAAAGTCAAAATTGGACAAAAGATCAAAATTGAACAAAGGGTCAAAATTGGAATAATGGTCAGAATTGGACAAAAGGTCAAAATTGAACAAAAAATCAAAATTGGACAAAAAGTCAAAATTGGAAAAAACGAAACTATTGGCACTACGCCCCCCGGGGCATGGCCTTCCTCTAACGTGGGATTTCTGCTCCAGCGCCTCTGACGAGACAGGAGAAACCGAGACCGACGTTTTACTTCACCATCCGATAGAAGCTCAGTGGATAAGGCGGGAATCGAACCCGCGTCTCATAGCATCATCGGGATCGGCAGCCGAAGCCGCTACCCCTGCGCCACGAGACCCCAAAATTGGACAAAATCCAAAAATTGGACAAAAGGTCCAAAATGGACAAAAAATCAAAATTGGACAAAAAGTCAAAATTAGACAAAAAGTCAAAATTGGACAAATGGTCCAAATTGTACAAAAAATCAAAATTGGACAAAAAGTTAAAATTGGACAACAAGTCAGAATTGGACAAAAAGTCAGAATCGGACAAAAAGTCAGAATAGGATAAAAAGTCAAAATTGGATAAAAAGTCAAAATGGGATAAAAAGTCAAAATTGGACAAAAGATCAAAATTGAACAAAGGGTCAAAATTGGAATAAAGGTCAGAATTGGACAAAAGGTTAAAATTGAACAAAAAATCAAAATTGGACAAAAAGTCAAAATTGGACAAAAGGTCAAAATTGGACAAAAAGTCAAAATTGGACAAAAACCTAAAATTGGACACAATGGACAAAAATCAATATTGGACAAAAAGTCAGAATAGGATAAAAAGTCAAAATTGGATAAAAAGTCAAAATGGGATAAAAAGTCAAAATTGGACAAAAGATCAAAATTGAACAAAGGGTCAAAATTGGAATAAAAGTCAGAATTGGACAAAAGGTTAAAATTGAACAAAAAATCTAAATTGGACAAAAAGTCAAAATTGGACAAAAGGTCAAAATTGGACAAAAAGTCAAACTTGGACGAAAGGTCAAAAATGGACAAAAGATCAGAATTGGACAAAAAATCAAAATTGGACAAAAAGTCGAATGGACAAAACGTCGAAATCGGACAAAAAGTCAACATTCAAAAAAAAAGTCGAATGGCAAAAGGTCAAAATTGAACAAAAAAATTCAATTGGACAAAAAGTCCAAATTGGACAAAAGGTCAAAAATAAAGGTTTGGAAAATTTCTTAGCATCGCTGACTTAATTAACAATGAATTCCAAGAATTCCAAGAAATCCTTAATGTCCAACATTTAATGAGAAGTCTGCTCTAACCTTTGGTAACCTTCAGCCAACTCGACACAACGTTGTCCAGAAGGGCCCTCATGTCACAATATACTAACTCTCTTCCACGAAGTTAGGTGGGGGGGGGGCAAACATTTCCGACAATCGCTCTCGTACACCTGAGTGAATTGCAAATCAAACACAAACTCACACGACGGAGAGTCATTAGTGAGCGCACTATGCGGGCACATTTACTCATGAGGTGGTAAAACATATATGCTCTAATCAGCAAACCACCTCAAAGCAAGCAGTTGGTGGTCACCACCAGAAAAGTTTGGAGGACCTACTCACTCAAGCGATTAGCCGCGTGTGAGGTCTCCGATTTTCTGTGTGTGTGTGGTTTGTGTAAAGTTGATGATTGATCGAAGTTTAGTGTGGCAATTAGATGACATAATAACTTGCTAATTGTTTGGTTTTTGTGGCTCGGAACTCGCGTCAGGCTTTGTTTGGGGAAGTTGGCTCTTTTGACTGAATGAGTCAGTTCCGTTTGAAGAAAAACGGCATGTTTCATAAGCTTTTAGGAAGCCTAACGTTAGGGTACTCCTTTTGAACTCAGTCAATACCTGAGATAATCGATCTACAGGCAGTAGCTAGTAAAGAAACCCCGATGATGAGTCCCCAGCTAGCCTTCGCAACCACGAGGACATCGAAATAATCCACAGTTTTGACTCACAAGTACTTTGTAGACAATTGATCTACAAAGTACTTGCCTAGCATACCCAAAAACAAATTCAATGTCCCCGCAGTTCAAAATCATCGCTGGGAACACCCCAAACGCTCTCCACACCGGGATACATCTCGCAGGTCAACCATCTCGGATATTGACAGAGTTCAACAAACTACACCCGAAACCCGAGTGGTACCCAAAACCTGACTCCACACTCTGACTCATCGCCCGGGTCGACTTGCGACTCAACCGCACACACACGTCAAGTGATTGTTTGTCTAACTCACGCTACAGAAACACACCGCATCTCCCCGAACTCAGACCGGTCTTCGGTGTTGTTTTTCTTCCGCCAGGCGGCGATCTGGGCCCAGACCGGTTGACGCATGTTGGTCACTTCCTGATGACCCCGCCGTCAGTTCCAGGTATCGCTCAACCTCTCCTAATGCAAATACGAAAGTCCTGCGCTGCCGATCAAGAAATTAGGAGGGGAACTCCACCTTCGCGCAAAAATACGACTAAATTAAAAAGGAAAACAAAACGACGCTCGAGTAATTATCCAACGTTCAGTTTTGAGGGGACGGCGGGTGGTACGCGGCTGAACAACATCATAAAACCAACAAATCGCGCCCGCGCTCGGCCGAAGAAAGCGAAAAGAAATGACACATTTCGCCAACCGGTGAGTACACATCGTCGATTACCGGTTTCGTGTGGAGTGTGTTGCGCCTTTTTTCGCGATATTTATGTTGGGTTTTACAACCGCACTCTCGGGTATTGTGGAGGTGAGTTTTGTAATGAAGCACAGAAAAAAAAGAAAGAAAAGGCAAAAAAACAATCAAGCCTCTTTCGATAAATGTTACGCCTCGGCACAAGATTTGCTCCGCGAGCTGTCAACCCCCGACGTCGACGTAAGCTTGCCGACCATAAATCGGGTGATTTCGGACTCGACAGTTGACAGTTTCCTGCTTGCTTGCTGTGCTGGTTTGTTGCTCATAGCCGCCGCGCGGCCTGCCTGAAATTTGTTTATGAGAGTTCAGGGTAGGATTAGTTCGGTTCATAGCGCAATGAAGTTGTTGACCTATTGGGATCAATAGGTTGGAGCTGGATGGATTGAACTGTTTCGAGGTTTGCGAGGTTTCGGAGCTGTACGAAAAGCTGGATTGGTTGGACAGCTCTTCAAAGTGATCGGTTACTTAAGCGGTCCGGAGATGGACTCAACGAAGGTCTTGGAAGGCTTGTGAGAAGTTGCATGATAACCTGAAATCTGTACTGCTGTGCGTACTGTCGAACCAGTAGGAATACGCAGGTTGTACGACAGAAGGTCGAAAGAACAGAAGTTCAAATTTATTTATTTTTATTCTTTCTTCATGAAAATGAACTAGGGTTATAAGTGGCCAAAAAGGTAATAAGCACATTCAAAGGAAAAAGGTCGAATGACCCAAAGACAAAATTCGACTAAAGGTCGAAAGACGAATGGAGAAAATGTCGAAAGGGCAAAAGATCGATTGGAAAAAAAGCCAGAATTGGGTCCAATGGATAACAATTCGAAATTGGACAAGAGGTCAAATGTAAAAAAAAATTGAGAGTGGACAGAAGATCGAATTGACAAAAGGTTGAAATTAAGACCGAAAGATAAATGGTCGAATTTAGACAAAAGACCTAAAGACAGAAGGTCGAAAAACTAGAACTCTTGGAATACTTTCGAATTTATTTTCATATAGGTTGCTTTTGTTAAAAAAGTTCGATAAAAGTTTTTTGGTTTCGTATTAAGAAATTATTTTTTTCATATTTTTTTTACAAAATCATGCAACAGAATGTACAAGTTAGTAGTAGATTTTTTTTAGTAATGTTCAAGGTTGTTAATCGAAAGAATTATCGTCGATAATTTTATAGTCTAACGATAATGATAATGGTTAAAAAATACTGTATTCTTCATAAAAAACCAAAATTTTCACAAAATACCGTATTTTTTAGAAAGTACTCAAATTTTCATAATTTGCAACATGGATATCAAACGAAGCGAAATTTGGTATGCATCTTCACTGTTTTAAAGTTTTTTGAAAAAAAATACTCAAATTATCACAGGTTACCGTTTTTATAATTTTTTTTGAAAATGCTATTTTTTTTTTAATTTGCAATGTGGGTATTGAACAATTTGAAATTTGCACGCATTTTTACTGTTGTAGAGTTTTTTGAATGAAATACTCAAGTTTTTACAAAATACCGTATTTATTTGGTACCCACTATTGCAAACTATGAAAAATTTAGAATTTTTGGAAAAATACGGTATTTTGTGAAAATTTTATTTACTATAAAAAAAACATTAATAAAAGTGAAAAAGCATACAAAATTTTGCATCGTCGCATCGCAAATATGCATTTTTAATGTTTTAAAGTTTTTTTTTTAATTCTCAACTTATTTTGGAAATTCAGTATTTTTTTGATTTTTTTTTATGTTTGCAATTTTAGTTTTACAAGATTTTAAATTTTGCATGCATTTTTATTGTTGAAGAGTTTTTTGAATAAAATTCATAAATGTTCACAAACAAACGTATTTTTTGATACCCATATTGCAAATTATAAAATTTGAGTAATTTAAAAAATACGGTATTTTTGAAAATTTGGGTATTTTATTTTAAAAAAATCTAAAACAGTGAACATGCAGGTAAAATTTGTGGATTTTGATTTTGATACCCATAATGCAAAATATCAGTAGTAGTACAGTATTTAAAAAAATACGGAATTTTGTGAAAATTTGATTATTAATCCGAAAAACTCTATTAACCCTTTCAGGCCTGATTTTTGAAAAAAATAATATATTTTTTCAGTCAATTATGGGAAAATGATTATTATGACCGTACGAAAATTATATTCTAGTTTTGGAAATTTTGATATTTAGGTCATATATGACCTATCAGGCTCGAAAGGGTTAAAGTAAAAAGCATACCAAATTTCGCTACTTTTGATACCCAATAATGAAATTTGAGTATTTTCGAAAAATGCGATATTCTGTAAAAAAAATAGTATTTTTGAAAAAATGCAGTATTTTGTGAAAACTAGAGCATTTGATTCCTAAAATACCAGAACAATGAAAAAGCAAACCAAATTTCACTTCGTTTGATACCCATATTGCAAACTATGTAAATTTGGGTTTTTATTTTTTAAATACGGCATTTTGTGCTTCTTCTCCTCTGCGGCTGAAAATTGCATTTTTTATAAAAACATATTAAAAGATACAAAAACAGTTTTCTGGTGACTTTACTTTTTGTAGAAAAATGTTTTATTTAAAATTGGATGTTTTGAAGAGTAACTATTTTTGCATTGTCCTCATCATAACATACAAATTTGCTGAAGACACCAAATCGATCAGAAAATCTCTTAAATGTTAGTATGGAATGCTTTTAAAATTATATGGAGACTTTAATGGATGAACAAGGATGCAAAATGTATTGTTTAGGCCTGATAAAACTAGAGGTGGGCACAAAAAGAGCGAGCCGCTCAAAGAGCCGGTTCATTAAAAAAAGCGAACGAACCGTGGCTCACAAAAAAAGAACCGCGGTTTATTTTAAACTCCGGTCTTTTGAAAGAACCGTTTCTAGGATGGCATAATTTTTTGTTATAAATATAATTTGTTGAATTAAAAAAAATAGTATTAAATTTGTTTTTTTTTTTTGAGAATTGAAAATGCAATTTCAAATATTTCAATGCTTATAAAAATTAATCACAAGTAAATGATTTTTGAAACAACATGAAAAAAACTTTTCACTGTCAACTGATTATACATTAAAATATTGTCGGAATACAAATTTGAGCTTGTCGAATTGCATAGTTTGTAAAATATTACCAAAAATCTACTGAATAGTTTAGAGATTTTGGAAAAAAATCCTTTTGTCCAATTAAACTTTAGCGTTTACAGACTTTATCGAATAAATCAGAATGTAGAAGAAAATTCACAGAATATTTTCTCCAAATAAAATATAAGCATTAATTCAATTCTTGCAGAAATCAACTCAATTTAAAAATTAATGGCAATTTTCCTAGCTTCCAGTTAAGTTTGGAAGCCATTCAATTAATCGAATGTTTAGGTTCAAGTAGAAATCTTTTCATAGAGACCGTCAAGACCTATGGTTTTCAATGGCATCTTCTCGTTTTCAGTTTTAATTTTTTTATCAAATAACTTATAAAAGTCCAATGTGAAATAACTTATAAAATCAGACGATTCATAAAAAAAACCTTTTCATCCATATTTTGAAAAAGAGCGAAAGAGCCATTCAAAAGGGCGGCTCTTTTTAATGAGCGAACAAAAATGAGCGGCTCCTAAAAAGAGCCGATTTGCCCACTTCTAGATAAAACAATTAATTTTTTATGAAATCGGGCTTTTTAGTAGAGAGCTGCTCAATTCGAATAATTTTATTAAATTATTTTTATTTTTTCATTATAAGGATTCCTTAAGGCATTTTTTTAAAAGAATTGATAGAAAATTAGTGATCGAAATTGAAATAATTTTACTCCAATTGTTATTGTGAGTTGCAAGCCACTTTATTTTTTTATATTCTGAGATTAATATTTAGCATTTTTTTTATTAGAGGAGAATAAGTTATTAAAGACTAAGTTTTTGAATTTGCATTTTTTCAAACATGTAAAGTAGATACCGTAAACCGGGGTGACTTTGATAGGATTTCAATTTGTTTTTAGAATATTTTCCAACAGGTAAGGTTTTTCTCAAGATTATTATTTTTAAAACATGTACTTGGGTAGGCCACACAAAGTCCATGCACTATTTTGGAAAAAAAAGTTTTTTCAATAGTGTTTAGAAAAATAGTTACGTTAAAAAATCTTGGTTTTAATTCCGGGGTGACTTTGATAGTCATAGTTTTTCTTGTTAAAATCATATTTAGGATGTTCAAACTTTATTTGTACGTTAAATGTACCATCACTAAAGTAGCTGATATAGTTTGTAAGAAAAAAAATCAATGTTTATATTAAGTTAACTAAGTTTATAAGCTTTTTAATAAAATACATATAAATTTTAGGTAAAATTGTTAAAAAGTCGGAATTTTGCCTGAAATTTGTTAAAAATAGTTTTGTTTATAAAATTATCGATTTATATTGCATTTTAAACTGAATTCGAAGCACGAATCACAAGTTTTCACATTTTACATGAAATTTGTTCAACTGAATTTGCCTATAAATTTGGAGATTTTTTTTAATTGTGCTTCAAAAACACACATTATTTATTATTTACAAACTTATTTAACCTTCTCCTAGTGGAAAATTGTCCAAAGAATCCAAAAATGCATTCCGTTTTCCGATTAAAAATCATGTTCATTGAGAAAATCATGACACTTTGAGAAGTTTAAAATAATGACTTTCATCCACTTTTTCTTAACTATAGTTAACAAACTTTATAAACTTTTCAAAAATGTATGAACAGTTCTTCATGAGGTACTTTGAACACTTCTCTACCACGGTCAGTATGTTTCTGAACCATTCCTTACGAATTTTAATTGTACTCTTCATTTTGCGGAAAAATCGCAAACCTATCAAAGTCACCCCGGCTATCAAAGTCACCCCGTTTTACGGTACTTTTTGGATTGTGGAGTGACTAAACGGCTTTCTTTTTCATCACAGAATTTATAAAAGTGCTGAATCACTTCTCCCTGGCTGAATTGTATTTTTTACTATAAAAAAAGCTGTCTGAGAGCTTGTAAAATCAAGATATTAAATAATTTGGAACATTCGATAATTAATTTTTCGACCAATTTTCCAACAACAAAGCTTCAAATACGGCCATTTCTTTTTTTTTTTCGCGGATGAGGAACGGAGGAATTCTAAAAGTGTCCAATTCTGGGTTTCCTATGAATGTTTCCAATTTGGGCATTAAACTGCATAGATTTCTGTGTGGTGTATCTTGGGCAGGTTCCTGTCGATCTACAAAGCCAGCGACGATCTTCAGGTCGCAAAGGTCCACTACGAAATGTTTCTCCAAATGACCTAGCTCAGAACTTACGAACGCAACGCGCTCCGCAACATCACCGTGTAAGTCGATCTCTCGCCAAGTGAACGGCACAAAACGTGAAAAAGGTAACTTTGGACCATCGCTTCAGGGGGTCATTCTTGATTTCGTGATGTTGATAGCGCACCCACCACTGCCCAACGCAGGTAGCCGGGTTGCGTTACCCCCCAAAAAAGACCTTTTTCGGACAGGGTAGTAGTCCACCAAGGTCGTAACAACGGTCCAAGAACCTCGAGCGGTTTCGAAAAAAAATTGGAAAGTTACGGACAACCCTAACCCCCTCCCCCACCCGAAACCCACTGACCCCGATTCGAAGGGAGAGAGAGATTCAAACGTGCAGATCGGCGCGTGTGTGACAAACCACGTGTGCCCCCCCTGGGGGGAGGAGGTTCAGTTTTCGCGCAGCTACTGATCGGTCGGGAACTGATAGTCCCATTTCAACGGGGTTCGGGCGCTCGCGAAAAAGGTGTGAAATACATAATAATAGCTGCGGGCCGACAGGCCCACAATGTGTACACAAGGCCCGGGCGCTCAGCGATAATAGTGATTTGGCCAAGGGGGGAACACGTGGCAACGTGGACTTTGGAGAAAAAGACCCCGAGTAATGATAGTTATTGATACCGGCGAAACGGCTCAGAAGTAGGTGAAGCCGCAAGTAGCGTTACGAAATTGGAAACCGTAACACGACCGGCCGAGGTGCCAGAATGACTCCAGGTCCTAACCTCGTTGTAACAAATGGTGTTAATGATAAATAAGTTGTCGTGAGCGCGCGCGCGACCTGCCGCGCCGCAGCCACGGTTTGTGTTCTCCGCGCGTTGCATAAGCTTATTTGGCGCAATTTCTTCTCTTTCCCCGGGTTTGGCGAAGTTTGGAGGGAACACACAAAGTGACAGCATGAAGCGCGCGCGCGCTCGAAAAAAGTGTCAATGCACAAAGGGTGCAGGGTTGCAGAGTAAAAAGCAAGAAGAAAAAAATGTTGAGCTTCTCAACTTATGCAACGGTCATGATTTTAATGGGTTGGGAATTTGCACAATTGCAGGCTCGTAATTCATTTAGCGCTTGGAGAATTCTTTAGTTCAACGAATATCTTGATCTAGTCGTTGGTTATTTTTTTTCAGTAAAAGGTTTTTTTGGCGATAAAAAGTAGGTCGTTTCTGCCTTCGAGAATGACAGGAAAAGTAAGCAGTTTCACGACAAAACTGCAGAAAAAATAGATATATTTTATTGGATGATAGTTTTAGGATTGGGTTAATCGGCAGAAAAAAACAAATGGCAGAAAGCCAAATGATAGAATGCCAAATGGTTGAAATTTCAATCGGCAGAAGACTAAAAGTCCAAATTTTAAAATGGCAGAAGAGTCAATCGGCAGAAAATTACAAGCAGTTAAGCATAAGACAGAAGAATTAAAAGGCAGAAACGTTAGAAAGCAGACAAATCTATCCATTAATTTTCTGCCATTTAACCATTCTGCCATCCAAATCTCCTGCCAATTAGTTATTCTGCCATTTAATTATTCGGTCAGTTAACCATTCTGCCAAACAAATAATCTGTCGTTAAATGATTCCGCCATTTAATTATTAATTATGCTGACAGTTCATTTTTCTACAGATCAACTTTCTGACATTCAATTAATCGGCAGAAAAAAAATGGCAGAATGTCGAATGATAGAAATGGTAGAAATTTTAATCGGCAGAAAAGGTCAAAAAAGCGGAATGGAAAGCAGAAAAATTAAAAGGCAGAAAATTCAAATTGCAGACAAAAGCAGACAAATAAAAGGGCAGAAAATAAAATTTATTTCATTATTTCTGCCATTTGACCATTCTGCCAATTAAATATTCTGCCATTTAATTTTTCTGCCATTTAATTGTTTTGTCGGTTAACCACTCTGCCAGGACAATAATCTGCCAGAATATTTTTCGACTGATCAACTTTCTGCCGTATTAATTGCTAATTTAATTTATCAATGAGCAGAAAAAAATAAATAACAGAACATCAAATGGCAGAAAGTTGATCAGTAGAAAAATTAACTGGCATCTTTTTTTTTCAAAGGGCAGTTAAATCATAGATTTAATTTCAAACATTCACTTATTTCCGTTACGAAATTGAAAAAAAAATATTTCTTTAAATGTCAAGGCTTACTGTGCTCTAATGTAATATATTTAAAAAGAAATCGATGGATAAGTCAACACATTTGCTGAACAATACAGGAATTTCCAACATAAAAACGTTCTTAAATATACCAGAAAAAAATATGGTAATATTACATCTGGGGTACATCTTATATGTCAGAATAAAGGTGTAATTTTACCTCTGGAAATGTGTAATGTTACCTCTTTTCTGGTGTAATGTCACTTTTTCAGTCTAAATTGAGGTAAAATTACATCATAAAAGAGGTAATATTTAACCTTCCAAAATTACAGCTTCCAAATTTACATTATAATTTACTGTGTATCTCAAAAAAATTTCAATTTACCCTGAGGCTTTGATTGAGTTTAATGTTAAAAACTCTCAGAAACCGAATGCAATTGTCATTTTCCACGTAAGTTCTCATGCAATGGGATAAAAACGTTTTTTAAATCTTCAAGCGTAACATTTTCATATCTGGCAACACTGTACGTAAATCTTTAGTACGCCACACAGTAAAAAATTGTGTAAATTTGGAAGGTCTAATTTTGGAAGAATAAAAATTACCTCTTCTATGATGTAATTTTACCTCAATTTTAACTGAAAAAATACCTTACTCCAGAATAATGGTAAAATTACACATTTTCAGAGGTAAAATCACACATTTTTTCTGACATAAAAGACGTAAAAGATGGGCAGTTAATAAAAAACCAAATTTTCAGTTTTTGCTTTTTGGGTGTTTTTTAATACCCCTGACTCAAGGCGGTTTCAAAAACACCCAAAAAGCTAAAACTGAAAATTTGGTTTATTGAACCTTTTCATAAAAAAACTTCAGATATGTGAAATTACACATGAAAAGATGTAAATTTACACGTTTTTAAAGGTAATATTACAGATTATTTCTGACACAAATTGTGTCAACATTTCCCGGTGAGTCAGCAAAAAATGTTAACTTTGAAAAAAATGTGTAATTTCACATAAATTTAGGTAAAATTACATCAACATATTTAACGTTTAAGAAATTTATTTTTCTGTGGTCTAGGTAAGCAGACGTTACATAGATTGAATATCAATTTCAATTAATAATTATCATAAACTGGAAAAATACAGTTTCTAACTGAGGTTAAAATACGTAAAAAAAACTTCAAGATCTGATTCAAGAAATCTTTCTCCAACGCCGAATGCGATCATCGCACTAATTTTAGTCCGACGAGCTAGCTGTCTCTCTCCCGGTTGGCCTGCCCAACCTGGCAAAGATCATCCTCGCAGTTACCTTTCAGTTCGGCACAGCTCGTCAAAACCAAACAAACATTTCCCTGACTCCGGCCGAACTGCACACCTTGACAGCTCAAAAATCTACCTGCAGCGGGTGGACGGGGGAAGCATCAAAACTTCCCAAGTTTTGAAAATCTCCACAACTTGGCAACCGGCAAACGCAGAATTTTTCTCTATTTTTAAACTTTCTTTCCCCCCCTGAGAGGAGAAGGCGGAAAAACTGGTCAATTTTTCCAACAGCCACGAAAAATCTCATTGTTGCCATTGCGGAGCGAGCGCGCTGACACAAACCACCTAGTCGCAGCAGCAGTGGGGGGTGGGGTGAATCGGGACGGGAAAAACCTTGCACACGGCCGTTTGTGACGTAAATGCGGCACACAGAGTTGTCGTCTCGTGTGTCCAACGAGATTTTCTCGAGATTTTTTTACGGTCTGTATGGTCAACCCGCCAAGTCTACAAATAACGTGGAAACGTGTGTGTGTGTGTGTGTGTGTGTGTGTGTGCGTGTTTCTTGTGGACGACGCCCCCGCGCGAAAATCTTCTGACGGTGTCTCGACGTCGAGGGAGGGAAAATTTTTGTGAATCATTTGTTATTTTTGCGGTTTTTGAGCCGTTTTGGCTAGGTTGTTTGAGCGATGTAGTTGACGGAACATCTCGTATGCGGGGTTTTTGAACACCAGGAATGACTAGCTTACATTAGCTGGTCATAAATTAGCATCTTTTCGGATGTACACCTAGCTGGTAAGAGTGGGGATATGCATTAAAATCATTCTAGAAGTCATCTCTCGGATTAACATCTAGCTGGTAAGAGTCGGGGTATGCGTTAAAATCATTCTAGAATTCATCTCTCGGATTAACATCTAGCTGGTAAGAGTGGGGGTATGCATTAAAAGCATTCTAGAAGGCATCTCCTGGATGAACATCTAGCTGGTAAGAGTGGGGGTATGCAGCGAATTACAAGTTTCAACGCCTAGAATCATTGTAGAAGTCATCTCTCGGATTAACATCTAGCTGGTAAGAGTGGGGGTATGCGTTAAAATCATTCTAGTATTCATATCTCGGATTAACATCTAGCTGGTAAGAGTCGGGGTATGCATTAAAAGCATTCTAGAAGGCATCTCCTGGATGAACATCTAGCTGGTAAGAGTGGGGGTATGAACTAAGCAAAAAAAATATTACATTTCGTTGATATAAAAAAGTTTCACCCTAAGATAGTAATCAAAATCAAACAACAACTTCCCTAACACATGTTCGAACATTCCCAAATAAAGCCATTCCAAGCAACAAACTAATTGCTCAATTTCCGTTCCATCGGAAAGTGCAACTGTCCAAAAACACAATACACAGAGTTCCATACCCCCGCCGTCAACATTCATTACCCAGCAAACGAGAAATAATCGACGATTATAAATATTTGATTCGACTTTGTACAACTCCCGAAAAAAAAAACCCTCTTCCCTTTTAGCCCAAAGTTCTCAAACCGCACACAATTGATTAATGACCCACCCGGGAACTGACCCCTCGGCGCTGCGATCTGTCTCTGCGAAAGAGAAAGTCATCCCGGCCCGGGTAATCCCTTCTAGAAGTGAACACCCGAAAAGGGGTTCCTCCGAAAAACAATTATCTTCGCGCTCGACTGGGTTCGAAAAAGGGAAGGAGGGCAGCAGCAAAAAAAAAGTAGCACACGTACGTAAGGGCCCACCTTTGAACTCGTGAACTCATTTTTCAAGCTTTTCCAACGACTGGTGCACACGTGTCACTTGCTATCTATTCGGTTGGGGTGAGGTTTCGGAGCTTTAAACATAGATAAAAGGACGGGGTGGTAGCACCCCTTCGGAAGCGGTTTTGGGATGGATTATTAATGGGTATGTAATCTTACGTACAATTGCATGTAAGGTTTTGAGGTTTTTGTGGAAGTCGTTGAAGATTCTTTCCTAAATTGAGCAGTCCTCTACGAAATCGTTTTTTTTTTTTTTAATTTTTGTATTTTTAATCCGGCTGAAATTTCTTTGGTGTCTTCAGTATGCCCAAAGAAGCCATCTTGCATCCTTCGTTTTTTTCATATAATTTTCCTTACAAATTTTTCTGCTGTCCATACAAAAATGATATGTGAAAATTCAAAAATCTGTATCTTTTGAAGGGATTTTCTGATCGATTTAGTGTCTTCGGCAAAGATTTAGATTTGGATATGGACTACACTGAAAAAAAATGCTACACGGTGAAAAAAAATTCATCATTTTTAATTTAACTTTTTGTCACTTAAACTTGATTCGCAAAAAAAAACACTATTTTTATTTTTTTTATTTTTTTGATATGTTTTAGAGGACATCAAATGCCAACTTTTCAAAAATTTCCAGAATGGGCAAAAAATCTTTGATTTTTGGAATCAATACAGATTTTTTTTAAAAATCGAAATATTGGTCGCAAATTTTTTATACCTGCATTTTTCGATGTTAAATAAAATTTTTAATCAAAAAGTAGTTTTCAAGTTATAGCTATTTTTAGGTAACTTTTTTGAAAATAGTCTAAGTTTTGATTTTTTTTTAAATTAGTGCACATGTTTGCCCACTTATATAAAAAAAAAAAATTGTAAAGCTGAGAAAATTCTCTATATTTTGCTTTTTTGAACTTTGTTGATACGACCTTTAGTTGCTGAGATATTGTCATGCAAAGATTTAAAAACAGGAAAATTGATGTTTTTCAAGTCTCACCCAAACAACCCACCATTTTCTAATTTCGATATCTCAGCAACTAATGGTCCGATTTTCAATGTTAATATATGAAACATTTGTGTTATTTTCTGATCTTTTCGAAAACAATATTTCAAAATTTTTAAACCAAGACTAACATTTTAAAAGGGCGTAATATTGAATGTTTGGCCCTTTTGAAATGATAGTCTTGATTTGAAAATTTTGAAAATATTATTTTCGAAAACATCGGAAAATTTCACGAATGTTTCATATTTTAATATTGAAAATCGGACCATTAGTTGCTGAGATATCGACATTAGAAAATGATGTATTGTTTGGGTGGGACTTAGAAAACATCAATTTTCCTGTTTTTAAATCTTTGCATGGCAATATCTCAGCAACTAAAGGACGTATCAACAAAGTTCAAAAAAGCAAAATGTAGAGAATTTTCTCAGCTTTTCAAACATATTTTTTTCAAAAGTGGGCAAACATGTTCACTAATTTTAAAAAATGAAAAACTGCGACTATTTTCAAAAAAGTTGTCTAAAAATGGCAATAACTTGAAAACGGTGCCGTTTATCAAAATTTGACTGAAGTACTTTTTGATTGCAAATTTGATTTTACATCGAAAAATGAAAATAAAAAATGTTTGCGACGAATATTTCTATTTTTTTTTTTTTTGCAAAAATCAGTATTTATTTTAAAAAAAATCATAACTCGGTCAGTGATTTTTTGCACAACCTGGAAATTTCTAGAAAGTTGGCATTTGATGTCCTCTAAAACATATAAAAAAATAAAAATAGTGTGTTTTGCAAATCAAATTTTAGTGACAAAAAGTTAAATTGAAAATCATCATTTTTCTACCCTGTATAATTTTTTTTTTCAGTGTAGTCCTTCTCCATACCTACAACATTGCCGAAGACACCAAATCGATAAAAAAAATCTTTCAAAAGATACAGACTTTTGAATTTTCGTACATAATTTTTGTATGGAAAGCTGCCAAATTTGTATGGAAAATTATATGGACAAACTAAAGATGTAAAATGGCTTTTTTGGGCATACCGGCATAAAAAAAATAATAAAATTCTAAAAAAGACCGATTTTGTAGTAATGCCTGGTAGTGCTGCAAATGTCCGAAGGCTCAGTCTTATCACTTTGTCTTCGGTATTGAGCATATCTTCTGGATTTACACCAAATTTGCAAGCGTGGAGGTATGCGGTATTTTTCACGAAAATCGTTAGAGAATTGACGTCTTCACAATCCCCAGTTAATAAAAATTTTCTGAGCAATCATTTCAACCATGTGAATCAATCTTGTAGTAAATGATCATCTCTTCAGGATGAACATCATACTGGTAAAAGTGGGGGTATGCAGCATTTTTCGCAAAATTTTCAAAGTTGGAAGGTTTTGATATCTTCGAAATTCCTCAAAAAGATTGAAAAGTCTATTTTATCTTGTGACATCAGTTATTGATCGATTTGAGAAGGAAAACAGCGTCATTTTGACAAAAAATGTAGCCCAAATGACTGTTAATGGTCATCTCTTCTGAGTGGATATTCAACTGGTAAGTGTTGGGGTATGCAGTAAACTGGTAAGAGTGGAGGGATGCAGTTTGATCACGTGGTTTTTGATCATCTTTTTTTTTCAACATCTAGCTAGTAAGTCAGTCAAGTGAATCCCAAAACCAACCATCCTCTCAACAACTTCAACGACTTTCAGAGATCAATCTCGGCGCGAAGTTGCTCCAGAAACTCCGTCTCGAAACCCACAACCCCCCTCATAAATTATTGCATCAGGCACAGGAAAAAGGGCCTCGCGTCGTCGTGGCTTGTTCGACTTAATTTAATTTCCCTTTTAGAAAAAAAAACAACAACAAAAAAGGAAAGGAGGTACCTACACCGCGTCGAGATTTCAATACCAACCTCCCCGATTGGTATTGTGGAAGTTGGCACAGCTGCACAACTCCAGTGTGTCGACGACGAAAGCTTTCGCCATGTATAGGAAACTACGACCTACTTAAAGCACCAAGCTTAGATCTGCAGAACACGTGAACCTTTTTTTCTAACCTCACAAATCGTAACGAAAGTAAACCAAGTAAAAAAAAATATTGAGATATGTCCAACTCCACTAAACGGCGAACCCTCGGCGTAAAAATTTACGACAATTTGATAGCCCTTCGCTTCGCGCAGGAGGTCGGTCGCAATATTCATAGACGTAAAATTTTACAACCTCACGCTGCCGGAGGCAGCACTCCTCAATCGCGAGGGGAAAACTAATATCCCAATTACCTTAAATCGAACCGGGCTACCTCACTGATTGGCCTATTAGGAATTTATGATCAGCGAGACTCTCGTTGAAATGCGCCAATCCAATCGGTGCCATTAATTAGGCGAAAACTTTGACAGCCATCAATCCCCGGGCGCGCGCGCGCTCCAATTTACATAAAATTTGCTTCCAGGGACTCCGGCTGCGCTGATTTGGACGGGGACACGTACCTGTGTACGGAAGACAACGAGATGGAAATAAATCAAATGTTAGTTTGGTTTTGTTGCGCTACTGTTTGGGTTTGTTTTAAGGGGCTGAAATCGATCAATAAAGAGTTCGGTTGAGTCACCGAGGTGTTGGGATCTTCGAGGGACATTTGGAAAGTCGGTTACTTTTCAAACGAACCCTGGAGCTGACTTGAGCTGAAAGAAATAGGCATCTCCTTGCTTGGCACTAAACTGGTAAGTCTGGGGGTATGGAAGTTTTTCACGAAAATCGTGATGAAATAACGTCAGGGAGTTCTGAACAGTCCTTACTATCATATGGTCTTTGATATTGATCGAGTTTCAGAAGATAACCGGAAAAATGGCCATCTCTTCCGGATGACCATCAAACTGGTAAGTCTGGGGGTATGCAGCGTTTTTTCACGGAAATCGTCAAAATCAAGACGTTTTGATAGAAAGTCACTAGGGTCATGTGACAGCAGACATAAACTGACGGAAATAACCATCTCTTCGCTTGACACTACCCTGGTAAGGTTGGGGGTATGATTTTTTTTCAAGAAAAAGAGTCCAAGGAGTTCGGAGCAGTCATGAAAATGTCATGGTCACAAAATTATGATCTCTTCTGGATGGACATCAAACTGGTAAGTGTGGGGGTATGCAGCTTCTCCCACAAAAATCGTCAAAATCAAGACGATTTGATAGAAAGCCATTACAGTCATGTGACAGCAGACGAAAACTGACGGAAAAGACCATCTCTTCGCTTGACACTACACTGGTAAGTTTGGAGGTATGAAGAGTTTTAAAGGAAAATCGTGATGTAATAACACTAAGGAGTTCTGAACAGTCCTTGCAATCAAAAGGTCTTCGATATTGATCGAGTATCAGAAGTTAACTGGAAAAAATGGTCATCTCTTCCGGATGAACATCACACTGGTAAGTTTGAGGGTATGAAGCTTTTTTCACGAATATGATATGACAGCAGCTGCTTAAACTGACGAAAAAGACCATCTCATGGCTTGACACTAAACTGGTAAGGTTGGGGGTATGAAGAGTTTTTTCACGAAAATCGTTACAGACATGCGGTTTTGACGTTTTCATAGTTCTAAGCAATGCTAGAGGACTCTTCAAATGTCCCGAAAACACAATTAAATCACATGCCCTTAGGAATTGATCGAGTTCAAGAAGATTCGATACGTCCTAAGTGATACCTTGACTTCCAACATCTACCACGATACAATTGACGTTTTCTCCCTTCTCACGCACACATACTAACCACGCCATTAAAAGCCTTTTAAACACATCACATCGTGCAGAGAGAAAAAAAAGTGCAACTCGCGCAGATGACCTCTCGCCATTTTTGGTCAAAATAATTCATCATTCGCGCGAGACTCCTCGAACGCATACGTGTTTCGTTGTTTATGAATATTATTATATCACGTCCTATGCTGTGCTGGTGCCGAACGTCGCCGACGATGACAAGCGGGGCCCGAACGTTAATTGATTTCGTCGTCGTCGCCGGCAGTCGTCCGTGATCTTCGCGGACTGCAGACGGAACTGTTCATAACTCACACACACACACACGCAGCTATAAAGTGTGGAGTCGATACATAAATTCCGATCATTGGACGCCATGGTCAACGGTGCGAGAGGAGGTTGTAAGAGGGGGGTCAGACATAAACGAAGCTAATTTGATGGAGATTTGGAGGTGAAAATGATTTGGAAGCTCGACGAAGTGGTGCGACGCGACGACGACATCGAACGAGAAGTGGTTCGCCGTTTTTTGGTGTTTCTTGGAAATTTTAGAGACTTGTTTTAAATCAAGAATAACATCTACATGGTATGTTTGGGGATATGCAGCGATTTGCCTACAAATTTAGACATCTCTTCATGAAGAACATCTAGCTGGTAAGAGCGGGGGTATACGGACTTCTAAGAAAGATTTTAGTCTTTGTAATGAAGAGAAATTGTGATTTTGATACAGATTTTGGATCATCTCTTCATGAAGAATACCTAGCTGATAAGAGCGGGGGTATGCGGACTTCTACGAAAGCTTTGTAATGAAGAGAAATTGTGATTTTGATACAGATTTTGGATCATCTCTTCGTGAAGAATACCTAGCTGGTAAGAGCGGAGGTATGCGGACTTCTACGAAAGATTTTAGTCTTTGTAATAACGAGTAATTGTGATTTTGATACAGATTTTGGATCATCTCTTCATTAAGAATACCTAGCTGGTTAGAGCGGGGGTATGCAGACTTCTACGAATGATTTTAGTCTTTGTAATGAAGGCAAATTGTGATTTTGATACAGATTTTGAATCATCTCTTCGTGAAGAATACCTAGCTGGTAAGAGCGGAGGTATGCAGACTTCTACGAAAGATTTTAGTCTTTGTAATGAAGAGAAATTGTGATTCTGATACAGATTTCAAATCATCTCTTTAAGAAACACATCTAGCAGGTAAGTACGGGGTATGAGGCGATTCGCTAACACACTTAGTCTTTATTTTGAAAAAGAATAGAGTTTTGACACCAATCTGAAGATTCCAGTTAGTCCACCGTCTATTGAACCATCAAGCTTAAGGGAACGTCATGTTTTCCCAACAATGTTTGGAAAGAAGCAAATCTCCACAGAAGGTCACTCCAAATGTCATTCTTCGCTCATGTCAACCACTCAACAATAGAACAAAAGCCGTCAGTACCACAAAAGCCTTCGGCTTTCAAACGACTAAACTCCAACTCTAACCTACAAATCTTTTCAAATCTTCCCAAGTGCATTAAGGCGCGTCAAGACCCCGGGGGCCGTTTCTTCACCCAACTCTTCCAACTTCAGTGTGTGACCATCTACCGCGCAGCGCAGCTCAACAAAAAGAGACGGACTCTGGACTCTGTTGGTTTTTCGGTGTCCAAAAAAAAAAGGCCAAATTTGACCACGGTCATTACGCGGCGTCGGCAAGGGCCCCACCACTTTCTTCCGATCAGGGTTAAGGTCTGAGGCTCCGAATGAAAAAATATGATTTCACACACTGACCCCTTCGGGGCCTCAACATTGGGTCAACCGAGCCGAATAACTGCATGCGTGACCCAAAATTGGTTTCTTTTCTTTTGTAGAGTTCAGGCTAATTTCCGGTAATTGGAGGGAACGGAGATCTAGGTTGCGTCTAATGAGTTTCGCTGTTGGGCCCTCGCGCCAATTATGACGGGAATAGGGCACGGACGGGAGAGTTGGAGCGTGGCCATAACCTCTAAATTTTTGTTGCTTACCCCCTTCGGGGGAAGATCGCCGAGCACAGTGACAAAACGGCTGTTAATTAGCAGCTGGCGGTTAGTTGTTAGCACTAGCGTGCTAAAAGCCGCGAGTCATGTGCGCTAAAAGGTTAATTTGCCGAAAAAGTGCGACGAAATGGTCGACCTTCGGAGGTGTTTTGTCTTTGACACTTTGGGGAGGAGGATTTCTCCTAATTTGGAAAAATCTTGAAAGATATTGTCATACCCCCACTCTTACCAAGTAGATGTTAATCTAGAAAAGATGAAAGTTTACATCGGAATGATCTTGTAATGGAATCATCTGATTGCACAAGACTTCAGATTCCAAAGACACTATAATATTGAAGAAAAGTCATACCCCGGCACTTACCAACTAGATGGTAATGTAGAAGAGATGCTCTACTTTTACAGCGACAATCAGGAATCATTTTATGGTGATTACATGACTTGGTAGAAACAAAATCTACAATACAAATGGCATACCCCCAAACTTGCCAACTAGGTGTTCATCAAAAAGAGATGACTTTTTTCAGCGAATTTTACAAGCAAAAAAATCTGAAAAAAATTATCAGCTTCATAAAATCTAACAACCTTACAAAATGTATAAATTTTCGCCTTCCAGCCATAAATTCCTGCCCGCAAATTCATCTTTCACGATTTGCGATAACATCACCACCACTGTCTCGTGTTGAGTATCTCAATCAGCCAACCAAAAGCTTAACAACAACACAGCGCAGAAGAAAAAAAAGTGCGAAAAACATCAACAGTCGCGAACACAACAACAAAACAAGCACATGAAAAGCTTGCCGGGCCGCGGAGTAAAAAAAGCATAACCACAAATTATTAAAATATGCGCGGAGATTTCACTTTCTTCGCGAGATGACCTTCGCGTGAGCCACGATTCGCAGAGTGGGAAAGAAGAAGATGGCTCGGCCCGCGGGTTCAAAGGTAAACATACCTTGCGAGTGCAAGGTGAGGCTCGTGTGAAAAAAAATACAACTTTCATGATGCAATTTGACGGTTTCGTGCCCGAGCGATTTGGTCTAATAGATAAACGTTCAAAATACATAGTTAAGGGTTAGGGTTGTGAAGCTCTTCTGTGAAATATGGGCTGTAGATCGCTGCATATCTCCACGCAACACCTAGTAAGTGTCGAGGTATGAAGTGATCTAGAGGTCATTCTAAAAGACCATCTAGCTAGTAAGTTTGAAGGTATGCATCGATCTCCAGGTCATACCTTCTTGAAGACTACCTAGCTAGTAACTTTGAAGGTATGCAGCGTTTATCAAGTCATACCTTCTAAAAGATCATGTAGCTGGTAAGTTTGAAGGTATGCCGTGATTCTCAAGTCATACCTTCTAAATGACCATCTAGCTGGTAAGTTTGAAGGTATGCAGCGATTCTCAAGTCATACCTTCTAAAAAACCATCTAGCTGGTAAGTTTAGAGGTATGCAGCGATTCTCAAGTCATATCTTCTAAATGACCATCTAGATGGTAAGTTTGAAGGTATGCAGCGATTCTCAAGTCATATCTTCTAAAAGACTATCTAACTGGTAAGTTTGAAGGTATGCAGCGATTCTCAAGTCATACCTTCTAAAAGACTATCTAACTGGTAAGTTTGAAGGTATGCAGCGTTTATCAAGTCATACCTTCTAAAAGACCATCTAGCTGGTAACTTTGAAGGTATGCAGCGTTTATCAAGTCATACCTTCTAAAAGATCATGTAGCTGGTAAGTTTGAAGGTATGCCGTGATTCTCAAGTCATACCTTCTAAATGACCATCTAGCTGGTAAGTTTGAAGGTATGCAGCGATTCTCAAGTCATACCTTCTAAAAGACCATCTAGCTGGTAAGTTTGAAGGTATGCAGCGATTCTCAAGTCATGCCTTCTAAAAGACTATCTAACTGGTAAGTTTGAAGGTATGCAGCGTTTATCAAGTCATACCTTCTAAAAGACCATCTAGCTGGTAACTTTGAAGGTATGCAGCGATTCTCAAGTCATATCTTCTAAATGACCATCTAGATGGTAAGTTTGAAGGTATGCAGCGATTCTCAAGTCATATCTTCTAAAAGACTATCTAACTGGTAAGTTTGAAGGTATGCAGCGATTCTCAAGTCATACCTTCTAAAAGACTATCTAACTGGTAAGTTTGAAGGTATGCAGCGTTTATCAAGTCATACCTTCTAAAAGACCATCTAGCTGGTAACTTTGAAGGTATGCAGCGTTTATCAAGTCATACCTTCTAAAAGATCATGTAGCTGGTAAGTTTGAAGGTATGCCGTGATTCTCAAGTCATACCTTCTAAATGACCATCTAGCTGGTAAGTTTGAAGGTATGCAGCGATTCTCAAGTCATGCCTTCTAAAAGACCATCTAGCTGGTAAGTTTGAAGGTATGCGCGATTCTCAAGTCATGCCTTCTAAAAGACTATCTAACTGGTAAGTTTGAAGGTATGCAGCGTTTATCAAGTCATACCTTCTAAAAGACCATCTAGCTGGTAACTTTGAAGGTATGCAGCGTTTATCAAGTCATACCTTCTAAAAGATCATGTAGCTGGTAAGTTTGAAGGTATGCCGTGATTCTCAAGTCATACCTTCTAAATGACCATCTAGCTGGTAAGTTTGAAGGTATGCAGCGATTCTCAAGTCATACCTTCTAAAAGACCATCTAGCTGGTAAGTTTGAAGGTATGCAGCGATTCTCAAGTCATGCCTTCTAAAAGACTATCTAACTGGTAAGTTTGAAGGTATGCAGCGTTTATCAAGTCATACCTTCTAAAAGATCATGTAGCTGGTAAGTTTGAAGGTATGCCGTGATTCTCAAGTCATACCTTCTAAATGACCATCTAGCTGGTAAGTTTGAAGGTATGCAGCGATTCTCAAGTCATACCTTCTAAAAGACCATCTAGCTGGTAAGTTTGAAGGTATGCAGCGATTCTCAAGTCATGCCTTCTAAAAGACTATCTAACTGGTAAGTTTGAAGGTATGCAGCGTTTATCAAGTCATACCTTCTAAAAGACCATCTAGCTGGTAACTTTGAAGGTATGCAGCGTTTATCAAGTCATACCTTCTAAAAGATCATGTAGCTGGTAAGTTTGAAGGTATGCCGTGATTCTCAAGTCATACCTTCTAAATGACCATCTAGCTGGTAAGTTTGAAGGTATGCAGCGATTCTCAAGTCATACCTTCTAAAAGACCATCTAGCTGGTAAGTTTGAAGGTATGCGCGATTCTCAAGTCATGCCTTCTAAAAGACTATCTAACTGGTAAGTTTGAAGGTATGCAGCGTTTATCAAGTCATACCTTCTAAAAGACCATCTAGCTGGTAACTTTGAAGGTATGCAGCGTTTATCAAGTCATACCTTCTAAAAGATCATGTAGCTGGTAAGTTTGAAGGTATGCCGTGATTCTCAAGTCATACCTTCTAAATGACCATCTAGCTGGTAAGTTTGAAGGTATGCAGCGATTCTCAAGTCATACCTTCTAAAAGACCATCTAGCTGGTAAGTTTGAAGGTATGCAGCGATTCTCAAGTCATGCCTTCTAAAAGACTATCTAACTGGTAAGTTTGAAGGTATGCAGCGTTTATCAAGTCATACCTTCTAAAAGATCATGTAGCTGGTAAGTTTGAAGGTATGCCGTGATTCTCAAGTCATACCTTCTAAATGACCATCTAGCTGGTAAGTTTGAAGGTATGCAGCGATTCTCAAGTCATACCTTCTAAAAGACCATCTAGCTGGTAAGTTTGAAGGTATGCAGCGATTCTCAAGTCATGCCTTCTAAAAGACTATCTAACTGGTAAGTTTGAAGGTATGCAGCGTTTATCAAGTCATACCTTCTAAAAGACCATCTAGCTGGTAACTTTGAAGGTATGCAGCGTTTATCAAGTCATACCTTCTAAAAGATCATGTAGCTGGTAAGTTTGAAGGTATGCCGTGATTCTCAAGTCATACCTTCTAAATGACCATCTAGCTGGTAAGTTTGAAGGTATGCAGCGATTCTCAAGTCATACCTTCTAAAAGACCATCTAGCTGGTAAGTTTAAAGGTATGCAGCGATTCTCAAGTCATACCTTCTAAAAGACTATCTAACTGGTAAGTTTGAAGGTATGCAGCGTTTATCAAGTCATACCTTCTAAAAGACCATCTAGCTGGTAAGTTTGAAGGTATGCAGCGTTTATCAAGTCATACCTTCTAAAAGATCATGTAGCTGGTAAGTTTGAAGGTATGCCGTGATTCTCAAGTCATACCTTCTAAATGACCATCTAGCTGGTAAGTTTGAAGGTATGCAGCGATTCTCAAGTCATGCCTTCTAAAAGACCATCTAGCTGGTAAGTTTGAAGGTATGCGCGATTCTCAAGTCATGCCTTCTAAAAGACTATCTAACTGGTAAGTTTGAAGGTATGCAGCGTTTATCAAGTCATACCTTCTAAAAGACCATCTAGCTGGTAACTTTGAAGGTATGCAGCGTTTATCAAGTCATACCTTCTAAAAGATCATGTAGCTGGTAAGTTTGAAGGTATGCCGTGATTCTCAAGTCATACCTTCTAAATGACCATCTAGCTGGTAAGTTTGAAGGTATGCAGCGATTCTCAAGTCATACCTTCTAAAAGACCATCTAGCTGGTAAGTTTGAAGGTATGCAGCGATTCTCAAGTCATGCCTTCTAAAAGACTATCTAACTGGTAAGTTTGAAGGTATGCAGCGTTTATCAAGTCATACCTTCTAAAAGATCATGTAGCTGGTAAGTTTGAAGGTATGCCGTGATTCTCAAGTCATACCTTCTAAATGACCATCTAGCTGGTAAGTTTGAAGGTATGCAGCGATTCTCAAGTCATACCTTCTAAAAGACCATCTAGCTGGTAAGTTTGAAGGTATGCAGCGATTCTCAAGTCATGCCTTCTAAAAGACTATCTAACTGGTAAGTTTGAAGGTATGCAGCGTTTATCAAGTCATACCTTCTAAAAGACCATCTAGCTGGTAACTTTGAAGGTATGCAGCGTTTATCAAGTCATACCTTCTAAAAGATCATGTAGCTGGTAAGTTTGAAGGTATGCCGTGATTCTCAAGTCATACCTTCTAAATGACCATCTAGCTGGTAAGTTTGAAGGTATGCAGCGATTCTCAAGTCATACCTTCTAAAAGACCATCTAGCTGGTAAGTTTAAAGGTATGCAGCGATTCTCAAGTCATACCTTCTAAAAGACTATCTAACTGGTAAGTTTGAAGGTATGCAGCGTTTATCAAGTCATACCTTCTAAAAGACCATCTAGCTGGTAAGTTTGAAGGTATGTCATACCTTCTAAAAGACAATCTAGCTGGTAAGTTTAGAGGTAAACTATCCAATCCCTTTTCAAACGTAGAATTCCAATATCCCACGCGGGAAGAGCGCCGGGAAATGGACCCATTGCGGAGCGGAAATTACCCGATAGGCAACAAGATTGAGCTCTCCCTCTTATTTCCAACTCACTGATCAATTTCGCTCGCCACTCCAATCAAATCCGATGGGTTCAACCTCACCCCGCTATAATCAATCGTGACTCGGGTAATTGTAAACATTTGCCATTGTGATGCAGTCCGTCACTTTCTCGCAATTTTGCACGATCGAGCGCGGAGATTGTTAACGTGTGCAACAATGTAAGCGGCGACGTGGTGACATTTGGCGGTGAAATTGATGTAACATTACAAAGTATTGAAAGCAATGACATTTCAATTTGACATCGTGAAATAAAAATCGCAAACAAGACAGATGATAACGAGAGATGCAAGGAAGTCAACTCCGCGATGAATCGCACAAGTAATTTGATCCAACTCACGTGCCCAGACTTGAGCTGGTTTGTTGGTCACCTCAATTTCATCGGATCCGAGTTAGAGTCAAACAGAGAAGGAGAGGGAAATGAACCGTCCATGTTCGATATTATTGAAAGCGAAATGTGTAATAACAATAATTATCCGTCAATTATGAAATCGAATCGGTCGGCGTGTGACGTGAAATGGGAGTGTCGATGTGTGTGCGTGAATTTGTGGAAAAGAGATAAAAATTACATGTGAGTAATAATGATGTCGACGGATGTAAGAATGCACTGTTAAAAATATAACATTGAGTCATCTCTTCAAAGAACATCTAGCTAGTAAGTGTAAGGGGGTATGCCACAATTTAGACCTAACCTAAAAAAAAATCAACAACTTTTTTTTTCTCAGTGCCCAACGGCTTGACACCGGCCTGTGCAATCTACCACACCGCGTGCAACATGATTTTGTTTATCTCCGATTTCTTCTAGACGGTGGCCAGCACCACCGGCGAGCTGACGTTGTGTATCTCGGTAGCGACTTATTCTCTGCACTCTTGTTGGATGCAATAAGATCGTGATTTTATCATTTTCGATTCTGGTGCGGGGAGGCGGAGTCTGTCCACGGGAAGGAGGTCGAGTTGAGGTGAAGGAGGTTGTTGTTTTCGGTTGACTCAGCAGATACCACCATAAAAACATAAAAATACAGCGAGTTGTAAATTTACATCTTTTTGATGTAATTTTACATGAATCAACAAGTAAAATTTAAATTGAATCACAGCGAAAAAAAAGGTGAATGTAATTTTACCTACTTGCTCATGTAAATTTACACATTTCTTATGTTTGAAATTATATGTCACAAATATGTAATTTTACTTCAGAAACTGTGTAAAATTACACCAGCGGGGTAAAGTTGCAACTGTTTCGACGTAATTATTTTTTCCATCACAATTTATGTAAAATTACATCAAAAAGAGGTAAATTTACAACTCGCGGTATCCACTCTTAATCAAACAGTGTTTCTCTCTGTTCAAAGGAGGAAAATTGCCGCAAATGACATTTGCTAGCTTGCAGCAGCATTGACTCTACTGGTCAGTCGCCGGGGAGTTTTAAATTGCATTGCGCGAAGGGTAATTTGCAGATTTTTTCTCTCTCTCTCTCTCTCTCTCTCTCTCTCTCTCTTTGATCGCAATTTCATGTCGACATTTGGCCTCATTCTTGGGCGTTCGCGATCGCGTTCGTCGATATTCGCAGTTTCGGATACCCTATTGATAAAAGTTTCTTAGAATTCTGAGATTTAAAAAAGGTAAAAAAAATAAAACATAAATTTATGTATATTTAAAAAATTTCAAAAAATAAATAAATAAAATTTTGACTAAAACTGCCCCTAAGCCCGCTAGATTGGGTCGCGGGGCCACCGAAAGATCGAGGAAAATTGATTAGCAGCTCAATTGTGCGGTTTGGCGGCTCGCGGGAACGAATTAAATCTATTAAACCGAACGGACAGATGTCGCCCTTGTCGAACCGACGATCGATCGCCGCGCCCCCTACAGATCGATTGCAAATTGCGGCCAAAGTTGGGATCGGAAAATGTTGTTTTTTTTTTAATTTTATTTTTGTTTGATTTTCTTTGATTTCTTTGATTTCTTTGATTTCTTTGATTTCTTTGATCTCTTTGATTTCATTGATTTCTTTGATTTCTTTGATTTCTTTGATTTCTTTGATTTCTTTGATTTCTTTGATTTCTTTGATTTCTTTGATTTCTTTGATTTCTTTGATTTCTTTGATTTCTTTGATTTCTTTGATTTCTTAGATTTCTTTGATTTCTGACTTCTGACTTCTTTGACTTTGACTTCTGACTTCTTTGACTTTGATTTCTTTGACTTCTGACTCTTTGATTTCTGACTTCTGATTTCTTTGACTTCTGACTTCTGACTTCTGACTTCTGACTTCTGACTTCTGACTTCTGACTTCTGACTTCTGACTTCTGACTTCTGACTTCTGACTTCTTTGACTCTGACTTCTGACTTCTGACTCTTTGACTTCTGACTTCTGACTTTGACTTCTTTGATTTCTTTGATTTCTTTGATTTCTTTGATTTCTTTGATTTCTTTGATTTCTTTGATTTCTTTGATTTCTTTGATTTCTTTGATTTCTTTGATTTCTTTGATTTCTTTGATTTCTTTGATTTCTTTAATATATTTTTTCGATTTCTTTTTCGATTTTTTTTGACTTCTTTTTATTTTCATTAATTTCATTGATTTCTTTGATTCTTTGGATTTTGTTTTTTTAACTTGAAATTGAAAAATAAAGCAACCTAAGGCCATGCCGCCATTTTCAAACCAAATACTGTCACTCCGGAACCGGCAACCGATGGCCAATCGGGGACGATTCTTGGTTTAGCATAAAACCTTATCATGCGACATATCAAACTTCATGAAATCGAAAGACCAGCTGAATTCATGCCGTCGTTCCTTGAAAGTTTGGTCCACTCCGGAACCGGTTACCGGTGGTCAATCGGGGACACTTTCGGAGTTTGCATGTAATCCTATCATGCGACATATCAAACTTCGTGAAATTGGATGAAAAAACGATTTAAGGTTATGCCGATGCTCTCGGAACAAACTTGCCCACTCCGGAACCGGTTACCGGTGGTCAATGAGGGACACTTCCAGAATATGCAAGTTTCCCTATCTTGCGACATCTCAAACTTCATGAAATTGAAAGTTAAGAGAATTTGAAGTCACGCCGCCATGCCCTGACCAAAGCTGGTCACTTCGGAACCGGTTACCAGTGTTCAATGGGGGACACATTCGGAACATGAACGTTGCCCTGTCATGCGACAGTTCAAACTTCATGAAATTGAAAGTTATCACGATCTAAGGTTATGCCGTTGTTCTCGGACCAAAACTGGTCACTCCGGAACCGGTTACCGGTGGTCAATGAGGGACACTTTCGGAATGTGAAAATTACCCTGTCATGCGACATCTCAAACTTCATGAAATTGAAAGTTTTCGCAATCTGAGGTTATGCTGATGTTCTCGGACCAAAACTGATCACTCCAGAACCGGTTCCCGGTGATCAATAGGGGACACATCCGGAATGTGAAAGTTACCGTATCATGCGACATCTCAAACTTCATGAAATTGAAATTTACCGCGATCTAAGGTAATGCCAACTTTTTCGGACCAAAGATGGTCACTCCGGAACCGGTTACCGGTGGTCAATCGGGGACACTTTCGGAGTTTGCATGTAATCCTATCATGCGGCATATCAAACTTCGTGAAATTGGATGAAAAAATGATTTATGTTTATGCCGATGCTCTCGGAACAAACCTGGCCACTCCAGAACCGATTCCCGGTGGCCAATAGGGGACACTTACGGAATAGAAAAGTTACCCTATCATGCGACATCTCAAACTTAATGAAATTGAAAGTTATCGCGATCTAGGATTATGCCAATGTTCTCGGATCAAACCTGGCCATTCCGGAACCGGTTACCGATGGCCAATGAAGGACACTTTCGGAAAATGCAAGGTACCCCATCATGCGACGTATCAATCTTCATGAAATTGAAAGACAATTCACTTTTAGATCACGCCGTTAACCTAAGACCAAATTTAAAGACTTCAAAAAAGGACGGCATCGATTTTTTCGAATAAATCTACAAACAAAGGTGTGAAAAAAGACATTTTCTCACACAAGCCAAACTCAGTACTCTCCACTATCAAAATTTCACAACTCAACTCCACAATCCGTACAGAGTACACCAAGGAATGCAACTTCGATATTTTTTTCTGCTGACCCAAAAATGGCTCCACCAGGGTCGTCGTCGTCGTCGTCTTCGCTCGATATGCACAGTTCCATTCTTTCCCGTCCGCACGAAGCGACTGAACTCGAACTTTTTCCCGCGATCGATCAGACTTTTAAATCAACTTCTGCAGCGGCGGAGGTGCGGCGTGTGATACTTGCTGGCTTTTCGCTACTGGAATTCACCCCAAAAAAGGGACGCCAAGACCGCTCCGAAAAATTGACGGAATGAACATTCCGGTTTCATTTCTGTGGCGCAAAAACCGGCCCTGATGGATGTGCGAACATTTCAGGGATTTATGTCACTGCTGGACTGCTTTTTAAAATGTTTATTTTTAGTGGGAATGTATGTCACGTCAATTGCTGTCAATTATACGTGAAATTGAGCTGGAATTCCTTCGGCTTTCAATTAAGCCCCCCTCACTAAATAAACATCAACCTGAAGTTCCGGGATTTCTTCGGAGGGGGGGGACCAAGATATCAGAGTGCATCTCGTAGCAGCGATTAATCAGCAAATCTGGTGTGCCCGGGCTAGGTTTTATAACCCGTTGACTATTAATTACAAAGTCTGGCTGGTGGCTTTGGCTACTTGTTATTAGTCCTTCTCTCTTAGTTAGTTAGTCGCTGAGCAGCCGCGGAAAATTATGCCCTCAAGGGCTAATAAACATTCACTCCGGTCAACGGGGATGTTGTTGGCACAGCTGGGGAGCGCGATTTGATGAAGTGCTCATCGAATCGGCATAGACAAGTGGATCTAGCAGTTTTATTTTCATCAATTTCGAAATCAAAATAAAAACAAAATATGCAAAACTGAAAACAGCGAAACATGATTTTAATGTAATTTTACATTAATGATTAAAAAATAAAATTACTTTGAAAAGACAAAAATTTAACCTTACGTAATTTTACAAAATTTGTACTACATCTGCTTCACTTTTCTACATCAAAAACTGGTGAAATTTACAGCTTTTCTATGTCATGTAATTTTTACAGCTTAATTCAAGTAAAATTACATATTTTTTCAATGCAGCTCACACCCATCTTTCGGAGGGATTCGACACTCTGTGCTGGGGTTCGCTGCATTAATTACAGAAATCTGTCACTTCCCCCTCTTTTCCTCTACTCTCCTTTTTGTGTCATCTCTCTACACTGCAGTTTGTTTGTTTGGGCTTCGGGGGAAAATCCGCGGAAAAATAATAAAATTAAAACACACACACGTTGACGGAGGGTGCGCCAAAAAAGATCAATCCGCGGTGATAACCGAGTTTGGCCCCGAAGCCCAAAGACACACAAGCGGCGTTGAAAGGCTGGATTTTTTGTTTCGTTGGATTTCGGTTGTTGACAGAGAGGTGTGCGTTTTTTTTTTGCTCGGTTGAGTAAGAGAAATTTGGCTGACAATTTTCGTCGTAATGACGATATTGTCATAATTGGGGACTATCAAATTGTAAATTTTATTTAAAGACTGAAATAATTGAACTAAAAAAGCATTGAGGTTGAGATTACATGTAAATTTACAAATGTTAGATGTAATGTATCATTACCTACTTTTACATGCAAGGAAATTTTGATCAAGACTCGTCGAAAGCAATAAAAGAAAATTTACTCAAGAAGACATGTAAATTTACATGATTGTAAAATCAGTTAAAATTCCATGTAAGTTAAACAGAGACCAGTTTAACTTTGAATAACATAGTTGTGCAGAAGGTATTAAGATTCTCTACTTGAGATTTTCTACTTAATGTGAATTTACCTGACTGTAAATTTTTCCTGGATTGCATGTAACCATTACGGAGAATAGTTTTACTTTAAATAACAGGTAAATTTTACCATACCAGTGAAGTTAAAATTTTGAATTCCCTCGAAATCGAAATAATGTGCTATAAATGGCTCCTGCCAAATTTCCATGATTTCTCAAGTAAGTTTAAGCTGTTGAGGGTTAGTGTTAAACAAATCGTGTTAAATTGTCTGTTGAAATAATGTTTAATTGGAACTAACTCGAAATGGTAATGATGCATCACATGTAATATCAGTTGCACGTATATTTCCATTTTTAATGACATTCAAAAATATTACATCATTTATAATGTAAAATTTGGATTTTGTTCTTGGTGCCCATGTTTTTGACAAATACTTTCTTGGTTTTAGAAAAAAAAAACAGCATTTCTCAGCGATTCTCAACCTTCGTCTACACAGAAAAAAATATGTGAATTTACTCGACACGGAAAAAATGAATCACATGTAAACTCAGTTGATGTAAACTTGAGATTTGACGTAAACGGTTGAATCACACGTAAAATTATGTTTTAACGTATAATTTGTTGCAAATTTACATCAAATTATATTTAAATTTAAATGTTTAATGACGTGCAAAAGTGTTACATGATAAATGATGTAACATTCGGAAATATTTTTTTTTGTTACTCCCGTTAAGAATCGCTGCTCTAAAAAATACTGAATTTCGACAATGTATTTTTGATTGATTTTGGAATTATGATTCAACTATCAAATGCCAAAAAAAAGTTTAAAATTGAGATCGCTACATAGATTTTTCCAGCAACATTAACATTTTTAAGCACGCCCGGAATTGCTGTTACCGTGCTTCCAAATTTTGTGTGAAAATGTCAGTGTGCTTTTATTTTTCCATTTACAGTAGTTATTAGTATGCAAGGCTTTAGTTTGAAGGAATTGCTTTATAAATTCTTAAGTTTTTCTAGAAAAAAAAAACATTACATGAAATCTTTTGTAAATTTACCTTTTAACATGTAAACTTGATTGATTTGGTACATTAAATAGTCATGAAAAAAAATATATATATATATATATATCCTTATTTTCGCTGAGTCCTGACAGATGTGTCTCTAAAATTTACATGTAATCTTTGGTGAAGATACAAAACAAGTAACCTTTCTTAAATTTAATTCACATGCCATGTAACACTAAACATAAGAAAATTTCTTTGAAGCTGAAAAAGAATGTGTGATTTATCACTAAATTGTTAATAATTTTTTTACATGCCATCTTGTGCACATAAAACATATCATTGCAAGGAAATGAAAAATAGCCCGTTTCAGTGTAAAAAAATCATACGAAATTTTATGTCAATTTCCTGTGAACTGATGAATAAATGTATCTACATAATTTTCAGAGAGTCCTGACAGAAATGTCAGTCACTTAAATTTACATGTCATCTTTGACAAAGATACATAACATGTAATATTTTATCATTTTCCTGGAAACTAAATAATACAATGAAATATGTTCATTTCACCATTTTTTATAGTTTCATTACATGCAATTTGTGTAGTTGATTTAAATGAAAACAACACTTTTTCAAGAAAAAAACGTTTAAGCGAATGTCTGTTAAATTTACATGCATTTTTAGGTAAAAACACACTACATGTAATATTTAACTTGAAATTGACAAGTCTGGTTACACTATTCATAAATAAATTTCGTAGAATGTTTAAATTGTAAAAAAGATTAGTATTTAACACAAAAAAATTCATAATTTTTTACATGCAATCTTATGTAATACATTTCATGGTCAGGAAATAAAATTAAAAAAAGGAAAAAATCGTTTCAAAATTAGCAAATTGTTTTGTATTTGCTTTTTCAATATTAAATTCCAAAAAATCCAAAAATATGCCTCAATGAAATTTAATATTTTCAAGAACCACCCTAGCAGTTAATCCAAAAAACACAGAAAAAACTCGAGCAAAAAATCGATAACTTATCGTGATGCACGCATTCGCGTCCGCTACTTTTGCCGGTACACTGTGTGAGCAGTGAGCCATGTACTTGGTGGGGGACACCAATTTCCAGAAGCAGTGCCAACGCGACGCGGGCACAATTATTCAAGAACGTGCCCCCGAAAATGGGCACAAAACAATGCCAACAGTCTGAAGAGATAAAAATTATCATATTAAAAACGTAGTCGTCGCAGCCCACCCTCCTTAAATTCAAGTCGCGATGGATTGGATTTGGAGGAAAGGATCAGGAGGTGGAAAACCGAGAAAGGAAGGAAGTATTCGGAAGGGTACACAGAACACACGTAGTACAAAAAGGATGGCCAAATATGGTGCGGTACGATAAGGCTCTCGAGAGCCACCAGCTTTTTTTGCACGTCGTCGTCGTCGTGGCGGATTTGCCAGGCAGGCCCGGTTTTGTACGGTCGTCCTTCGCTTCGTTGAGGAGCAAGCTCTCTCGGAAGCAGATTTCAGAAGCACTTCTTTTCAGGCTGAAGGGTGCAAGCGCGATTGATGGTAAGAGTGTAATTAGCGGCGCAAGAGTTCATTGAAAGGGAGCGGATCATTACAGTTGATTTCATGTAATGATGCTTTGATTTTTTGGTATATCTTGAAAAAGTATAATTTTCACCTAAAGTTTCATGTATACAGACAATTCTGTTAAGAGTCATCAAAAAATAATTCATTATTAATTAGGAAGACATGTAATTTTACAATGATATCATGTAAATCTACGTGACTGTTCATTGGAATGCATGTAAATTTTACAGGAGTTGATTTTACATGGGATAACAAGTATATACAGTATCAACGAAGTTGATGCCACGCCATTTTTCAAACATGTAAAATTACATGAAAATCATGTGCACCCCAAAAACTTTCCGTGCAATTCCACGTAATCAAGTGGTGGATCATTAACGGGGCCCGATTTCGCTTCTGATTACCAACTCCGGGGAAGTTGCGGTTTCGCGATTGTGCTGCGGTCGTCGGAACAGGTTCCCGCTCAAAACTGACAGCATTTCGCATCTGTCATGTTTTGTCACACGCGCGCGCGGTAAAAGTTGTGGACGGTTTAAATTTCGGACAACTTTTTCAAATTTGCGGTCGATTGCAAAAAGTTTCACAGTTCCTTTTTTTGTTGTTTTTGGCAAACTGGAACAAATCCCAACCCGTTGTTGCTTGCAAGCTGTTAACTACCGGGACTCACGCGACTTGACAACTCTATATTCCCTGTCGTTTCCTTCCTCCTGGTTGGACCTCCTTCTAATGAACCAACGCAAATCCCCGCTGCTGGCCAGCGCACAAGTATCAAATTTCGAGAGCGTCGACGTCAAACGTCTTCTTCTTTTTGGGGGGAAACTTTTGTTTACCCTCTCGGAACTTGAAGCCGGTTGGAGTTTTTTCGTTACGACTTTCAAGAAATTGTTTAGTTTCGTCCCAGAAAAAAAAACCGACACCGCACCAGCCGGTCAAACTGTGATGTGTGATTTTGGGATTCATGGCACTGCAGGCGCGACTCGACCCGGTTGTGTTCTGTTTATTCTTCCCCGAAAGGGGTTAGAACCGGTTGCTGTCAGCGCAGCGATTTCTTAATCTTGGCCTTTTTAGAATGCCACTGAGCTGGAGAATGGCCATAACTGTAAACTTTTTGGCACGTTCGGCAATTTTACGATCACAACACAAGTCCAATTAAGTCGAGCGGCCGACCTGATTGGAGTTGGGTTTTTTACGTGGATCGGGATGGAACGTAAAATTACGTACAAGGGAAAATTACTCGCAATTTCAGTAACTATAGTTTGCAAAATTCAAAGAAATTTTGTTTACAAATACATTGCGTCAAATTCAATCATTCACAATATTTACATGTATTTTGATGTAATTTTACACTGTTTCTGTTTTTTGCATACTTTCTCGATAATGGCATATTAAGATTTGTTTTCACTAAAATTTCCGGTCAAACAATGTTTGTACCATTTGGCAGTTAAAAAAAAGTTACATGCATTTCATGTAATTTTAAATTGTTTCAGTTTTAAGATCCTTTCTTGATCATGACTTATGTGACGTTCTTTTCACTGAAATTTCAAGTCAAACAATTCAGGATCTTATTACATGTAAACAATGCAACAGTTGAAAAAATTACATGCGTTTTCATGTAATTCAAAATTGCGCCGTATTTTCACTCAAATTTCAGATCAAACAAATGATACTTAAATTAATTGTAAACAATGCATTGAAACAGTTGAAAAATTACATGCATTTTCATGTAATTCAAAATAACTTCAGTCTTTTGCATCCCTTCTTCATCACGACGTATTTTGACGTTCTTTTCACTTACATTTTAGCCAAAAAAAACACTTCTTACAACCCTCAACAAAACTTCAAACCGCGAAAATCTCTCCCCTTCTTTTTGAATCAAAAAAAAAAAATACACAGAAATTGTCACGCCATTTTAAAGCTTAGCGAGAGCCCATCGTGTAAATCCTCTAAAACTCTTCCTCAATGCAATGCATTTCAGCAGTCGCGTAAATCCCGTAATACCCTGACGATGGCACTCCTGGCGCGAAGAGGGCACTTGTCCGACGAGGTGTGCGCGCGCGCGCGATAAGGGTGAGCTGGATTGTTTAATTAAATATTGTTCCTCTGACGCCACTAACGCGCTGGTGACTCTGATGGGGTAGAAATTGTGTCTCGTTGAGTTGAGAAACGTGTGGCGTATTTGGAAAAGGATTTGTTTTGGGATTTTACTTGGGTGGAAGATTGCATCCGGGTTTTGTTGATTTTTTTTAAGGGGAAATGGAACATTTTGCAGATTTACTGAGGTTTAATTAGAAGTTTCGTTTTAGAGCCTACTTTACAACAATTATTATGTTTTTTTTTTGTATTTAAAACAAGGTCTTAAAATGCTTCAGAGTTTACCCGTAATTATAGATGTTTTGCTTGAGCGTGTAGCTGTCAGATTAAGGTAACGATACACGCTCATCGAATGTTACTTATTTATGTTTTTATTTTATTTTTACCTTCACACTTTGTGAAAATCTTTTCACTATAGGATTATTTGTTTCAATTAATTTCAAGCGTTTTTCAGAATATTTTTTTGAGCTTTTGTTGACAAAATTTACCCACATTTGGTATTGTTTCTAATGAGCTAATCTTATCAGCGTGTATCTGTCAATTCTTGTTTACATTGAACACACTAATAAAAAAACTTTTTTTTTAGTTATTTTCTATCAGATTTCGAAAAGAACCGACTCTTCTAAACCATTTTTTGACGGATTTCATTGTATTAATGTCTACAGTTTTGGAGAAAAAATAATTGAAATTTCCTCAAACTAGAGTCAGAACTAACTCATATTTGGTGCTGTTTTTCGCCAGCGTGCATCTTTCAAATCAATGTAAACAAACATGTTCGCCCAAAGCTGCTAATTTTTGGGTTATTTTCTCTGAGATTTCATTAAAAAAACGAACTTTTTGAAAACGAGTTTTGTTAGTTTTCGTTATTTATTCCTGAATGACTAACTTAAGATTAGGAAAAATTAGGGATGAAATTTCCTTAAACTAGAGTCATAAATCACCCATAGTTTAAGCTGTTGCTTGTGAGCTTGTATCTGTCAAATCAATGTAAACAAATACACTTATCGAAAACTATCAAAAATAACTGATTTTTGGGTTATTTTTCTCATAAAATGACTTTTGTTATTTTATTTTTATTTATTTTTAAAATAACCCATATTTTGTCCTGTTACTCGTAAGCGGACATCTGTCAAATTAATGTAAACAAAACCACTCTTCAAAAATGACTTATTTCTGAACTATTTTCTCAGGTCAAATTTAGAAGTGAAATTCCCTCAAACTAGAGTCTGAATTAATGTCATCGCTGAAAAAAACGCATTTTTTGAAAATAAGTCTTTTAAGTTTGAATTTTTGAATGACTGGCGCAAGTTTACGAAAATTCTCTCAAACTAGAGTAATAAAATACCCATAATTTATGCTGTTCCTTGTGAGCGTGCATCTGTCAAATCAATGTAAAGACACTGATCGAAAAAAAAACTAATTTCTGAGTAATTTTCTCTTATATGTCGTGAAAAAACTCGATTTTTTTTGCAAATGAATTTTGAAATCTTTAAATTAACTTCATTTGAATGTTTTTGATAAAAAAACGTGAAATTTCCTCAAATTGATCAAATTGAAAATTTATTGAATCAAATTAAATTTTGAGCAGTTTTAGGTGAGCAAGCATTTGTCAAATAAATCAATGTAAACAAACACAATCATGAAATCTTATACAAAAATGACTTTTTGAAAAAAGAGTTTCAACATCAAAATGAATGTTTATTTTTGAATGATGAACTGACTTAAGTTTCGGAAAATATTAATGAGAAATGCCCTCAAACTAGAGTCAGAATTTACCCATATTTGGTACTATTTAACAAGAGCGTGCATCTGTCAAACAACAAACACGATAATCCAAAATAGGAAATTTCAGAGTTATTTCCTCCCAGATTTGAAAAGAATCACATTGAAATATGTTTCAGCAGTTTTCATTTTATTCTTTTTCATGATTGAGTTTTTTAGTTACTTTTTCTCAGATCTTGTTAAAAAAAATACGAACCATTCTGAGTTTCGAGAACATTCATTTTGTTCTTTTTTCAACAAGTTAAGGTGAGTAATTTTTATTTTTATTTTTTGGAAAAGTGAAATTCACTCAAACTAGAGTAGGAATTTACGCATTTTGATTATGTTTAACGTGAGCGTGCAACTGTCAAACAATTTATTCTGAGTTTTTGTTTTTCTCTCAGATTTAACTGAAATAGCCAAACTATTCCAAAAATCAATTTAGAAGCATCATTTTCATTAATTATTGATTGACTAAACCAAGACTCTAGAAAATTCACTCAAAGAAGAGCCGGTATTTACCCATACTCGCTGTTATTTCACGTGTTCGTGCATCTGTTCAATTAATGTAAACAAACACGCTAATTCAAAATTACTGATTTGTAATTTTTGTCTTCCAAGATTTCGGAAAAAATACAGTTGAAAAAACGATTTTAAGTTGTTTTTGTTTAATTTTTTTGTTTATTTTAATGACTGACTCTAGTTTTGGAAAAATTAGCGAAATTCCTCAAATTGTGCGCTGTTTGAAGTAAGCGTGCGTCTATCAAATTATTATAAACAAACACGCTAATAAACAAAAATCTGAGTTATTTTGTCGGAGTCTTTGTGATAATGAGTTTAGCTAATTTTCATTTCATTTAATTCTACTAAAATTTTGAAAAAATAAAAACAAAGTTTACTCAAACTAGATTCAGAATTTACCCATATTTAGAGCTATTTCTCATAATCGTGCATCTGTCAAATCAATGTAAACAAACACGTCATTCAGAATAACCAGTTTATTTTTTGACTGTTTTAGAAGTGATATTCACTTACAGCTAAACAAATATTCTTTAAATTCTGTTATTTTTGGATAACCGTGCGTGTTTACATAATTTTGACAGATACACGTTAAAGTGAAAAATCAAGAAATGCTTTAAATAGGGAAGAATTCAGCAGCTTTTGGATATAATTGTTCGAGCTTCAAGAATGATTAGAAAAAGTTGAATAATAATCATAAAGTGGTAATGAATTGTAACTTGAAGAATCGGTTGTTTCTTTATTTTTCAGAGATTGTTGAGGAAAATTTTGAAGATTTATCATTTAAATAAAAAAATGAAAAAAAAATGCAAAGTGTTCAAAATTTTGGTTTACAAATCGTTGAATTGTTTGGCAAAAATATCAAACTTCTCACTTAATCTACGCACTTTTTATAAAATTCACTCCTTTTGTACAATTTCCTTCTGACCAGAACCGATTCCAAAATCCAATTTAATCCACCCCGGTCGATCTCACCTCAACAACTCGTGTATCTTCAAGGAGAGAACAATTAAATTGTTATTTCCTGACCCGCTGCTGGTTGATTTTTTTTTGCCACAATCCGAAGAACCACTTTCTTCAGCACTCTTTCTTGTTCGCGCAAGAATTATTTACGTTTTTTTTTTCTTCCCTCTCTATACTTCTTCACTTCGTACTTGGACGGTCTCAAGAAGAGTGCCTTTTCCCTCAGTGTAGAAAATTGTGCGCGAGGACTGTGAGTGTATTCGTGTGGAGGCCCCGCGTTTTCTTCTTTGTTTTTGTTATGATTACCTTTGCTGCTGGGTGCTGCTGCGTCTCTTCTTCAGCGAGGCCTCGACGTTCCTCCGGAAGGTGCTGCTGCTGTTTGAGAAGAAGCTAATTTTTTGCCTCTTTTCCAGAAGTAGTTGCACACACCAAGTTGAATATCGCGATTTATTCCTCTCTTCAATTTGAACTTCCACTTATTGGCGAATTTCACTCCACAAGCCAGCGATCGTTGAAGTGGCCAAAACGCTTCAAATCTGGCCTTATTTCCCCTTCTTGAGCATCCGTTTCTTCTCGCTGAAGTTAGCAAAAGTGATGCAAAATAGTTTTGCCCGACGAAACGCACTCAAATTTCCTAAACAAAACACAACACTCAGAAAAAAAATCTTTCTTCCTCGGGTTCACAGACCGCCCGCTCCGGGCGGTTCACTTCTGGTCGGGATGACCTTCCCCTCCGGCCGCTACCAACTCTTCACCCCGAACCAAGCAAGCCTTGGAATTCATCCGACCCGCTCGTTTTTCTTCACTTTTCCTTAGACTTCCGGACCGGACCAGCTATCCGGGTCCTGGCTAGAACCCACCGGCAAAACCGTAACGAAGTCGCGACGACGCGACGAAATCCGGGGGGAACAAATTTCACCTCGCAGCGTCGTCGGCTGCGATTCCTTTTTTTTTTTAATTCACGCAAAACTTTTCAAACTTCCAAAGTAACAATCCATTCGGGGGTCACAAAAAATCACGGATCGAATTTCACCGGCGGACGCGCGCGCGCGCGCGGGACTTCCGGAAAGGCAAGAAAACAGTAAATTTGGCCAGCAATTTGGCCCTCAGACACTCGAACGGAACGCGGGGCGCACACGGACGGACACGACGGACGACGGGAGCGCGTTCGGTTTTGCTTTCGCTTCCATCCACGGTCAAACTGAAACTGTCAGAAAGTTCGCTTGCCTTTTGGGTTGTGGGCACGGTGAACGGGAACTGCGCATATGTCAAGTTGGGGTTTGCACTTTTGAAGCGTTCGTTTAACACTTTTCAGATTTTTGTTTTCTGAGGCAGCAAAAACAATTTTTGTGTAAAACTATTTTTTGCCAAGTTCCAATTCACGGATTTTGTTTTGTACTTTTAAGGCTTGATTATGTGGAGGTCTTCAAAAGAACTTTAAATTCGTTTTCGAGTATTTAACCAAACCAAGAAAAAATTCGTTTATTTTATTTATTATTACTGTTACAACAATTTTTTTAGAGGACCATCCATAAACCACGTGGACACTTTTTTGAAAACCCTAAACCCTGAGAAATACTGCAGTGCTATACTTAAGGACGTATTAAGGAGCTATTACACTACCGCAAACAAACTCCCACTTTTTGCCAAACTCGCAAACAAGCAAAATAAATACAGGCTGACGTTTCAACAAACAAATGCTGTTTGCCTGCATTTGCCTGCAAGTGCAAGTTTGTTTGTTTGCCGTAGTTTAATAGCTCCTTAACAAGCTATCGTTTCCAATAAATTACAAGCTCACTCAGAGCTTCCGGCAGGAACGATAGCGCGTTTAAGTTTTCAATGTCTCATCCAAATAGCCTCAGCAACTAATTGTCCAATTTTCAATGTTAAAAAATAAAGCAGTTGTGAAATTTGAAGATCAACAACAAAAAGAATAAAAAAAATCCAACTTTTGGCTTGTGCTCTGTGCCTATAACTTTATAAACACCACTACAAAAGAGAGATATCGATGTCTTGAGGCAAAGTTCTCACAGACCGTTCTAGAAGGATTCTGGTAGAACCAGCTCTGCTAGAATACTTCGTGACTGGGAAGGCTCTAATGAACAACCGGCTAATCAAAAGCTGAGACAAATTCACATAAATAATCAAAACAAAATAATTTGGCCAACGAGCAAACTTAAAAGGTCCTCTGCTCACTCCTGCGGATGTTAACATATGGATTAAGTATTTAGGCTACTAAAATTTTCCCAATTGAAATGAAACGAAAACGAAACTATTGGCACTACGCCCCCCGGGGCATGGCCTTCCTCTAACGTGGGATTTCTGCTCCAGCGCCTCTGACGAGACAGGAGAAACCGGGACCGACGTTTTACTTCACCATCCGATAGAAGCTCAGTGGATAAGGCGGGAATCGAACCCGCGTCTCATAGCATCATCGGGATCGGCAGCCGAAGCCGCTACCCCTGCGCCACGAGACCCACTTTGAAATCCTTTTGCTAGAAATCTCAGGTGTATGTTCCTGCTTCAGTTCTCTACCTTTTTTAAAGGTCCTATACTGTCCATGATCACATAAATGTCCCATATGCATTATCAGCAAGTTAACATCAAAATGTTCGCATACCAGACCGATTGAAGCATGCTGCCTAGGTAACAAACAGTTTTAAACATTTTTTTTTTTCAATTCAATCCAAAATAGCAAAGTTTTATTTTTATGATTTGGATAAAAATGGTTCGTAACTGTATGTGACGAAAACTATGTCAACCTAATTGTGCTGATAAAAGTGCAAGGTGGCACTGCATGTGCACTCAATCCACAATGGGACTGATATTTGAACATTTTTCGGATGGGACAAACACACCTGCCGTTAATTTTCAAATCTTTGAAAAAAAATGTTTATGTTATCAGCTCAGCATAAAGTACTTCAATAGACGAAGATATGTCAATATTTACCTCAAAATTGACCAATATGCATATGGGACATTTATGCGAAAATGGGCAGTATCAAGGGGCTGGAAACTCTAATATTACTTAGGAATACTTAGTATACTAACGATATTCCAGTATACTTGTTAGTATACTAACCGAAAAGCAGTAAACTGTTAGTATATTATGATACTCTCAGTAGATTGGTTAAGTATACTGGCGATATGTAAAGAAAATAATAAGTATCCTTACATATATTTTGATATACTGGTTAACATAATAATTATAGCCCTAAGAGTTTCCAACCCCTTGGGCAGTATAAGCTTTTGGCTTTCATATGTTTATAGGACTTATTTAAAAAAAAACTCTTGATTTATTTAATAAAAAAAGGCATGCAATTTCAAATCACGTTTGCTTAAAATATTAGAATATTAGATTTTCGAATAAACGCAAACTTGGTAGAAATTATTGTAAATGCAGAGTAATGCATTTTAAATTGATTTAAGCTGATTACATTTGCAATTCAATTGAAGTTTTGAAGCTTTCAGAAAAAAAAATTTGCATGCTGATTATTTGGGCCGTTTTTGAAGGAGGGGGAAGGGAGTGTCAATAACTTTTCAAAATATGTGTATACAAAAATTAATATAAATTCCTTGAAATTAATAAAAAACTATAGTTTTTAAAATTAATCATTAAATTATTTTTAATATTGTTTAAACTTCTTAAAGCAACTTTAATTTCATGATCCTCCCCCCCCCCCCTTAAGAATAATCGGACACAAAAAAACAAATTGTTCGTTCTACAAAAAAAGTAAATCTTTCCCAAGTAACATTATTTGTCACCGATGCTTAATCCAGACAAGTTTGAAACAAACAAAATGAGTAGATACTACTAATGTGTAACCTTTGGCGTGACTGGAAAAGCGCAATTTGGAAGCTGATTTGAAACATCTTTCAAGTTAAGAAATTTGTTGAAAAAATGTTGTCAAAATGGTTCGATTAAGTTGTCAAAATAAGAAATTTTGTAAAGTTGTACCAGGTATGTTATGTTTAAGTTGCAGCAATTTTATGTTAACACGTTGATTTCAGTGTTTACTTGAAGTTAAGTTATTCTGTCAGATATTTCTTCCCCTCAACAAATGCAAAACATATTTAGGAATATTGATGTTTCAATTATGTTTTTGCTGATGATGAAAAAAATTACAAGTTCGAAAATGGTTTTCATTCCTTCTTCAGATTAGTATCTTATTATGGTAATTATAATGGTCATTAAACATCTGATTCAACTGCGAATTAACTTTCTTCGAACGAAATTTAATTATACTTTTAATTTTTTTTACGGGCCTTATTTTTTAAGGATATTTTGCCTTGAAAAATATTTCAAATTGCTGCAAAATAAATGCTAATGATTTTTTATCTATAAATACCTCAGATAGTCAGAAGAAAACCTCAAGCAATGAATAATGTGATTCATTTCAAACCAAATTTAATCAGTTTAATTGCATAATTCTGGGACAATTTAATTTGTAATCATCAAAAAATTACAAGAATAAAAGAAACAGCATGGCCTCCATCGAAAACAGGGTCAAATCGAGGCACAAATTAAAAAAAAATAGCAAAATAATTGTTTATCTAAACTGACACATTTAATTTATCGATTATATTTTCTATGCACAAAGAAATTTTGAATTGAAAGTATTTACAATTAGATTAGAAATAATTAAATATATTTAACCAATTTTAAACCAATTAAACCTTCAGAGACATATTTTTGATCATTATTAGCCTGTGTATCTTTTAATTCCGAAAATTATGAAGACTTCATATTAAAAGTATTTTCTACAGTATTTCAAAGTAAAAACATTCGGATTGCATGACAAAATCATTATCGTGCATCTTAACACGACCCTTGATACGACCCTGCTGTTTGACATTTTTGCCAAGTTTCGGTTTGTTGCATTTTGTTGAGATAATGTTTTGGAGCATCTCAACAAATGTTTTGTTATGTTGCAAACAAGTGTTCACATTTTGTCCGTCTGTAGCGGGAAGTGTCAACATGCCAAACGTTTTGGGTTAGTTGTGTTGAGCAGTTCATGTTTTCGTTGTATTAAAAATGATTTGTGCCGTGCAGACTGAAAAAAGAAAGAATTGCCGACCGGAAATGACTATCACGCAGCTTTCGCCAGTAAATCCACTAGACACTTTGAATTGTAGGTCTTTTGAAAGCGCATTGTTGGGCACAAAAACGTATAAAAAACACTTTTTTATGTTCCGGTGGTCGATTCCCCAATTCTGGAGATCTTCTTTGGGTAGGGTTGAGGGAAATCTGCAGGCTCGTAATCGTCAGACTAATTTTGCAATGCATCATTGTCGGAATCTATGGCAGACGTCAGGCCGAATCAGGGGTTGGGATGAATCCATCTGCTAGTCATTGTAGGTTCTGGTTTCTGTATGCTGTTCAATGGGGTCTGTATTTATGTTTACCAGTTTCGCCTTTTTAATACGTTACATTTCGCTGGTTCTTACGCCAGATTTCGGAATCCGAAAGCGATTATGGACCTTTCCTTTTCTTCAAAGTCCGCACTAGTTTTTACTCGTCGGACATAAACTAAATGAATCAAAACAATCACGCATTACGTTAATTTGTTTGGCTAATGAATGTTACCGCTACATATTCACAACATAGTTCTTACTAAATAAAAACAATCGGAAAGTTGTCAAGTTGTTACAAAAATAACTTAATAATAACAAAATATGTTACAACTCATCAGCTTTTTCAGTTTCCCAAAAGGCAAAAAGAAGGTCAAAGACACTCATAATATTTTGTTTCAAATTAGTTGTCAATAAGTATCGCCCACAAAATCCAAATGGTTGTCACAAATGTAACTTTTTTACGCCCCTGATATAACATAGTTTGGACTTAGCCATTTAAAACATGTTTCGCGATGCTACTTGGGTTCCCAGTTCCTGAGGGGAACACCCTTGAAGAGTATCTGGGCCGGCATTTACAAAGCGGATTCAGTGGCAGTTTCATTCTCAACTTAATCACGGGTATGAATCTTCAAGCAATTTCAAAATTGCGACTTGTATCAGAAGAAAGTGAGGCATTTTCGCTAGTTCTCACTGTTCTGTGTTCTGTGTGCACGTCCGCAAATATCGACCACACACATACTTACACAAAGCGCCACCAAGAGGCAAAAGGTAGTTACGAATATTTTTGGCACTTTTGTTAAAAAATATGCGGTTTTGCAAAAACAAATAACAAAACCAACTTTTAAGTGTAGTTCGACTATCAAACTTGTAATTCGTTGCTGATTTGTTGGGAATTTTTTTAAAAATAAATAGTTTTTTTCAGCACCCCTTTTGGGCGGACATTTCTGTTGTCACCTTTTGGTTCCTTGGATTTGCCATGGATAATTTCACAGTGTAATAAACAGGGCAGCTACCACTACGCGGCGCCACCGTTTTGATTGGGAAAATGATACAGTTTTTCAGACGAGTTTCAATCCCGTGACTTAATGTTAACATATGTTAAGGTTAATGTTAACATTCCATAGGTCGCCTCCCTAAGGTGTCGTGATAAGGTTCATTTTGTGATGATACACTACCTTTCCTTTACTAAGCAATCGATTCCAGAAGGGTTGTTGTGTTGGTCCAAGCCGGGATTTGAACCGCCATCTACCGCTTACGAGGCGGAAGCGTTACCACTGGGCTACGTGGCTCGGTCGTTCTACAAACCAGTCATGAAAGGAGAATGGGCAAATTTGTATGGGAGCTGGTCCAAGGATGTACACGAACGGGACCAACTTTTTTCGAAAGATCTCGCCGAGACATGAAAAAAAGTCTTCTGGACCAACTCTCTAAACCCCGGGGTTAAAAAGTTACAAGTTGTTGAAGTTTGAGCATTTTGGGTTAAAATGTACAAAAAATCTAAAATCTATTTCTAAAATCATTCATGTTTCATTATGGATTTCGATTTTCTTGACTTCATTCGACGCGTATCAGCAAAAACTATGAGTTCTGATATGTCTTAGCATGATTGAAACATGATTTCTCTTGTTTTTATCCGTTTGAACCGTTTGTGCAAGAGGCATTCCATAGAAACAAGTCGAAACTTCAAGGTTTTGAAACCGGATCCGACCCAGACTGCTTCAGTGAGTATGGAAGGCTTCAGTGCAATGTTGTAACAACTTATTGGGATGGTCTGAGTCATCCGAGAACTCCTTGGAGTTAAGACCGGTGAGTCTACCGCCGTAACAAGCAAGATGTCGGCGGTTTTGACCACGGATCATACCCGCATGGCTTCAGTGAGTATGGTAGACTACTATTCTGATGTGTTGGAGTGTCCTGGGTTCTTCTAGGACTCCCTGGAGTTAAGATCTGTGGGTCTACTACCGTAACAAGCAAAATGTCGACCGGTTTTGACAACGGAACATACCCGCATAGCTTCAGTGAGTGTGGTAGACTACTTTGCTAATGTGTTAGGATGTCCTGGGTCATCCAAGGACTCCCTGGAGTTATGATCTGTAGGTCTACGGCTGTTACAAGGACTCCCTTGAATGGTCCAGAACATCCCAACTTAACAGCAAATACAGTCTGCCATACTCACTGAAACTTTGCGGTTATGATGCGCGGCTAAAAATCATCGACCATTTTCTTGTTACAGTGACCCAAATATCTAAACTCCAGGGAGTCCTAGCAGTCTACCATAATGTCTGAAGCTATGCGTGTATGTTCCGGGGTCAAAAATCGTTGACCTCTTGCTTGTTACGGCTGTAGCTCCACAGATCATAACTCCAGGGAGTCCTTGGATGACTCAAGACATCCTAACACATTAGCAAAGTAGTCTACCACACTCACTGAAGCTATGCGGGTATGTTCCGTTGTCAAAACCGGTCGACATTTTGCTTGTTACGGTAGTAGACCCACAGATCTTAACAGGGAGTCCTAGAAGAACCTAGGACACTCCAACACATCAGAATAGTAGTCTACCATACTCACTGAAGCCATGCGGGTATGATCCGTGGTCAAAAACCGCCGACATCTTGCTTGTTACGGCGGTAGACTCACCGGTCTTAACTCCAAGGAGTTCTCGGATGACTCAGACCATCCCAATAAGTTGTTACAACATTGCACTGAAGCCTTCCATACTCACTGAAGCAGTCTGGGTCGGATCCGGTTTCAAAACCTTGAAGTTTCGACTTGTTTCTATGGAATGCCTCTTGCACAAACGGTTCAAACGGATAAAAACAAGAGAAATCATGTTTCAATCATGCTAAGACATATCAGAACTCATAGTTTTTGCTAATACGCGTCGAATGAAGTCAAGAAAATCGAAATCCATAATGAAACAGAGATTTTATGAATGATTTTAGAAATAGCAAAAATACGATTTTTTGTACATTTTAACCCAAAATGCTCAAACTTCAACAACTTGTAACTTTTTAACCCCGGGGTTTAGAGAGTTGGTCCAGAAAACTTTTTTCATGTCTCGGCGAGATCTTTCGAAAAAAGTTGGTCCCGTTCGTGTACACCCTTGGACCAAATTTGCCCATTCTCCTTTGTATTTTAGTTTTTTTTTTGCTCCTTCCCTAGAACTATATTTCATTCAATTGTTTATTTAATACTCAATGTTTAAAAATATGTATATTTAAATTTTTGGAACTTTTTCATTTTTTGCAAAAAATAATAATAGAATTTGATGGTATAAATGTTTCGTTGGAAAACTTAAAAAGTGACAAAGTCGCATCACGTACTAATTCAAGTCTAAAGCGGTGTATGCACTTTTGAAGAAATCAATCAAGAAAAATTTCAAATGGGCAGCAGCGGCAGTGGAAGCAAGCTAGAGAGGGTGAAGAAAAGCCCCAAGAAAACGCTCCCTCTCCTTTGCTCTGCTGTTCGTATACGAATAAAGCTGTTTCTTTACCCCTTTCCTTCCGATCTACATAAGGCTTTCTAGTCAGAATTTTACCAACACATTCAAAGTATGTTTACATGACAGCTGGACGTTTGTTTGCATCAGGTTTCCTATCTCTTTCTAGCAAAAGTTTTTTGTCAGGCGACTTCTAGCTGGTTTTTTTGACTGACTGCCCGATATGTCAGCCAACATACTTCGCAAGGCTGTGACAGCTACAGCTCGATCATTGTTTGCATCAGGACACTGTGACGAGGAGTTCGTCATTTTTGAGTTAAATTATATTTTTTTCACTGGGCCTAGAAAGCCTTATACTAGGCTTAATCCAGGTGTTGTTTACCTGTGACAAAATGTATGAAACGCAAGCGTTCAACAACGTCCTTGGTAGAAGGAAAAAAAACAATATTTGTTTAGTTTTCTGATCTTAAATAACAAAAAATCACTATTTATATTAATTTCCATAATTTGCATTGAAATTAAAGTGGGTGAAATTTACCCGCAGCACATACAACTCATCAAGTGTAAAACATAAACTTGAAAATGCGCAAACTCAAATTTTCCGTGTAGCGTTAGCGTTTGACGTTTTCGTTTGGCCTGCGGGAAAACATATGTTTTTTTTTATATGATGTGTAGGGGGGTAGCAAAAATGTCAATTTTGACAAAACGAATCCCGGGTATTTAAAAAAAAACGACTACTGAGCAAATTTGCTGATTAAATTTTGAAAAACCGTAATTCGATTTTGCAAGCAAAAACTTAGGCTGTTCTGAAAATGAAACTAGATTTTATACCTTAAGTACCAAGCGCGTGGAAAACTCGTTTTTTACATGGACATAAAAAAAGCAAGTTTAAGTATCCCCTTTATGGTATTTAGCCAGCCTAAACTTATGGTACGTTCGTTTGATGGCTAGTTCCACTCTGAGTGCCGCACTCAGAGCTGTCAAAGTGTTTCTTTGAAGAAACTCGCGTTAGTTCCGCACGAGTTTCGCCGCCATCTTGGAACTGAAACTCTAGTGCCGCACTCGATATTTTTTCAGTTTCATGTGAGTTCCAAGCACACTGACAGATGACGTTCGATTGAACCAAAACTGACACCGACGAGTGCGGCACTCAGTGCCGCACTGGCTGTTCAAACGAACGTACCATTAAATTTATAATTTCCTTGAAAATCTGGTAAATCACAAAACATTTAACCTAACTTCAAATGGCTCAAAACAAATCAAAACCTGCACATCAAAATATCTACAGTACTTGTTCGATAACTGGGCTGAGAACGTAGCCCAGTCACCGAATGCTGCTCGCTAACTGAGCTGAACGAAAAATGACGAGGGGACCACCGATATTTTTCGGAAAAAATAAAAGTTAATCAAATTTATTTTCAATGCTTACTTTTCATATTTCTTTAATTGTGATTTGAAATTAAATAAAAATTTGAAGAATGCTTTTTTATTTATGGAACATAATTTTGCATCCATTAACCCCTCGGTCTTTTCGGTTTTTTGACGTTTGGCTGCTTTTTAACTGGGCTACGGCCCAGTTATCAAGCGCCTAGTTAAAAAGCAACCCAGTTACCGAACAACTACTGTATTTCAAATTATTAATTTGAAAAAAATAATTATGAAGTTTAAAACCTTACCATTAACTTACATTATATGCCTTATTTTGTTGGACGTGATATCGAAATAAATAAGTCAACATTTCCCCGATGAGAAAAAAGCACATTTATTAAAAGATTCAAAACCATTCCCAAACCCATTCACTTATCCATAAACTGCCTCATCGGATCATCCTCCCGGCAGCGCTTCATCTGGAACGCCTCCATCTCCTCCTGCGTCGGTTCCCGCACCTCAAACATACTATTGTACGGCCGCTTGCGCTCGTCCATCTTCAGCAGCTGCTCCGCCCGGGCCTGGTTCCGCTCCTCCTGCCGCAGCGCCACCTTCAGCTTGTCCTGCTCTTCCGCTTCCGCCCGTTTGCGGCGCTTCTGCTCCTCCTTGCGCTTGCGCTTCTTTTTCTTCTTGCGCAGCTTTTTGGCCTTCTTCTTCGCTTTGCGTTCCTCCTCGGAGTCCGAGTCGGAATCAGAATCGGAGTCGCTGCTCGAACTGCTGCTGGAATCTACCGCGGCGGCAATGACGGTTTGCTGTGGGTCGGGTTGTTTAGCGACGGCGGAGGGTTCCGGGGCAGATGGGGTTGCGCGATAGTCCGAAGCGACTCGGGATGGGCCGGCGACTTGATCTGATGGTTCCGATTTGCCGTTTTCTCCGACGCAGTACGAGTTTTTGATGGTGGACTCGCAGCATTTGTAGCCCCAGACGCCGTCACGCCAGAACGATCCCCAGACAGTGGTGTGGTTGTTGACGAAGACGTCCTCCTCGTAACGGGACCGGATGATGGGTTTGTCCTCGCCCTTGATGATCTTGCCGAAGCGGCTGTACTCGACGTAGTTCTCCGTTTGGGCAAGCAGCAGTGCCCTCGGGGGGACCTGCAGATGTTCCTCGCCGCCGTACTGTTCAACCACTTTGTTCTTGCTGGCGTCCTTAAATTGGTCCTTTTTCTTTTCGTACTCCTGCTGCAGCAGTTCCAGCTTGGTCGGTTCCGCCAGGACGTGTACGTCAACGCCCTTGCCGTGAGCCTCCCAAGCAAACAGTTGCGCCTGGGCGTGCTTCTGAATGTCCCCGCTGTAACGGACAAAGTTCTCCCCGGCAAAGTCCGTCTCTTCCGGGTGCAGGTTCGGGTTCGGATTGTCCCTCATGGAGCGCGTCTTCGGATCGTAGTACGCCGAGTTCGGGTCCAAATTCCTCAAATATTTCGCCGTGTCCTCACGGATACGCAAGTTACGCACCGTAATCCGCTGCTTCGAATCCACCTTCGTGCCCGGCATGTCCACCTCGTCCACGTACTTGTCCTCGTCCTCCGCATCCTCCTCCTCATCCGCCAAATCCGGATTCTCCTTCAACTTCTGCGCCCTCAACTCCCTCTTCGCCACCTCAATTTTCTGATACTCCTCCACAATCTCCCGGTGGTTCGCCGGATCGTACCCCGCCCACCGATCCCGCTTCCCATCGTAATCCGACACAATCTTCGGCTGCACAAACTCATCGTAAGCAATCTTCCCCCCGTTAAACTTCGCCCCCACCTTCCTCGGCCGCTCCATACAGTCCTTCTTCTTGTGCGTAACCGCCCCACAGTTCTCGCAAGCCCCCTTCCGAAACTTCGTCACCGACTTGCTCGTGTCCACCCCCCGCTTATACCACTCGTCAATCCCGGACAACTCCCGACTCTCCTCCTGCGGCCGCTGGTGCTTCAACGTCGGTCCCGCCGTATTGTAATACCACGGCGCCGAACTGATGTACTGCGGAATGTGCGGATTGATGTCCCGTCCCTCCTCGTCCACCGCGGCCGGAGCCGTTCCGGCCTTCCGCGCCTCCTCCAGCTCCTTCGCCTTGCGCCAGTCCTCGCGGGACTTTTTCTTCGGCTCCTCATCGTCCTCGGTGGTGCGGCTCGACTTGTCCTGCAGCAGCATCGAGATGGGCACACGCGAAGAACCACCCGCTGCCATGGTTAAAGGTACGGCGGAACGGGTTTAACGGAGAAAATCTGTTGCGACTTTGGGAGGAAAACTTTCAACGATTCAAAACAAAACACCACTCGCGATGAAAAGTTTTGACGTTTGGGAGCCAAGACGCGAAGGTGAAAACGAAACTGAAAGGGTGAAGTGAGAGGGATGTGAGCAGTGCGGAAGCTGCTCGAATGGCAGTCCCAGTCGGAAATGTTAAGTAGCTTTTCGGATAAAATGGATCCCGCAGTCGAGCAGTTTTTGACAGTTCGCTCCATAAGAAATACATTGTAGAAAAAAGCTAAAACTGCTCGAATGGAATTGCTCCATCCTACTCGAATCGACCAAAAAAAACAAAAATACAAAGGAGAATGGGCGAATTTGGTCCAAGGATGTACACGAACGGGACCAACTTTTATCGAAAGATCTCGCCGAGACATGAAAAAAAGTCTTCTGGACCAACTCTCTAGACCCCGGGGTTCAAAAGTTACAAGCTGTTGAAGTTTGAGCATTTTGGGTAAAAATGTAAAAAAATTGTATTTTTACTATTTCTAAAATCATTCATAAAATCTCTATTTTATTACGGATTTCGATCATCTTGACTTCATTCGAAGCGTATATCAGCAAAAACTATTAGTTCTGATATGTCTTAGCATGATTGAAACATGAATTCTCTTGTTTCTATCCGTTTGAAACGTTTGTGCAAGAGGTATACCATAGAAACAAGTCGAAACATCAAGATTTTTAAACCGGGTCCTACCCAGACTGCTTCAGTGAGTATGGAAGGCTACAGTGCAATGTTGTAACAACTTATTGGGATGTTCTGAGTCATCCGAGAACTCCTGGGAGTTAAGACTGGTGAATATACCGCCGTAACGAACAAGACGTCGGCGGTTTTTGACCGCTGATCATACCCGCATAGCTTCAGTGAGTATGGCAGACTACTTTCTAATGTGTTGGAAGGTCCTGGGTCATCCAAGGACTCCCTGGAGTTAGGATCTGTGGATCTTCCGCCATAACAAGCCAGAGGTCGACGGTGTTTGACCCCGGAACAAACTCGCAAAGCTCCAGTCAGTAGGGTAGACTGCTTTGTTAATGAGTTTTGATGTCTTGGGTCATCCTAGGATTTTCTGAAGTTAAGATATGTGGGTCACTGTAACAAGAAAAAGGTTGACGGTTTTTAACTGCGCATCATAACCGCATAGATTCAGTGAGTATCGCGCACTGTATTGCTGTTATATTGGGATGTTCTGAACCATTCCAGGGAGTTCTTGTAACAGCCGTAGACCCACAGCTATTCGGGTATGATCCATGGTAAAAACCAAATACCGGTCGACATCTTGCTTGTTTCGATAGTAGACTTACAGATATTAACTCCAGGGAGTTCTAGGCGAACCCAGGATATTTCAAAACATTAATAAGGTATTCTATCATACTCACTGAAGCTATGGGGGTATGATCCGTTATCAAAACCGATCGACATATTACTTGTTACGGTAATAGACCCACAGATCTTAACTCCAGGTAGTCCTAGGATAACCCAGGACATTCCAACACATTAGCAAAGTAGTCTGCCATACTCACTGAAGCTATGCGGGTATGATCAGCGGTCAAAAACCGCCGACCTCTTGCTCGTTACGGCGGTAGATTCACCGGTCTTAACTCCCAGGAGTTCTCGGCAGGGATGCCACATGATTTTTTAAAATGTCTGTGAAAAAGTCTGTGTATGTCTGTGTCTTTGTCTAAAATTCAAATAAATCAATTTACAGTCATAGAAATCTATCTATGAAAATTGTGTTTTCAAGCATTTGAAGACTAACGAAATAAGTTTCAATTGATATTTTAACAAAATAACAATTTAATGAAGTTTTTAAAAAGTCTGTGTACCTCAAAAAATGTCTGACACGAGCTCAAATGTCTGTGAAACACAGACAAATCTGTGTATCTGGCATCCCTGGTTCTCGGATGACTCAGAACATCCCAATAAGTTGTTACAACATTGCACTGTAGCCTTCCATACTCACTGAAGCAGTATGGGTAGGATCTGGTTTAAAAATCTTGATGTTTCGACTTGTTTCTATGGTATACCTCTTGCACAAACGTTTCAAACGGATAGAAACAAGAGAATTCATGTTTCAATCATTCTAAGGCATTTAAGAACTCATAGGTTTTGCTGATACGCGTCGAATGAAGTCAAGATTATCTAAATCCATAATAAAATAGAGATTTTATTAATGATTTTAGAAACAGTAAAAATACCATTTTTATAAATTTTTACCCAAAATGCTCAAACTTCAACAGCTTGTATCTTTTGAACCCCGGGGTCTAGAAAGTTGGTCCAGAAGACTTTTTTTCATGTCTCGGCAAGATCTTTCGAAAAAAGTTGGTCCCGTTCGTGTACATCCTTGGACCAGCTCCCATACAAATTTGCCCATTCTCCTTTAAAAAAATAAACGTTATAGCAAAATAATTTAATCAAAACAAAATACAAAAAAAATCAAAGAAATCCTGAAATATAAAAAACATAACAAAAAAAAAACGACAAAATTGGAGTACCGGATTCGAGTGGTAGAAATGACAGTTCTTCCATTGCTCAAATAGAAGAGCTTCATAACAAAAATTGAAAAAAAATACAAAAATAAAAAAATGACAACAACTACAAAAATAACAAAACATGAAAAAAAATGCAAAAAATACAAAAATTACAAAAATATCAAAATGACTAAAGCTATCAAAATAACGAAACAACGAAAATGACGAAAATTACCAAAGTGACGAAATTGATCAAAATGACAAAAATTAAAAAATTGATTAAATTTACAAAAATAATCAAAATGACTACAATGACAAAAATGACAAAAATGACAAATATGACAAAAATGACAAAAATGACAAAAATGAAAAAAATGACAAAAATGACAAAAATGACAAAAATGACAAAAATGACAAAATGACAAAAATGACAAAAATGACAAAAATGACAAAAATGACAAAAATGACAAAAAATGACAAAAATTACACAATGGAGCACCCGCAGTCGAGCAGTTTTTGACAGTTCGCTCCATAAGAAATAAATTGTAGAAAAAAGCTAAAACTGCTCGAATGGAAATGCTCCATTGACAAAAATGAAAAAATGACAAAAATTAACAAATTGATCAAAATGACGAAAATGACCAAAACGATGAAAATGACCAAAATAACGACAATGGCCAAAATGACAAAAAATGGCCAAAATGATCAAAATGACGAAAATGGTCAAATGACAAAAATGATGAAAATTACCAAAATGACCTAAATGATGAAAATGACGAAAATTATGAAAATGTCAAAAATGACCAAAATGATTAAAATTATCAAAATGATGAAAATGACCAAAATGACAAAAATGACGAAAATGGCCAAAATGACAAAAATGGCCAAAATGATCAAAATGTCGAAAATGATCAAAATGACAAAAATGATGAAAATGACCAAAATGGCCTAAATGATGAAAATGACGCAAATGACGAAAGTGACGAAAATGACGAAGATGACGAAAATGATGAAAATGATGAAAATGACGAAATGACCATAATGACAAAAATGACCCAAATGGCCAAAATGCCCAAAATGACCAAATGAAGAAAATTACCAAAATAGAGAAAATGACAAACAATTACCAAAATAACGAAAATACCAAAATGATCAAAATGACCAAATCGAAGAAAATGACCAAAAAGATGAAAATGACCGAAATGACCAAAAATACCAAATGAAGAAAATGACCAAAATAGAGAAAATGATGAAAAAATTACCAAAATGACCAAAATGATGTAAATTACGAAATTGATCAAAATGACGAAAATGATCAAAATGATGAAAATGACCAAAATGATTAAAATGATCAAAATACCAAAATGACCAAAATGACGAAAATGATCAAAATGATTAAAATGATGAAAATGACGAAAATTACTAAAATGACGAAAATTACCAAAATGACGAAAATGACCAAAATGATCAAAATGACCAAAATGATCAAAATGATCAAAATGACCAAAATCACCAAAATCACCAAAATGACCAAAATACCATAATGACCAAAATGACAAAAATGACGAAAATGACCAAAAGGACGAAAATAAACAAAATTACCAAAATGACGAAAATTATCAAAATCACGAAAATGACCCAAATGGCGAAAATGACCAAAGTGGCGATACTGACCAAAATTATCAAAATGACTAAAATGACGAAAATTACAAAAATGATCAAAATAAAAAAAACACCAAACGGATGAAAATTTGCAATATGGCAAAAATTACGAAAGTTGCGAAAATGACCAAAATGATCAAAATGATTAAAATTATGAAAATGACGAAAATGACGAAAATGACGAAAGTGACGAAAATTACCAAAATTACGAAAATGGCAATAATGACGAAAATTACAAAACTGACCTTAATGACGAAAATTACGAAACAGATCAAAATTACCAAAATAGCCAAAATCACGAAAATTATCTAAATCACGAAAATGACGAAAATGACCAAAATAACGAAAATTACCAAAATGGCGAAACTGACCAAAATGATCAAAACGACCAAAATGACGAAAATTACAAAAATGATCAAAATGACTAAAATTTCCAAAGTGATGAAAATTAACAAAATGAAAAATTACGAAATTATTACGAATTACGAAAATTACGAAAATGACTAAAATGACCAAAATCACAAAAATTACCATGATGAAATCAACCAAAATTACAAAAAAAAAACGAAATTACCAAAATAATCAAAATGACCAAAATTATCAAAATGACCAATATGACGAAAATGAAGAAAATTACCAAAATTTCCTCAGAAATGGAGCACCCGCAGTCGAGCAGTTTTTGACAGTTCGCTCCATAAGAAATACATTGTAGAAAAAAGCAAAAACTGCTCGAATGGAAAAGCTCCATTACCTTTATTACCAAAATGGAGCTCTTCCATTCGAGCAGTTTTTGCTTTTTTCTACAATGTATTTCTTATGGAGCGAACTGTCAAAAACTGCTCGACTGCGGGTGCTCCATTTCTGAGGAAATTTTTGTTTTGCGAAGTTTTTAAACAGTTTTTGAGAGTTTCCATATTGTTCAAAAGGTTTTTTTTTTTTAAATTAAGTTCCAGATAGGCTAAATAAATATTTGCGGTGAAAGTGCACGATTTATCATATTCAGCGTCGTACCCCTCGAAGAAAAAACCTCTCCAGCTAACGACGGCTCACATCTCTCTGGATTAGATTTTCGAGAGGTCTCAAATCAATCCGCAAATCGCTCCCCCAGCGGTAGCATTTTGACAGTTTGACGAAGCAGCCAGCCGCCATTAGACAGAAAATATTTTTACGCGACCCAGAGGCGTAAACGATTCCGCTGATTCCGGTTTGAAATCCGGATTGTACGGTGGTTTGATATTTCTCGCTTGGAAGTTTGCAGACTGCGGTTTAGGATCGCGCAGAAATTTGAGCGAAGGTAAGTTCGTTTCGGTGAATTTTACGAGCTTGAAATTTGGCAGTTTGCTAACCTAGCTTTTTTTCTTCTGTTCGTGGGTTCGTCCACCAGGATTCGATCGATTCGGTCGCGGCAGGATGGGCAAGTCGAAGAAAAAGTACGAGAGCAGCTCCAGCTCGAGCTCGTCGGACGCCTCGGAATCGTCGGACAGTTCGAGCTCGGAGGACGTGGAGGTGAAGCGGCGCAGCCGGAAGAGTAAGAAAAGTGGCGGCGGTGGCCGCAAGCACAAGAAGAAGCACGTCAGTTCCGGCTCGGACGGGGACTCGGGCAGTGATGGGGAGGAGGAGTCGTCCTCGGCGAAGAAGAAGCACAAGAAACATAAGAAGCAAAAGAAGGTGAAGAAACACAAGAAGCATAAGAGCCGGGTGGATTCCGACGACGAGAAGCGGGTTGAGATCGTGGAGGAGGACGAGATGGAAGTGGTGGAGGAGGTGGTGGCCAGGAGGCACCGTACGACCTCCTCGGACGATTACGTCAAGGCGCGACACTACGAATCGTCGATTCATTCGCGGGATTCGCGGAGGGAACCGGTTCCGAAGCATCCCTCGTCAAAGTGGGACAGCCCGGCGGACGGCGGGGACTACAGGGGTCATCGGAAGCGGTCGCCTTCACCGCGCGTTCCCCAGTACGACGAGTATCGTGGGAAAGCGCCGCGGTCTCCGCCTCCTCCGGTGCGTGGTTCTCCTGGCCGCGGGACATCTTCCCGCCGGGTGGCCGATGACTATCAGCGGGGCAAGTCGTTGCATCAAGGAAGGGGGCCGGAGCGGGGTGGAGGTCCTCGCGGATATGGGGATGAGCGTCGGCCGGTTTCGCCGCCGATGCCACCGCAAGAACGCAGCTGGGACAGACGAGGCGGAGATCGGTTCGAGGAGGAGCGCAACTTCCGCAAGCCGTCGCCCGGTCAGGCTAGGCGAGGAGGACGGTTCGAGCAGCATGACGAGCGTGGCGGAGGGTTCGACGGAGGACGTCACGGGTCGTCGGGCCATCAACATCGGGGAGGCGGCGGCGATCGGTACGAAGAGTTCTCCGGGTAAGAATCCAAATTTCCTCGTTGGTTCTACGTTCTAATCTCTCATCTTCTCCCCCAGTCGAGATCGCGCCCACCGGGATCACCGCTCCTCGCGGGGCAGCCATCGGGAAGAATACCACCATCCGGAAGAGCGCGGTGCGGCTCCTCGCCGTCGGAACTCTCCTCCAATGGGCGGCGGACGAGGAAGTCCCCCGGCGCCGCCACCCTCCCGGGATCGTCGCGAGCGCAGTCCCCTGCACGGTCATCACGAGCCACCGCCAAGCCATCACGGCCACGGCCAGCATGACTTCCGCGGTGGTTCCGGCTATCGGGGTGGCGATCGGTACGACGGTGGCCCACCTCCGGCCTGGATGGATCGCGGTGGCGGAGGCCGATTCAACCGTGGACGTGGCGGCCCGTTCCGGGGCGGTCGCGGCGGCATGGAACACGGAGGTCGTCGGAACTACCCCGATGACCAGGGTGGTTTCGACCGGGAAATGGACTCCTACCGGAAGCCTGGCCCCAACTGGGAGGGTGGCGAGCGCAGAGAGCGAGGTCCTCGGTCACCGCGTGGACGGTCCCCGTCGAGGTCGAAGTCTCGCGAGCGGAACGGGAATCGCAGTCGTGGTGGGCGGATTAGTTCGCCGGCGCCGGTGAAGGTGGAACGTAGCCGCAGCGGGGAGGCTCCGTTGCCGCAGCGTCAGCCGCGAGGCAAGTTCCCGCGCAAGGAGGAAAAGGAGGACGACGGAGCGGACTACGAGTGGGGCGGTGGCAAGCGGAAGCAGCCCAAGCGCGAACCGGGTGAGCAGATTATCATTACTTTGGTTAGGCAGAGCTAGGAAGGGGGCGAATTTTGAGTGTTAAGTTTGGAATAACTTTGTTTTTTTAACAATTTTAAAATTTTGATCATTGGAGAAGGTCAATTTGGTAAATAAACAAACGTTGTTATTCAAAATTGCATTTTTCTCACGGAAAATCCGTCAATCAATCGCTTCTAAGGGAAATTTATCTCTGATAAGGTTTCACATCCCTTTTGCCAATGCTCAAACTGACAAATTTTAAGAAATCAAGGCTTGAAAAAAATCTAAATTTAAAAAAATTACGACTTTTAAAATCTTATTATGAAATTTATAAGAACGAGCATAAGAATTTCAGTATTAGAAAAAAAAATAAAATTAACTTTAAGATTTTTTTTCATTTTGATATATCTAATTCTTAATAATTTTTAAATATGAACATGACAAGGAACCATCCATTAACCACAACACTCACAACACAAAAAAAATATGGAAAAATGTCCACAAAGGGGGGGCGGGGGTATCTTAAATTTCTAAAAAAGTGTCCACGTGGTTTATGGATGGCCCTTTCCAGAATTCAGAAATATGGATCATTTAAAAATTCCTAAATTCTAAAAATTTAAGCTGAAATGCATAAAAACTTCAAAATATCGATGTTTTTTTTCTTTTCTTTTTATATATATATCAATTCTCTTTTTCTTTATATATCAATTTTTTGAATTTTTAAGATTTTTTATAGAATTTATGAATTCAAGAATCTAAAAAAAAATATAATTCTGGAGGTTTTTTAAAAGGTCCAAAAAACGAAAATTCATTATTATGCTATTTGTTTTGGACCTTTAAAAAAACTCCATAATTAAAGAATTCAAGAATTTCAGAGATACAATGAGCCCAGGGTTGTTACGGACGGCGCGGATGGCGCGGATTTGCTGGCTAATTTTGCTTAGGCGCGGATTTCGCGCGGATGGCAACAAAGATTATGTAGAAATTATTTTTATATGTTTCTTATCATTTCTTAACATTTCCGGCTCTGAATATTTAATTTCTTTTGAGTTTTTAGTAATGATTTTTAACCTTTTTTATTTTTTTCACTGGATTTATTCAATTTTTAATTTTGTAAATCAAATATTACAAACTTTTTCCTAAGATATAGACATTAGAATGTATAACAAAAATTATTATTTGGGCTTGTTCTGGTGGGCGCCAAATATGAGCTTGATTAGACGTAATAGCCCAAGTAACATTTTTAAACCAACTAGCCACCACCAAGTTTTATTAAGGGTTTATTGTAGCATCTTGATTGTCTAATAGTTTTATGTGGGCATTCACCGCAACCAACAAGCAAGAGCTAATTAATAGGTTCTAACAGGGTTTTATGCCTCGGACATAAAACCGGGTTTAAATAAAAGCCGAATGACTTTCAATAAGGTTTTATGAAAGTTTTAACAGAGGCTTGAAAACCAGATGGCAATGGCATGCCAAACGGTTTTATCGCATGCTTTGTTAAAACCTAGGGTGTTGTAGCTGTCAAGTGCCATTAGGCATGTAAAAAGCTCACTTAAAACCATAAGCTCCTTAAAGAGCATTTATCGCGGCCAAATAGCAGTGCATAAATATGGCGCTAGACGCGTGCTCTGATTGAATATGATTGACCGCCATCTTGGTTGAAAAAAATGAAAACTGAAAAATTTGATTTAAATTTGATGAAAACACACATTTATGCTGAATTTCTGGTATGATTTATATAGCGATAGATGTTAAAAAATCTCTTAAACATTTTTTTTTTCAAAGAATTGCAATAAAATATTTTTTAACATTTAACACTATGATTACTGTTGGAGATTTAAGCTGTCCACTTGTCTGTGGTAGATTAGTAAACAAGAAGAAATGAGTAAACGCCCTTTAGCGTGTAGCTCAACTCCTGTCAGATATTTTCACTCTGCTGTTAACACTCTCGAATATAACTTTGACAAACGTACCTCGGTTTTTATTTCTACTGCCGCTCCACCTTTTACAATTACAAAATATTGATTTTTGATGAAGCGAGTTGAATTTTTTGGCTCGATCTCCCCTACATTTATCAATAAAATTTCAACCGCAGCTGAATTTGAGCCATCAATTGTGAGAAATAAGCTTTCAAATTTTTTGGATTAGCTCTAATATCTATTATTTATCATCGCCATTTTTGACAACCATCTCCATAATTTCATTTGGCAAGACGAAGACTTATTTTTGCCAAAATAAAACCTGTTTGGCATAAGACGTTTGAAGACGTATGAAATGTCATTTTTCCATAACTCCTGACTAGGTTTTAACAAAGGTTTTATCAAGGCTTTGAGGATGTTGTTAGGATTCAGTTGTAAAGCCTTGAACTCCTATGTAGGTTTTATAAATAGGCCGTAACAACCTTTTGCGGAGGTCCTTTTGGGTTTTTAGTGGGGTTTATCAAGGTTCTGGGGAGTTTGTTACGACTAAGGGGTTTTAATTTTGGTTTTGGCTGATAGGTTTAATAGCGGTTGTGACAGCTTTGATAAAGCCTAAAATGTTACTTGGGAGAAGCTGGCCTCCACTATCGAATTTTGGAGAGAATTTTTTTTTTCCTAAATTTAAACATTCTTGGCGAAAATGAAAAGATCAGAGCATTCCAAATTCAAAGCTTCAGAAATTCAAAAATTCGAAAAAAAAAATGTTTTGATAGTTTTTATAATAACAAAAAAATCAAAATACATATTATTTTTTTTCGAAATTTCTAAAATCGTAATTTAAAAAATCTGAAATTTAGAAATTCAAAACTCTAGCAATCTGAAATTCAAAATACCAAAAATTTTGTAATCGAAAATTTGAAGATTAAAAAAAATCCTCAAGCTAATAAATTGTAAAATTATAAAATCCTTAAATTCTAAAATCCTAAATTCTAAAATTCTAAAATTCTAAAATTTTAAAATTTTAAAATTCTAAAATACTTAAATTCTAAAATTCGTAAATTCTTGAATATTTTTATTTTTGAATTCTTAGTTCTTAAATTCTTAAATTCTTGAATTCCACAATTTTTGAAGTCCTATTTTATGTAAGAGATTTTGAAATTATGAGAAGACATTATTTGAAATATCGGAAATTAAATTTCTTTCGGAGTGAAATTTTAGCGAGGATTTTGGATTACAAACTTTATAAAATTTCTTAGATTTTGAATATTTAGACTTTCGCAATTTAAAATTTCATCAAATAATAATTTTAGATTTTGATTTAATTTTGAGATTATATTTTTGAAGTTAAATTTTTAGGTTTTTAAATATTGTATTTTCTATTTTGAAGATTTTTTTCATGACCTTTAAACATAAGACGAGTTTTTTTTAAATCAAATACTTTCTGAATTAGTTTTTCTTCATTAAAAAATAAAATTTTTAAAATGTTGTTCGCGATATTTTTTTTACATGGCGTGGATTTTGCGTGGTTTCGGATTTTAGGTCGGCGCGGATTTGGCGCGGATTTTTTTTGGACTCTCCCGTAACAACCCTGAATGACTGTACTAGATTCAAGAGGAAGTTTCATTGAAAAAAAAAAATATATAATCTGAAAAAAAAAATCAAAATTTTACATAAGGCTTTCCAGCCGCAAATTTACTAACACATTCACACCTCTGAGTGCTACCGAAGTTTGTTTGTTTGCATCAGATCTGCTTTCCCTTTCTAGCTATTTGTTTTGTCATGCAACGTAGAGAATTTAACTTTTAACGGTTGTATTGCGAAATTACAGAATGACAGAAAAGAATTTTAGAATGTATATTAAAATTGTTTACTTCTAAATTTAAAAAATATATTGAAGAATTTTGGAGTTTTTTAAAGTCCAAAAACCCAAATTTTTAGTTTTTGCTTTTTAAGTGTTTTTGAAACAGCCTTGAGTCAGGGGTTTAAAAAAAAACAAAAAAAAATTATGATTATTTTTTTTTAAGTTCCTAAATTTATATTTTTTCCAAGTTTGAGCAAGAACTTAAAATCCGGGAGTATTTAACAGTTAAAAATAATTAACAAAAAATTTTACAGCTGAAAATATTTAACAGTTTCCTAATCTCAATTTTGATTTTTTTTTCATTTTTCTAATTTGAAATTTTAAAATTTACATTTCACATTCTTTTAAATTTGCGAATTTAATAATATTAGAATGCATGAATTCCAAATTTTAAAATTTAGATTTTTTGTCTACTATTTTCGAGTTTACATATTTTTTTATTTATTTTTTCAATTAGTGTTTAGAAGCTAAGAATTTAAGATTTTTGAAATTTATAGCTTAAAATATTTTGGAATTTATGAGTTCAAGAACTTGAAATTTAAATTTTAGGTTGGAGGAATTTCGAAGTTTAGAATTAAAAAAATATTATTGTTATTTTATTATTATTATGCCGTTGCAAATATTTTTCAAAGTTTATGTCGCCACCCCCTTCAAAGTTGGCCTAAAAAAGGCCTTTTTTCGAAAAACTTCAAAATTTTAATGAAAATTAAAGTTGAATCAACTGATAACCAGTTAAAATGCATTTTCCCGCGTTTATAATCATATTTAGCATGTTTGAAATCCTTTGAAAAATTCAAAAATAATTTATTTTTTTTAGTATAATTTTTTTTATTATTTTCGAATCTTAATATTTATTGGTTTTCTCGTTATTTGTTCTATTTTTTTAACTTCAATGTTTCAAAATGTAGGAATTAAGTATTCAAGCTTAAATAAAATCAGCATTTTAAAAATAGATTATAACAGTTCAAGAATCTCAGAATTTAAAATTTTCAAATTTAGTTTTTTTAATTGAGGAATTCAGAATTCGTGCTTGCCATTTCATTAGGGCACATAACTTTCGTAAACAAGGGTGTATCCCTCTCACACCTTATGTAAACTGTCATTTGAGTGAAAGAGATACACTCTTGTTTACTAAAGTTATGTGCCCTTTTGAAATGTTAGGCTCCAATTTTAGAATTATTTTTTTATATAGCAATTTAAATTCAGTAATATTTCGAATTAAAAAAATATCAGTTTAATATATTCCAGGTCAACTGAGTACACTTTTGGACTCGACCTTCACTGATTTGGACCAAACTTGGAGGGAACGTTCATCTATCGATAGTTAACAGAAATCCCAAGTTTGGTGCTGATCTGACCATCCCTCTATTTTTGGCACCACCCTCTTTTTTGACTTTGCATTTATTTGAGCAAACGATTTTCTACAGGTTACATTTTATAGAAAATTGCCCAAGGAACTCGATAAAAAAAAATAACCCTTAAATGCCCACTAATTATTATATTTTAACATTTTAAGTATTAAAAATCAGTTTTGACCAATTCTTTATATTTTTATTTGATTTATTTTATCACCATCGTGTTCTCCGGACAATTTTACATAATAATCAATGTAGACCTCAAATTAAAATTAACTTTTGACAGGATACAGCGATTTTACTGAAAAAAGTTTTATTTTGCGCCAATTTTGAGCCGATGCCTGATTTTTCTGGGCCCTTTTTCTTGAAATTCTATATAAACTGTATAAAAGGATTTGCAGGCACCGGGTCCAGACTGTAAAGGAGGCATTAGACTATGACAAACAAACAAACTTGCACTTTTTGACAGCTAGACTGGTTTGTTTGTTTGCCTGCTTTTTTTTTTTTGCAGGAACGTCAGCCTGTGTAAATTTTGGTTTATTTGCGAGTTTGCGAGCACGAAAAAGTGAGAGTTTGTCATAGTCTAATACCTCCTTTATATGACAAACGGTAGTTTAGGAATTATTTAAGAATTTTAGATCTTTAAATGTTTATTTTAAAATTCCAAAATTATTATTTATTGGATTTTCAATTTTAAAATATATAAATTTAGAATAATATTTAAGAACTTTATGATTGAGGAATTATGAAATTAATGGGTTAATGTATTTCAAAACTTGAAAAAGCAGGATTTCATTTCAACATTCTCCCATCTCATCCCCCAGGTCGCGGCGGTGCAAGCGAAGAGTCCGACGGGGGCGACAACAGCAAGGACAAGGAGGAGGAACCGGTCGAGAAGGAAAAGCCCAACTTTGCCCTGTCCGGCAAGCTCACCGAGGAGGTCAACAAGGTCAACGGCGTGGTCATAAAGTACGCCGAACCGGCCGAATCGCGCAAACCCAAGCGCCGCTGGCGTTTGTACCCGTTCAAGGGCGAGCAGGCCCTGCCGACGCTGTACATCCACCGGCAGAGCTGCTACCTGATTGGGCGCGACCGGAAGGTGTGCGATCTGCCGATTGACCATCCTTCCTGCTCGAAGCAGCACGCCGCGTTGCAGTACCGACTGGTGCCGTACGAGCGCGAAGACGGAACGAGCGGGAAGCGCGTCCGGCCGTACATTATCGACCTGGAGTCGGCCAACGGGACGTTCGTGAACAACAAGAAGGTCGACACGAAGAAGTACATCGAGCTGCTCGAGAAGGACGTGCTCAAGTTTGGGTTCAGCTCGCGCGAGTACGTCCTGCTGCATGAGAACAGCAAGGAGGACGAGGAAGATGACGACGTGGTCGAGGACAAACCTCCGGCACCGGCTGGCGGTGGAGGAGCTAGCAACGGTGGATCGAGGGGCAAGCGCGATCAAAGCGAGTAGGACAGGTGAGTTTGGGGACCAACTTGAAGGCGAGACGTACTCGCGGTTGATCGCTTTTCTAATGCGAACCATTTATTCGCAGATTGTCGACATAGCGGATAAGCAGCAAAACAAGTAGCAACTTACTGAATTGTAGAAATTATGACTCCCACAACATCTGAATGTAGCTAGCACCAGAGAGAGAAATTGTGCAGCGAACAACTGAAGCATCGTGACAACAGCAACAATCCCCAAAATGTTTTAACCAACTCAAACTCACTGAATATCTGAAGTTTCAAATAAAGTATCGTAACCAACAACCACAAAACCAAACCGTCCAAGGCATCGTCCAAGCTGTTTCACCTCTGGGGAAGAAGGAGGAGGAGGAGGAGGAGCGCACCCAATCAAAACGCCGTCGAACCAATCTGTGATAACCCGAAACCGTCCCCAGTAGTTTGTGGTTGCGTCCCCACCCAAGGATTCGCTTTCCCTTCTCCTAGATTGCAGTGCTGTTTTGTTCGTGCGTAGCAGAAGAAGGCGAAGAAGCGGCAGCAGCTGAAAGTCAGTCGTCGAAGTCGACTTCAGGATGGCGATGACGGATTTACTACTGTTGTGAAGAAAGGCAAAGCAAAGCGGCAGTTGGAAGAGAAGAAATCAGCTGAAGAAAAAGGATCGTACTTTGACGACAAATCATCAACGCTCGAGAACGAACAACGCAATGATAACAGTCATCGGATTGAACAACCAACAAACACACCAAAGAGTCAACATGAGAAGTCAACTGTTTTACGTTGGACTACCTCTGGGAAGACTTGGCCAAATTATGGTAACGAAGCAGAGCTAAACAATCATCGTTTAACATCGACTGTGAAGGAGTTTGTGCTAAAAGACAGACAGACAGATTTTCAACAGGTCTTCCGATGGCAGTAACATGATCGCAGTAAGCGTGGAGTTTGCAATGGACGTAAACTTCAAGTAGGAACTTCAAGGAAAATTTTTCACCCCTCTATCTGTGGATGGCGATTAGTTCGAATAGATTAACAAGTTCGTGGTAAATGCTGAAAACGACACCGGTGAATCGAATCTACGCTGGACATCGTGCCTACTTTGGATTGCAGAAAACCCTGACATCTGATAAAGTGTGATGCTTCACTGATTTGACCGGTTATCATCAACGGCAACGACATCTGAACAAAAGACTGCACGTGTGTCGAACGGAACGAATATAATAAATCGAAACGTCGTACATGTAACAAACAACGGTTGTAGCATCTCTTCAGGCTGCTTTTTGACTCCATCCAGACGGCACAGTAAAGGTTAAAAAGCAGCATAACAATTAACACAATCGTGACTTCTCATCAGGGCGGACCCGGCTAGGCTGGGGTTCAAGAATAGTTGAGCAAAAAAGAAGAAAGTAACCTACCATGTCGAGCTGAATCTACCAGGATCAACGGAACGCAACTGCTGTTAGGAGACCATAACTTAGCACCAGATCCAGACAATCTTCTATAGGTTTACAAAACTGTCAGCTGATTTATTCCAACATCATCAACGTGCAACGTCTACTACTTCCGGTTAAAAGCAGCAGAAACATCAACTTTATAGGAGGTTAACAAATTCAACACAGCTGACTACCATAAGAATTCCAGCGTAAAACAATGCCAAGACTTTCCCAGTGAACTCCTTTTCGCGTGTCGTGATTATTGACTACTTTGAGGTCTCTACGACTTCCCGTCTTCTTTAGGAGTGGCGCTTAAGGCATCTCACTTTACCAACGGAGAGCTCGAAAGGTTGGCGAGCTGCAACTGGCGTACCGGATAGCAATAAACTGTCAAGTCTTCAAAAGAGATATTCTACAAGGCGGCCATCTGCAATTATGTTTTTGGAGCAGCACAAGCGATTAAACCTAGTCAGTCAACGCTCGTTTAATTCATATTCATGTTATGTGGCAGTCCGAGAGATCGTCATCAGTCCCTAGAAAAATGAATATTGGCGGTGCACTTCGCTCATCAATGCAAATCAGGAATTCATCAGAACTCATCGAATCAGAATGTTTGTTCTTCTCGAGATTCTTTAATGAAGTAGCGGTAGAAATCATCGAAAATTATGTAAAAATCAGCGACGAGGGAATTGCTGATTCAAACCATGCTGAATGCAGCTGACAAGTGCTGGAGCAGAAATGTTAAGCCTACAGAAATTCGTGGAATTTCGAACCAAAGTCGTTTTTCATCGAGGATAAGTATTTCATTCTATCTCAGTAGAACATCCGGACGAGTACAGAAGCAGAGCAGTATTCATCAAGGAATCATCGTGTGAAAAAAAATACAGACCAACGGATGTCGACACTTTGTGCACAAAGAACAAGTCGAGAATTGAGACGAATTGATCGTCAAAATAAAACAACCTTCATCCATTGAAATCAGCTAGAGACGGAAGTCATCGAACTCGTCAATTCTACGAAGCCTGCATCTCTAGCCACGGTTTCGAGGCCGAATTTACAAGCGATTAAGAAACTTCATTCCAAGTTATCCAGTTAAGAGAGATTCCGCAAGCATCAAGTGATTCTCGCATAAAACGGATATTGATACTCAGTGCCAGAAACCATCTTCTTAAATAGATGCTCACAGGCATCTAATACTTGAGACTGATCAAACAACGTAGACCAAATCGAATAGCGGATTCCAGATTCCGATCAACTAGCATTTTTCTAAAAAGCGATATTTTATTAAACTCGTCTATAAGATCGATCTACCTCAAAGTGAAACATGGATCCAAGATCGAATATGGCTCGTCTAACAATAAGCAGTCAACATTCCATACCGTAAGATTTCGTTTACATCGTTATCAAACAAAATCCATGGCGGTTCTGTGAATTTTCGGAGGATCTCGGGATTCATCATAATATATTAAATAATTTCGTAGCAATTCAACGCAATCTCCTCAACTAGAACCAGCAAGATCAACACGAAGAAAAATGCAAACGAGATACGAGACAAAAGAAGCAGAGATCATCCATCGACAGCAGATACTTCGCAGCCGACGCCGGTTAACGATCGTGCCCCTACGAAGAGTTAATTTTGTTCAAACCGCAGTACCTACGTTTTTCTTTTCTTTCTGAGAATACTCAACTAGTATATAAAATGCTCTTGATGACATGGTCCCTTAGAAATCCTGAATTTGGTGGAATTGAGAGTGTTTTCGCTGTTAAGGTAGCCTTAAGATTGGGCATTTTTTGGATCTATAATTTTTGTTTTTGAAACTTTGTGCAAGAGCTAAATATCAAAAACCAAGATACTCCTTCGGAGACACTTACGTGAAAGCTGTTAATCTTTGGTTTCAGGGGGTAGCCCGGATTTGGGCCACCCTAATGGACGTTTTGGTAATTTTTAAAATGTTCGTCTTTTAGGTCATTTTCGTCATACTGGTCATTGCGATAAATTTTGTTTTTGTATTTTTTTTGCATTTTTTATGTATTTTTTTGTAATTTGTCAAAATTGTTAACTAGTATTATCAGATTACTAGAATAAGGTCTTCTGGATGTTATATTTTTGAAACGTGGCGTTGATTTTTACTGCTGACGACAGAAAAAAATTAAATGACTGTGGTAATTATTGCATTCGATCGTAATATTACGATCGTAATTTCGCGACTCATGATCGAGATTTCTCGATCGTAATTTGTCGGTGGTAAGTCGTAATTTGTCGATAGTAGATTGAGATCATTCGATCGTAATTTCTCGATCTTCCATTGACAACGATTGACGATCGAGAAAATCTCGATGTCAAAATTCAAATATTAAAAAAATTCAAATTTGAAAAAATCAAAAGGTTTTAAAAATTTTAAAAATAGCAAACTTATAAATTTCAAAACTTATTAAAAATTTCAAAATTTTCAAAATAACAAAAAAAATTTCAAAAATTAAAAAAAAATCTTTTTTAAATAAAAAAAATACCAATTTCAAAAAAAATATTTTTTTTCAGTTTCAAAAATTTTAAAAATTACAAATTTCCAAAATTTTAATAATATTATGAAATTTTAAGAATTACAAAAATTTCCTAAATTTCCAAATTTTTAAAATTTTCAAAAACTTTCGACTTTACAAAAATTTTCAAAAATTTCAAAAAAATATATTTTTTAAAATTTAAAAAATACACATTTCAAAAACTTTAAAAAAATTAAAAACTACAATTTTTAAAAAATTCTAAATTTTTAAAAAATTCTAAATTTTTCAAAAATTTTTAAATTTTAAAAATTTTAGAAATTTTAAAATTTCAAAAGATTTAAAATTCAAAAATGTAAAAACAAAATTGAAAATTTTAAATCTAAAAAAACAAAAATCACAAATTTCCAAAATTTTTAGAATTTCTAAATTTTCAAAATTTCACAAAATGTTGAAAAATTTCCATATTTTTTTTTAATTATTTTTTTCAAAAATTAAAAAGGCACATCTTTTTTCAAATTTACAAAAATTTCAATGATTTCAAAAATTTAAAATTTTCAGAAAAAAAATCAAAAATTGTTACAGACGGCGCGGATGGCGCGGATGTAGAGATTATTTTTTAAAAGTATGGTTGAGAATTTCTCATATAAAATTATTACTACACTTAACTCATTGCTTAATTTATCCGCTTCTGAATATGTAATTTATTTTAAGTTTTGAGTAATCTTTTTAAAAATTTTAATTTTATAGTGGATATATTCAATTTGCATTTGAATTTTAGATAGGATTTACCCGTAGAAATCTTTTTCTAAATTTAAACATTCTTGGCAAAAAATAAAAAGTTATGAACATTCCTAAATTAATGCTCCATCATTCAAAATTCAAATTTCAAAAATTCGAAACTTTTTTCATATTTTAATAGTTTTTTTAATCAAAATTTTTAATATTCAGATTAATTTTTTTTCGCATTTCTGAATAAAATCGTAATTAAAAAAATCCGAAATTTCTAAATTAAGAATTTTAAAAATCTGAAAATTCGAAACTCAAAAAAACTTAAAAATCAAAAATTCAGAATTAAAAAAAATCAAAATTAAAAACAATCAAAATAAAAAAATCTTTATTTGAAAACTAAAAAATATTAAATTTAAAACAATCTCGAAATTCGGAAATCTCAAATGAACTTAAAATTCTTAAATTCCTAAATTTTTAAATCCCTAAATTCTTAAATTATTAAATTCTTCAATTCTTAAATTCTTGAATTCTTTAATTCCTGATTTCCTAAATTCTTAAATTATTAAATTCTGATTTTCTGGAATTCCTTCCTAAATTTTAGTGAGGAATTTGGAATACAATCTGTATTAAAATACTTAGATTTTTAATTTTTAGAATTTTGAAATCTAAATTTTTATCATAATAAAATTTTAGATTTTGGTTTTTTTGAGCTAATATATTTTTGAAGTTTAATATTTATCAGATTTTTAAATTTTGTTTATATTGGTTTATAATTTTCTATTTCGTTTATATTGGTCAAAATTATTGTAGTGTCCCTCTGATTTGCAAAAAGTTTTTTTTTTGTGACACTTTTCTTGACTCTCTCTCTACATAAAAGTTCTTAAAAACTGATAAACAGTTGTTTAAAAAATTGTCCATGCCTGATATAATAATATCATGTAAATTTACTATTTATCATCTAAGTAATTTTTTTTCGTAAAAAGGGTCAAATTTTTAATAAAACATTATTTTTTAATATAAAAATGAAAGAAACATTATAAATACATCCTAATCTGACGTATCTAAGTGATAATAGTTCAATTGTTAGTAAATTAGCATGTTTTTTCAAGCATTCACGTTCTACTCAACCCCAACGAATTGTTCGTCTTGCCCCACTGGTTGAGTAGAACGTACGAAAAATCATAAATTTTGAAATCATTTTTTTACATAAAAAACAGAGTTTTTTAAAAACTTGTTCTATCAAAGTCTCAGTAAAGACTGAAAAGATGATTCTTAAAAATCCGACAGATTTTTTAACGTTTTTAATGGGTTATACCGAGCATTTCCTTACACTTACACTTGCCCCACTTTCCCCTATTTTTAAATGGATTTTTTCCTTTCATTCCTTCAAACTTAAAACGAGTTTAATTTTTTTTTATCAGATACTTTCTGCATTAGTTTTTTTTGGAAATACCATTTCTTGAATGTTGGTCGCAACGAACGAGAAAACGAACTTGGAAGTTTGCAAAAATGTTTGTTATGAATTTCATATAACCAACAATTCTGGAGTTTTTTTTTTTTGAAAAGGTCCAATCGAGAAATTAAAAGTGAGAGTGTGTGCGTGCAACATGGAGTTAAACTTTTCAAAGTGCCGTGGTAATCTTCACAGCAACTTCACAGAAAGTTTAACTCCATGTTGCACACACTCTCACTTTTAATTTCTCGATAAACCAAATTTCCAGTTTTTGCTTTTTGGGTAATAAAAAACACCCAAAAAGCTAAAAATCAAAATTTGGTTTATTGGACCTTTTCAAAAAAAAAAAAACTCCAGAATTTCACTTTGAAATTTGAAAAAAATCCGAAATTTTTAAAATGTTATATTTTTTAACTTTTTTTAAATTTAGAAATTAATGAAATTTTTAAAATTACGAAATTTTTGATATTTGTTTCAATTTTATTTTTTTAATTTTTTTTTTTAATTTTTGAAATCTTCAAAATTTTTGAACTGTTTTATGTTTTGCCTTCCTCACCTCTAGGAGGAAAGGCTATAAAATCACTCGAAAGATGAACAAATTCTGAACAAATGTCTGTGCGTGTGTCTGGATGTGCGTCCGTGCACCGACAAATATGCACACGATTATCTCCGGACTGGCTGAACCGATTTGGACCGTTTTGGTCTCATTCGATCCGTCTTGGGGTCCACAAGACCCTAGTTAATATTTTAAAGTTTAGAAAAGTACTTCAAAAGTTATGTTAAAAAACGATTTTAGCTAAACATCCGATGATTGTAAAAAGGGTGGTTTTTGAAAGAAAACCCGCCATGCTAAACATTTTTAGAAAGGCCTTTAAAAGACCTTTCTAACGCGTTCAAAAGATTGAAGATCTGACAAACCCATCAAAAGTTATGAGCACTTAAGTGTTATTTATACACTTTTTTTTAGGCCGGATCTCAAATATTTTGATAAAAAAAGTTGTCCGGATCAATCTTGCAACCCATCGTTGGATAGGTAATCAAAAGACCTTTCATTTAGATTTTCACCACTTTTTATTAGTTTTTTTTTTCTGTAACCTGACGTTACAACAAAGTTGAAGTTGGATAATTATTTTACAATTTTGTATTTATTTTCGTTCTACTTTTACCACTCGTAGCTTCGCTCAAAACTAGCCACCGCGGCCGTGCGCACCTTTTTTGCTCACATTTTAAACTTTTCCATCATAATTTTCTCTTTCGCTACGACAAAAAGTTTGCTCGGAAAAACGCAACTACTGTGCTGGAGTAATGTATTTGTTTCTTAGTTGCTCGCCGTCGCCGCCTGTTTCTTCGCGGCCGTCACGCACTTGGCCATGGTCGGCGAAGCGCGCGTGATCGGGTCGGTCATGAAGAAGTCCTGCAGCGACTTTTGCGGCACCTCGACCTTCGCGCCGTCAAAGTGGACCGCCGCGTTCCGGAGCATTTCCTCGGCCTGCTTGAAGAAGTTGGCGCTCTCGCGGCGTCCGTAGCGCACCAGGTGCGGCGCGATGTCCTCGAGGCGCGAGCGCAGCTCGTCCAGCGTGTCGTACGGGAGGGGGGCGCCGGCGATTTCCGAGAGGGCGCGCAGGATCTTCCAGTCTTCGCGGGCGAGCCCGGGCGGGGTGACGGCGACGAGCGTTTGCTGGGCGCGTCCCTCGGTGTTGACGTAGGTCGCTTGCTTTTCGGTGTAGGCGGCGCCGGGGAGGATGGCGTGGGCCAGCTGGGCGCCCGCATCGCCGTGGTGTCCCTGGTAGACGATGAAGCAGTCCTTGGGGAGCTGGTCCTTCTTGATGGCGTTGGAGTCGGCGCCGAGCAGGAAGAGGACCTTGGGTTCGGCGGCGATGGCCGCGTCCGCACCGGCCGTGTAGCCGACGTCGAGGGCGGCCGTCTGGGCGGCGTTCGTCTGCAGCACGTTCCAGACCTTCCAGTTGGGCTGTTTTAAGGGGAGATGGAATTAGATCGTGAAGGGTGGAGTGAAAATGGAGGTTCTTACATCGGCCGGCTGCAGCGAGTTGGCAAAGACGTGCAGAGCGGTCACGAAGGCGGCTCCGTCCTTGCGGGCCAGCTGGTTCGCGCCGACGATGATCAGCGGCTTCTTGGCGGCCTTCAACTTCTTAGCGAACGGATGGTTTCCGCTGGCAATGTCCCGCACGAGGGAGGCATCGCTTCCCAGGTGTTCGTACTCGTACGACAGGTTGACCTTGGGTCCGATGAGGGCGATGTTCTGCTCGTTGTGGACGTAGCCCTTGCGGAGTCGGGTGTTCAGGAGCGGGGCTTCGTAACGTGGGTTCGTTCCGACGAGGAGGACCAAATCGGCTTCCTCGCAGGCGGCGATCGAAGAGTTGAGCAGGTAGCTCGAGCGGAAGTCGGTTCCCGAGCCGTCGGTGGGGAACTTTTGCTCGGTGCACAGGGTTTCCGAGCCGAGACGGTTCAGCAGGTCCTTCAGGGCGACCAGGGCTTCGGCGTCGGCCAGACCGCCGGCAACGGCGGCCACTTTACCCTTCGGAGCGGAGCGGAGAGCCTGCGCAATGGTGATCAGAGCAGATTCCCACTCGACGGCTTCGAGTTCACCGTTCGGGTTGCGGAGCATTGGAGCGATGAGACGCTGGCGCTTGAGTCCGTCACATGCGAAACGGGACTTGTCCGACAGCCACTCCTCGTTAATTTCCTCGTTTTCACGGGGAAGAATGCGCAGAACTTCACCGGTGCGGGTGCTCACGATGATGTTGCTGCCGACGGCGTCCAGCACGTCGATCGATTCCACCTTGCGAATTTCCCACGGACGGGCCACGAAGCTGTACGGCTTGTTGGTCAGAGCGCCGACCGGGCACAGGTCAATCACGTTGCCCGAAAGTTCCGACAGGAACAGCTTCTCGACGTACGTTCCAATCTGCATGTCGTTGCCACGACCGGTCGTGCCCAGATCGTCAACACCCGCAATCTCCGACGCAAAACGGATGCATCGCGTGCAGTGAATGCACCGGGTCATGATCGTCTTGACCAGCGGCCCAATGTCCTTGTCCTCAACGGCACGCTTTCCGCTGTGGTCAATGTCGGTGAACCGCGACCGATCCGACCCGAACGCCATGGCCTGATCCTGCAGGTCACACTCGCCACCCTGGTCACAAATTGGGCAATCCAACGGGTGATTCATCAACAGGAACTCCATGACGCCCTCGCGAGCCTTGCGGGTCATCTCGGAGTTGGTCTTGATGCGCCATCCCTTCATCACGGGCATCGCGCAGGCCGCCACCGGCTTCGGCGACTTCTCCACCTCGACCAGACACATGCGGCAATTGCCGGCCACGGCCAACCGCTCGTGGTAGCAGAACCGGGGAATCTCAACCCCAACTTGGGCTGCAGCCTGTTGGAAAAGAAAGAATTTGTTGATCTCGATGTCCAGGGACATTGCATTGTTCCTTCTCTAAATTCGGTGTGGTGTTGTTGTCGCCATCCAAGCAGCTTCTTTTTTTCACTGAAGGAGCTATTAGACTATGGTAAACAAACAAACTCGCACTTTTTTGTGTTTGACAATTTGCCAAACTCGCAAACAAAGCCAAATGTATGCAGGTTGACGTTTCTGTCAAAAAGTTTGTTTGTTTGTCGCAGTCTAATTACACCTTGATTGGTTGACTTCTTCTCCAGTTAATTGCCGTTTTGCTTTGCCTTTCTTCCCAACAGTAGTAAATCCGTCATTGCCATTGTTCTCAGTGAGTAGAAACTCCTACGAAACCAACCTGCAGCACCGTTGTTCCGGGCGCCACCATCACGGACTGGTCGTCCACAAACACCTCGATCAGCTCGGGCGCCTTGGCCGGGGTGTTGGACGCGGCCGTTCGCACAACCTGGGACGGACATCCGCGCGCGCCCAGCGTCAGCGCCCTCGTCAACGGCGTTCGGAGCATTTTCGCTGCTGCTTTTCGGGAAATCACTCTGCAAAAAAAAATCAAAACAAATTGTTATCGATTGCGACAGGGAAAAAAGGAAAATCCAAGCAATCTGCGACTCGGCTTTTCCTTCCTCTCCACTCTTGTGAAATTTCGCTGTCAAACGTGTGTAGTCGCCGCGGCCGCCGTCGTCGCAAATAAAAATTACATAATTTGCTTTTTGACCAGCGGCTTCCAGCGAGTTCCGCCGGGGGCGACGCGCACCGGATGCTGCCAAACAAGTGCCACCGGATAGCTACGCACGTTTCCGCCTAAAATCGCACCGGAATCGCGTGGGGAAAACGCACGGAAAATGCACAAATTTCACGAGCGAAAGAAAATCCTCCTCAGCTGCTTCGTCTGCTGCTGCGGCTCACCTTTGCGGAGTTCGCGTTGACGTTTTGGGTTTTGGGTTGCGCGATGAAAATGGGCTCTGTTGACAGATATTGCGCGATGACCTTGCGGGTGGAGGAGTTGGAACGGGAGGTCGAATGCGCAGTTTGCGATGTTTGGACTTGAACCGGTTCAATGTTTGACTTTTTAAAGTGGTACAGAGCGGATTCGTTAACTGGAATAGAACGGCGTACATAGATCTTGGGTTTTTTCTCAAAATTTATTTTCCCTGAAAGAACACCCAGTTAGCAAAATCTAAACGTAGAAATATGTATCCTCCTTGCAAAGGGTTATGAATTGATCTTAGTTGAAAGGTTCTCCAAATCTCTGAATTGCAAATGTAACATCCTGGAGCAGAACAGTTAAATTCTAATAAAAAACAATTGAATTAAGAATTGAGAATAGAACTGCATTCGAATTAGCGAATCCGAATTTGCTAATTGGAACGACTGACAGCTATCAAAAGCACAAAACAACGTGCTGGGAAATCGATGAGCAAAGGGGGGATTTTTGAAATATACATTAAAACTGAGTCGAATGTTTTTTATTTTCAAAGTTTATGTTCGTAGCTGTTGCATACAATAAACAATGGCGCGATCGAAATATCGAAAATCGAGTGCAATAATCACCACGTACGATTTCTCCATACAGACTTTGGAGAAAAATCATTCCACTTGTTTCTGGGGACCTCAAAATTTTTTTTTTCTTTAAACTTCATCATCCCGGTACGACAATCGAACTCACGACCTCTGGATTGGAAATCCAGCACGCCGCTAGTCGAAACCCATCCCCTACCGGTCAGTATTCCCAGTGAGCAGATTTCACCCATCACCTTCCACTCACAAGGCGAAACCCGTAACCTCTCGGCCATGATAGCTCGGCAAGTTCATGATTCTCTTTAAAATTACGCGTACGCAGAAATTTTGTTAGTCGTTGTAATCACCCTGGTAAATTTCCTAAATTTCTGGCATCAAACAAATGCAAAAATTGGGAGATTATTTTTTTTAATTTTTCAACATATGAAAAATAAAAAAAAATCAAAATGTACATTCAGAAATTCAATTACGTCAACACAGAAATTTTGTTAGTCAGTGTAATCACATAATTTAAGGCACAAAAAAAATCTAAAATTATGAGATAAAATTTAAAATCCATTTCAAAAAATTCTAATATTAATAATATATCTGAATTTTAAAAAAAGTAGTTGAAAAAATTTAAATCCAAAAATCAGAAAAATTTTATATTAAATCAAAAATTAATAAATTCGAAAAATCATATATTGCCTAGTATATTGCTTATTGCGAGATAAAATCACGTTTCTCCATCGCTGTGAATGACAGGAGATTATTGCCACCTAACTACCACAGTGTAAAAATCAGCAAGTTGAACTGAAATTCTGCGTTGATTTGACTGTCAACTTGATTTGTTTTGAATATTTTACAAAAAAGTCAGCTAAAAATCCAAGGCAACCTTTGACAACAGCCAAAAATTTGTTCTGCGTTTGTCATGCGGCTGTCATGCGACCATTATCTTGCGGTCGTATCACCGCGCGTGAACTCTAATTGTTAACGCCCGCAGTAGTATAATAAAATAATTAAAACTAATTTATAAATTTCAAAATTTAATACCGATATTCAAAAATCCAAGATTCAGGCATTCAAAATTTAGAAAATCCAAAATTCTTTAAAAAAATTCAACGCTAAACACGGTTTGAACCTAGGGGGTGGTCAGATCGGTTAACACGTTTTCAGTACATTAAAATAGTTGGTCAGTTTATTTACTTTTCGTCAATATATTGACGAAACCCCACCTTTTAATTTTCACCGTTTTAACCTCAGTTTTAACTAACCTTGGTTTCCCACCCTACCTCATTGAACGTGTTAGAAAAAAAATCGTGTTGGACGCCATTTTTTCATTGCTTTGGTTGCGTTCGGTCGATGAAGGTTCGTTTTCGAAGTGCTCGGTTTTTGAAGAAAATTTGATTCGAATTTGCTGAATCTGAAAAGATGGTAAGTAGGTTATCCTGTGCGTTTGTGATTATTGCAAGAAGGCGCCGAAAAAACAGGCTGGATGAGCGACTGAAGGCCGCTGGAAATTGAAATCAAAACTTAGCAAATTGCTCGCCATTTGTTACTGGTTAATACACTCAAACCCCGTTGGTTTGACACCAACTGTTGTCAAACGAACGGGGTCACTTTTTAGTTTGACACCCCTTTTACACGGAGTTCACACATACTACCAAACGTTTGTTTTGATAGTGTGCGTGAGCGCCGTGTAAAAAGTGACAGTTCGTCACTTTTTAGTTTGACTTTGACCAACCAACGGGGTACAAATTAAAAAAGTGTCAAACGAAAAAGTGACCAACCACCGGGGGTTGAGTGTACTGGTTTTTCCTCGGCCAGCCTAGTCTTTTTCAAGACCCCTGCAGGGGGGAAAAATAAGAAAAACCAGTATTAACCAGTAACAAATGGCGAGCAATTTGCTAAGTTTTGATTTCAATTTCCAGCGGCCTTCAGTCGCTCATCCAGCCTGTTTTTTCGGCGCCTTCTTGCAATAATCACAAACGCACAGGATAACCTACTTACCATCTTTTCAGATTCAGCAAATTCGAATCAAATTTTCTTCAAAAACCGAGCACTTCGAAAACGAACCTTCATCGACCGAACGCAACCAAAGCAATGAAAAAATGGCGTCCAACACGATTTTTTTTCTAACACGTTCAATGAGGTAGGGTGGGAAACCAAGATTAGTTAAAACTGAGGTTAAAACGGTGAAAATTAAAAGGTGGGGTTTCGTCAATATATTGACGAAAAGTAAATAAACTGACCAACTATTTTAATGTACTGAAAACGTGTTAACCGATCTGACCACCCCCTCCCAGTCACGGCGTTCTCGCAGGATTCTTACAGAATTCTAGCAGAGCAAAATTATTCTTACTAGAACGCTGCCATCATCTTGCAAGATTTTTGCAAGAATTCTCAGAGAATTCTAGCTCAAATGCAATAACCGGTTCTAGCAGAATCCGGTAAAAGCAACCGGTTTTGTTAGAACCCTGCTAGAATCCTGCTAGAACTGTTCTGACAGGCCATTCTGCTAGAATTCTGTAAGAATTTTGCTAGAATGAGACGGCAAAATTTTCTGCTAGAATCCTGCTAGAATTTTGTAGGAATTTTATTGGTTTTATTTTAAAAGGCAAAATAAAATTTCATTTCGAACAAAATTTATTTCTCAGCTTAATACAAGTCATTTTCGGCTTCAATGCCGGTCGCATCACTTTTCAATACACCAGGCGTCTGTTGATCCTTCGGAAGCACACTTACACACGCGTAGTCCGGGTTGGAAATCTTTGAAGACGATGTTGCGGCCAATGATGCCGAGTAGAGAATCCAGACTCTAGATCCGAGGTCTGAATGTCGCCAAAACTGCAGATCCATGCCTGCAAAGAGCGGAAAAGTAGGTTAGGTTTTTGGTTAAGTTTCATAAATGCCTAAATCTGTTTGCAAAGTGCCGGAATTGTGGGAGTGATGGCTTACCTGCGATGGTGTGTTTCAATCTGCCAGCTATTGATTGAAGTATTGATTTCCGAAAGGATCTCCGGATTGTTCACGGAACTCAAATTACCTAAGTATCCACCAGTGTTTTTTTTTCGCGAAAAAAAACGTCCATCTTGTTCAAATGGTCGAAACAGAACAGATTTGAACCGGTAAAAAGTCAGCCAATCAGTGAGCAGTATTTTCTATAAGAAAATTCTTGCAAAATTCTTACAGAATTCTGACAAGGCTGCTAGAATCATTCTAGCAGGATTCTTACAGAACCAATTCTGTAAGAAAATCTCGTATCTGGGCTAGACTAATCCTAACTTAAAACAAAAAAAAAATAAATTCATTGAAATATTCAAAATCACTAGAACGAGTAAACTACGAACTGTATTTTAAGATGAATGCTCCAAGCGTTCTTACTTGTTCTTGGCGAGTTTTGCAACCACGCAGTGTTGTTGTCATCTCGATGAAAATGCTCAAAGGTTCTTGTGGTGAAAACAGGTCATTACTGCCTTCATTCGTTGTTGCTGGTTGGTTTTCCCGCGGTTGCTGACTGAAGCCTGGAGGTGTTGTATTCTCTGCAAATCTTTGCCGCTGATTCAACGGCAATGGCTGCAGATTTGGAACCACTCGAACAGATCCCGCTCCAGGTGACGCCAAAGCAGGAAAATTCACGTCAGTGTATGCTGGTGGTGTTTTGCGATGATTTGGTTGGTGCCTCGTCGTCGCTTGCTGGCGAATTTTTACAAACTCAGCACGTTTTGGGCAGCTTCGATTCTTGGTAGAATGGTCGCCGCCGCAATTGAAGCATTTGGCTTCGATGTTCTCGTTGATTGTTTTGCAAGCTTCAGTTTTGTGCTCACCTCCGCAGGTTGCACAACGACTCTTGATGAAACAGTTCCTTCCACCATGCCCAAACTGCAAGCAGTTTGAACATTGCGTCACGTCACGGTGCACTGGACGATAACGTTCCCAAGTCACTATGATGTTGAATATTGCCCGAACTGCCTTCAGCTCAGACGGCGTTGTCGATCCTTTCTCGAGATGAACCAGGTACAGTTGATCACGATACTTGATGTCCTTGTTGTGTCTCGTCATCTTAAAGACTTCTATCACGTTCAACTTAAGAGTTTTGAGCTCTTCTTTCAACACACTCACATCCATGTCGTACAGGCCTCGGAGGACTTGTTTCATGGGGCGTTTACCTGGATCGTCATGGCTGTAGTATTCAATCTTTGTGTTGTTCAGGAAATCCCGAACGTAGTTGTAATCCTTTCTGGTAGGTAGCAGAATTTTGAGTCCATCAGCACACAAGCGAATGGAAGCACGTAAAGCACCAGATTTGATAAATCCGGTTAGCCACTTTCGCACCGAATCCGATGACGATGTTTTCACAAAAATGGGTGGCAACTTTTCCCGTCGTTCAAATTCTTCCTTCTCGCTCACGTCCACAGGGAGGGTAGCGAACTGGTTTCCAGACGAACTTGTTAACTCGTGTCGACTGCATCAAAGACCTCGGCGTAATGATGGACCACAAGCTCACCTTCGACAAGCATGTCGCTGTCACTTCCGCTAAGGCCTTTGCAACGCTGGGATTCCTTCGACGTAACACGGTGGACTTCGAGAACATTCGGGCACTTAAAACGCTGTACATCTCTCTGGTACGAAGTATTCTCGAGTATGCTGTGCAAGTCTGGGCACCGCATTACGCAGTTCTGTGTGACCGCTTGGAGAAAGTGCAGAAAATTACACTATACGCTCTACGTCGCCTGCCCTGGAGGAACCCTGCGTACCTAACAAGTTACGATGACCGCCGAAGATTACTACAATTAGAATCTCTAGAACATCGCCGGATTTTCCTGCAACGTCTGTTTGTGTTTGACGTTCTTACAAACCGAGTAGACTGCCCGGAGATCCGTCAGAAAATGAGCCTTCACGAGCTCCAACGTGCGCTGAGAACCTACCTGCCGTTTAGGATCGCTAGGCACACTACCGTTTACGGACAAAACCACCCGATCGATCGCTGCTGCCGTTATTTCAACCCAGTTTGGTGCTTTTTTAATTTCGACATGAAAAAAGAACTATTTAAAACTAAAATTAGAAACGTGTTGTGACGTACCTTTATGTTTTTAATGTTTTATATCTGTTTATACGTTTAGTTTATAAGTATATACAGTCTGTGCGGCATAATGCCGAAGACGGTGACAAATAAATAATTTTGAGCGTCCTTGCTCAAACTGCCTGGCTTGGCAGGTAGCGCTTCGGCATTCTTTAGCTTCTTCAAATCTGCCGATCCTGCTGGTGAGGACCGCTTCTTTTTCTTGCCCTGAGGCATTTTTGCACTTTTTAAGCACTTTTAAGGAGCTAATATCCAGGAGTACCTCACTGATTGGTGGTCCACAAAGGAATGATGATGTCCTTGTTGTTCTACTCTAGTTCTTAAGATTATTTTCATTCCTATTTGAGTTTTATAAAATATTTTGAGAAAAATCGTTGCAGTTTCACACAAACATAAAATTTCACGGGATTTCACGGAAAAAGCCAAATTTCGCGGATTTCACGCTGTCCGCGAAATCGTGAAATTTCACTAACCCTAGTAATGGCACTTCAAAAAGTTCAACTCCAAGTTGCACGCACTCACTCTCACTTTTAATTTCTCGATAAAAATTGTCACACAACCGAGGTTCAATTTTATTTTCTCGAACCGGTTCAAAAATCAAACCCCTTTCTTTCGACCTTCCCATTCCAACTCCGCTTGCCTTCAAACCTGTCAAATCACTTGACGTGTGTGCGAGTTGGTGCATGGCAAGAAGGAGATGAAGACGTCGTCGTCATTTTCTCAAAAAAAAATTTGCGATCTGCTGAAGGAAAAATGAAAACTTTGCCCCGGTCGCTGCGCTGCTGCTACAGTGTCCGTGCTTAATTCGACGTAATTGTGGGTGTTAATCCGCTACGCCTGGCAGTCCCAAAAGTGGTTCAAATTAGAGCTCCGTGAAAGCGAAAAGGGTAGGTCCTAGATTTTGTGCACCGTAATTAACCTCACAATTTGCGTGTGATGGTGTTTTCTTCGATTTTCCTCTCTTTCGCTGGCGAAATTGGCTGCAAAAAGTGCCAATTTGGTATTTAAATTGTGGCGAGGATGGGACGGTTGGTCGTGAAAAAGTTACGTTCTTTGTCGCAGAATCGTTTCTAGGTCACACGCCACTGCTAGATCACCTTGGGAGGGGGTGGGGGTATGAGGAGGGGGGACCATGTTTTCTTCTTTGTTTTGGTTAATGTTGCTTCTTTTTACGGTGCTGTTCCAGGGTTTGAACGTGGTTCGCCAGCATGGTGAAGAAGAAGCAGTGCGAGTTTAAGGACGAAGACTCGTCGACGGAGTCGAACGATGACGCGCGCGTCCGGAATCCGGCCGCCGGGGAGGTGTGCGTGCACGTGAAGAACTCGATCCACACGCAGACGGTGCGCAAGCGGGTCAAGTCGGCCGGCGGGTTGGACCAGGCGTGCGGCAAGTGTGCGGAGAGCAAGAGCGCGGGGAGGGCGGATCCGGGCCCGGAACCGTTGGTGAGCGATCTGCTGGACTACGACGAGCCGGATCCGAGCCTGTGGATGTGCTTGAAGTGCGGGTCGCAGCTGTGCGGACGGTCCGTGAATCAGCACGCGCTGGAGCATTACAAGGTGGGCGATTCCGGGAAATGAGCGGCGCTTATCGGAGAAGATAAGATTAATTGGAATTTTACTTCTTTCTTTTTCAGACTCCCCGCTCGGAATCGCACGCGCTCTGCCTCAACACGACCCGCTTCCAGGTGTGGTGCTACCAGTGCGACCAGGAGGTCAACCCGAAGGCGGTGCCCCGGCTCGCCGACATCGTCGACTACGTCCGCCAGGAAGCCAAAGTGGCCGCGATGAAGAACGTAACGAGCGTGGAACAGCCGCCGCCGCCGCCGCCGACAATTGAAAATCTGGAGCAAACCATCGCCAGCGCGGTCAACTCGATCCGGACGCTGGCTGCCGGTGGGGACGGGGATTCGACGGCCGCTTCCAGCGGCGTTACGAACAGTACGATGGTTTACGGGCCGCAGCCCAAGCCGGCGACGACGTCGGCGCCGAATTATCGTGACATTCGGTTGGACATTGGCGGAGGCGGAACCGGACGGAAGTTGCCTGCGATTGCGACGAGCAGCTTGTCCATCGTGGACAGTTTGCCGCGGCTGCGAGGACTGTCGAATTTGGGCAACACCTGCTTCTTCAACGCCGTTGTTCAGTGTCTGACGCGGACGCCGTATCTGCTGGACGTGCTGCGGGAATCTTCCGTTCAAGGGGAAAAGTTCCAGCTTCCCGGAGGTCCGCTCAAGCTGAAAGATGGAACGGTGACCGAGTTGAGTCCAATCAGCGGCGAGCTGAACCCGTGGGGATCGTTCACGCAAGTGCTGGCCGAGTCCCTGTCCGAGCTGCAATCCGGCGGCGGAGTCTTCTCCCCGTCGAAACTCTTCTCCCAACTCACCAACAAATGGCCCCAATTTGCCGGCATGGACCAGCACGACTCGCACGAGCTGCTCCGGCACCTGCTGGAAAGTGTCCGCAGCGAAGACCTGCGCCGTTACCAGCTGGTCATCCTCCTTTCCCTCGGCTACGGCAAGCGCGTCGACCCAAACACCGTCGAGGACACCATGAAGGAAAAGATCAAATTCTACGGCACGCAAGCCTCCGACCGCATCCTCGGCCCCGAACCGGTGTTCCGTGGCTTCCTCGTGTCCACCCTAACCTGCCAGGACTGCTACCACGTCTCCGCGCGGCACGAGTCCTTCCTCGACCTGTCACTCCCAATCAACTCGGAGAAACCGCAACCCCCAATCCGGCGAAAAGGCAGCCCCGAACCCGACTACGGCTACAGCGCGTCCACTTCCGGCGGAGCCACCCCAAAGCCCCTCAGCAGCCGCGAACGACGCCGCATCAAAAAGGCCACCAAAACAAAAGAAAAAGCCGAAAAAACCCAACAAATCAACAACGACCTTTCGGGAGAACCCGAAGCCGACGACAAAGGCGGCGAAGCCGCCGCCCCCGAATCCGACAAGGACGACGACGGCATGTCGGACGCGGACGTCGAGGACAACCTGACGGACGATTCGCAGCCGAAAAAGAGCGTCGACCAAAACGGCAACCAATCGGGTGGTCCGGAAAAGCGTGACGACGCGCCGGAGAATCCGAACAAAGAGGGCGAGTCGTCGAACGTGGTGTGCGAGCTGGGGCTGAGTGCGGAGGGGGTGGCCAACATGATGGAGAAGATGAGCCTGGAGCAGCAGGAGGCGAAGGCCAAGGCACGCCGGCAGCGCACCGTGAGTCATGCCGACTGGGGGAACACGCTGGCGCCGCGCTACCAGTGCGAGGACAACGAGTGTTCGATCCAGTCCTGTTTGAATGCGTTCACGGCGGTGGAGCTGATGGCGGGGAACAATAAGGTGTGCTGCGACGCGTGTACGGAGCGGATCAACGGCAAGGATGGGAAGTCGGTGAACACGAACGCGACGAAGCAGTTTTTGATTTCGTCGCCGCCGGCGGTTCTGATATTGCACTTGAAGCGCTTCCAGGTAAGTTTGTATCTCTTTATCGGGTCGTGGTGTCGACAGAATCTCAAAAAACAAAATGTTAAGTGTCAAGTTTCATAATTAAATAGTTTACAAACTAAACAAAATCGAAAACTTATAAAATGTAATTGAAGATCAAAATACCTTATGAAAATTCTGCAATTATCCACTTTTAAATTATCAAATTGAATAATTTATAAAACTATTAGGAATTACTGAATATCAAAATCTGTAAACCTTATGAAAATGTTTCAAAATATTGTATGAACTTTTGCAAAATCATGAAAAACTGTATTACAAATAACGATCGTTTAAGAATGCCGGTCTAAACAGTACGATTGAGTTTAGAGATCGTCGATTCAAATATAACATTTTTCGAGTTTTGGAGAATACTATTTTTTGTATTATCCTCACTTTTCAAAAGTTCTTAAATAAATGTTTCTCTAAATTTTGGTAGGGAATATTGCTGGTCTTTTTCGAGAAAAATATGTTAAGAAATGGTGTTTTAAAAACTGTGCACGTAAAAAAAAACTAATTTCCATTTTTTGCCTTCCTCACTTTACTGAGGAAAGGCTATAAAATCACTCGAAAAACGAACTTTTTAGTTAGACCTCCTAGACCTACCTTCATTTGTACATATCGACTCAGAATCACCAGCTGAGCAAATGTCTGTGTGTTTGGCTGTATGTAGACATGTGTACCAAATCAATGTCACTGGAACATCTTGTCACAGGCTCAACCGACTTTCGCCGGAATGGTTTTAATCGATCCGTCTTAACGTCCCCTAAGTTGCTATTTAAATTCATGCAGTTTTACCATGTATTTAAAAAGTTATGTTAAAAAAACTATTTCATATTAAATTAAAATTATGGTAAAAAGGGTGGGGGTTTCATGAAAGTCACAAGTTATATATTTTTAGAAAGCATATGAGAAGACCTTTCTTGTGGATTAAGAATTTTCATGATCTGACTTACCTATCTAAAATTACAAGCAGTTTAAAAATGGTCTGAATTGGGTCCTAAAATGAAGCTTAGATTGCTGATATTATTGTTTACAGCGATAAAGCTTATTTTTCTGAGGTCACCCCTTTGTACGAGCACAAAGAGTTTAAAATGGATTTTTAAATCAATTTTGAAAAATTAACCTCGCGGTCCTTCTTGACAGAAAAGCTCCTACTTGACAGCTCGTTCCAAGGGGACCATAGTTGATCCATCGAAAAAGTGTTGTCTTGTCAAAAAAAAATTTGCATTAAAATGAAAAAAAGTGATCAGAAATGGTTTTTAATCGTGTTTTTTACCGTTGTACATAAAAATTGACATAGGACTTTAGTACCCAATTCACATAACCTCAACTGGTCGGGTCTGATCGCCACGAAAAAAGCCTTGTAGAGGGATGCCATTTTCCTGAAAGGCGGTGTCTGTATAATCTTGACAAAAAGTCTGTAGGAAGTCTGTTTTTTTTTACTCGTCACTTATTTTTATTTGAACCTCTTAGGTGCTGCGATCACGTTAGGGGAGATTCATAAACCATGTGGACAATGGAGTACCCGTCGCGATTGGTAGTGAGCAATGTATTTCTTACGGAGCGAACTGTCAAACTACCAGTCGAATCGGGTATTCCATTTAGGGGATTGTAATCACTCTATAAATGAGAGGAAGGCACCAACCACCTAAAGGTGGATTAAGTTAGTTTTTTAATGTATGAAAAACTTAACTTATTGTCATCAAGAAATCATCTTGACTTTTTATACGGTCTAAAAGCCAATTCAAGCTTTGAAGGAGGTATTAGACTATGACAAATAAACAAACAAACTGCACTTTTTCCTGTTTGACAGTTTGCCAAACTCTCAAACTTGTTTGTGGAAAGCAAAATAATGCAGACAAACAAAGAAAGCAGACAAACTGTCAAAAAGTGCGAGTTTGTTTGCCGTAGTCTAATATCTCCTTGCGTGTATCCCGCTTACTCAAATAATGGGAGTTTTAAACGCGAGTTTTCTTTTTCCAGAGTGATCAAAAATACTAATATTTTTTTCCTGAATAGGCTCTTTGTTTCACTGTGTCTTTTGCCTATTTTGATTGTTTTGCTTAGAATAACTCAACAATGGGAGCGTTCTTTTATTACGTAACGCAAAAAAATGGATTTTGGGACTTCCTCGCCTCTTATCGTAACAAAATGTTCTTACAAATTTCCCCCTTCCCAACTGCGTTACGTAACAAACGGAAAAACGGAATCGACGTAACACCTTATTATGTGGCCCTCTTAAACCTTGCGGTTTCGTCAACGGATCCACAGGCGTGTATCGTTCTTTTTGCGACAAGACTCCGCCTCCCGGGTCTCCTAAGTGTGAAGGTATGGCACGGGGAGAGGGCACCGAAAACCTATATTTACACTTAGAATTTATTTGCGTCCGCCTCGGGATTCGAACCGGCGACCTCTGGATTGTGAATCCAGTGCGCGGTCCGATTGATCCACACAGGCAGACAGTTACGTAACAAAAGAACGTTCCTTAACCTAGAAAGGTTTTGAAGTGATTTGGACATTTTAAATTCGAGGTGGCGGCCAAAATGATGGTAATGAAATACTAAGAAATTGAGTACCCGATTCGAGTGGTAGAAATGACAGTTCTCCTTTTAGGTTTTACGTACAGTGAGTCGAATATTTGTCCAACTTTGAACTTTTGATAACTTTGTTTAGCTAGTTTATATTAAAAATTGGTTTGAATTTAGTTTTTTAAAGTAAAACTTATCAAAACATAAGTTTATGCACAACTATTTTTATAAAATTGCTATTTTATGTTGTAAGAGTCCCTATTGAACAAGTTTCAACAGTATTTGTTCAAAATTTACATTGTTTTCATCTTTTTGCCTTTCTTACTAAAGAAAGGTATAGGTTTTACTTTATGGCTGGACGTTATTTTCATCTCCGTAAATAAGACGATACAGCATGAATATTAATCGGAAAAATTGCCAAAAAATTACACTGCATTGATTTTCGACGCTTTGTCGCCAAGTTGTCAAGTTGAGCTTCGAATACTGGCGCGAGAATGCTGGCGCATATATATTTGGGCTCGACTTATACTTGCTTGTAGTAGCTTGTCTACCGATGTTTCAGTCAACGTGTAAGATATCGTAGCTTTTCGGTTTATTTTGTTCTGTCCGTTTTTGCATAACTGTCCAATGTTTATGCAAAAACTTTTGTGACGTAGGACATTCATCCGGGTACAAACAATTTGTTTCCCGTGTGCTCCTAAAATCGCATTTAAGTAGGCTTCATTTTGTCGTGATTGCTTAAGTTTATTTAACATAGTTCATTGGATTCCAATAGGAGTTTCGAAGCTTCTAAGCTTTATATCGTTTTCAAATTTTTCAATGTTCGCGACGCCAATTCGTGATTAAAAGCGCAAAAATTCCGACAGATGGCGCGAAGCATCGAAGAATGACGATTCAAATTTTCGCTGTTCGGTTACATAGGAATGCAAACTTAAAATTGAATTTACAGCTCTTAGAACAACTTTTGAGAAAAAATTCAAGTAGTACGAGTGTAAACTTTTTGCACTCTATAAATTAACGCAATAAAAAAAATTGAAAAAAAATAATTTTGAAAAAATAATATTGTTTACCAATTTTTTTTATTGCGTTAATTTATAGAGGGCAAAAGGTTTACACTCGTACCACTTGATTTTTTTTTTCAAAATTTGTTCTAAGAGCTGTAAATTCAATTTTTAGTTTGCATTCCTATGTAACCGAACAGCGAAAATTTGAATCGTCATTCTCCGATGCTTCGCGCCATCTGTCGTAATTTTTGAGCTTTTAATCGCGAATGGCTATCTACCTAAGGTATTGCGATTGAGTGTGTAGTGGTGCGGTTGTAAAAATAGCTATCTCTGACTCTCTCACTTTCGTAGATGCTGAATGGCAAGTTTCCCACTGTGCGGTTAACTCGGTTTTGCTTTGTGCCTGCTTTGTTCGGTTTTTGGGCTCGTACCAAAACTAGAAAATCAAAACCACGGTGTGCGTCGTCACTGGCGCATGGGAAGCTTGCCATGCTTGCGTTTGTCATAAATGCTTGTTTGATTAAGAATTTGTACGATTTAAAATATTCTATTGGTGAAAATTGCGTTTTCAAATTCTTTTAGAAAACACATCATTAATAATACCTTGCTTTCATCATACGATTTTTAGTATCAAGTCGATGTTATGAATTGAAATAAGTTAAATTCTTTAGTAAGAAAGGCTCTATCTTACCCCTCAAAATCAAAATCAAATTATTCGCTCTACAGCTTTGCCTTGGCGTTCCCGATTTCGGGATTCCTACTCGAAACTAGGTGTCCGAAGGCTTGATTGTTGAGGCAATTGCAAACCTCTTTTTACACCTAAGCTTCCATCCACCCCGGGATTCGAACTGACGACCTTTGGATTGTGAGTCCAACTGCCTACCAGCGACTCCACCGGGACAGGACCCAGGGAGACGACTCCTACACCTGGACTGAGCTATCGACCTAACCTCTAGGTTAGACCGGGGCCAACATTTACTTCCCCATCCGACGGAAGGCGTGATCAGACAAATCTCGTCTCAACATTTGCCACCGGGACCTTCTGGGATCGAACCCAGGTCGGCATCGCTGCACCTAACCAATCAACTCTATCGGAAATCTGAAGCGAAATTCAATTCGAAGCGTTTACGATTTACTATTGTTGCGTTTGAAACTGAATCCGTTAACGATTGGTAATAATTTTGTAAAAATATTGGTAATAATTTTTTGGTTTGATTTCAACATCTTTTGACAAATATTTGCATCGCCTAACAAAAAAAAAAAATGCACCCGTTTAAGGCTTTCTTTACTAGTTAACATTTTTTAGTTTAGATAAAGGAAATAGAGCTTAAGGCTCTGGAAAGCATTATTCCCGATCGACCATTTGGCGGCCATGTTTGTTTTAGAAAAATATTCAAATCTTGATTCAGAATGTATCAATAAAAAAATTGGTTTCTTTGTGTTGTTTGTAGAATAATTTTACATAAAGTGATTATTTTTTCATTTCAATTTACTACCACCTTCTACCACCTTGAACTGGAAAATATCGGAATGTAAAAATCTTTGACTCTGAATATATTATTATTTTTTAATGTGTACTGGTAATTTGGTACTAAAGCCCTATGTAAATTTTTATGTAGAGAGGTAAAAAACTCAATTAAAAACTTTTCTGATTACTTTTTTTTTTACTTAAATGCAAACCAATTTTACAAGACAACATTTTTTTGATGGACCAACTATGGTTCCCTTGGAACGAGCTGTCATGTAGGAACCTTTCTGTCAAGAAGGGCCGTGAAGTTAATCTTTAAATATTGATTTTAAAAATCAATTTTAAATCCTTTGTGGTCGTTCAAAGGATATTGGTACTCAGAAAAATAAGCTTTATCGTTGTGAACAATAATATCTCAAATTAAAGCTTAATTTTAGGTCCCAATTTTAGGATTAAAAAACTTCGGAATTTAGGTACTTAAAATTTAAGAACAAAAGAAACTAAGAACTAAAAAAATTCAACGTCAATATTAATATAGCGCTAACACTATAATAGTATTATTTTAAATTGTCAATTTTGTGTTAGCGACGATTTACAAAATTTAAAATTCAGAAGTCTATAATGTGTTTCTCAAATCAAAATTTATATTTTTTTCAACAATCATTTTTTTTTTGTTGATCTGTTGAATTAACAAAAACCAATTGTTACAGCTCAAAACAAAACTTTTTTTTAATTTCTTAAATTACTTTATTCAAAGTAACATAGGTTTGCAAGAAAATTATTCAATACAATTTTGCAGATTTGCTTGCTTTAAAAAAATAAAACTGGCTGATAACCTGGACGCCGGTTATTTTTTTTTATAATTTGAGTCGACACCATGCTACGATAGCCAACATTCAACACTTCAATTACTAATAAGCTATCCACCACCCTTTCCAGGTCGGCCCCCGTGGCATGTTCCGCAAGATGACCAAAACCGTCACCTTCCCGTTCGTCCTCGACATCGCCCCGTTCTGCGGCTCGCGCGTCAAAAAGCTCCCAACGGTGCGTCCCGGCCAGAAGAAGCTCCTCTACTCGCTGTACGGCATCGTCGAACACTCCGGCACGATGCACGGTGGCCACTACGTCGCCTACGTCAAGGTCCGTCCCCAGCTCGCCAAGGACGACCCCCGGTGGACGTTCCTGCCGAAGGGCTCCAAAGCCGAGCTGGACCAAAAGGACGAGGAGGCCATCCAGCTGGAGAAGGAACTGGCCCGGGAGCAGGCCCGCGGAATGACGGCGGCGGCCGCAGCCCGTGACAGCGACGACGCGCTCACCTCGTCCAGCAGCACCTCGTCGAGCCGATCGTCCACCGGAACCACGTCCGACGGGGAAGAGTGCGAAGGTGCGGTCGGTTACACGCCCAAGCCGGAACTGCTGCCGGACGTGGATCCGCCGCCCGGCAAGTGGTACTACGTGTCCGATAGCCACGTGCGCGAAACGACCGAGGACAGCGTGCTGAACGCCCAGGCCTACCTGCTGTTCTACGAGCGGATCTTCTAAGCGTTATTTTTCCCCTCTTTTTTTTTTTTGGTGCATTTATCAAACAGTGCAGAGCGTCAACGGCCGTAAAACACACACAGTTTTGTTTTGTTACAACACAATTATTGAGAAAGCGGAAGCGAACAAAAAAAAACCCACAATCAACCAATCCCCTTTTCTCCTCTTCTTCTTGATGATGAAATTGTGTGCGAGTGTGTATTTTATCGTAACTTATTTTAAAAAATGAGAAAAAATTAACAAGAAATCAATCAAGTTCTGCTACTTCCCCAAATCAAGTGTTATTCAAAAAAGCTATCCATTTAAAGAAAAAAAAAAAAATGAAAATTTAAAATCCATTTAGAAGTTGTAGGGTTCTCTAGAGCGCTAAACGAAACTGCATAAAAATAAGCTGGAGTTATGCATGATTAGTAATGATAGGTTTAGAAACAGGCATAAACTTTTACTCGCTGCAAATAAGAAGAAAAAAAAAAGAAATGGGATGACATTTTGAAAAATAAATTGATTCAAACAAGCATGGCAAGTGCATTACTTCTAGCAAGTAAGCGGAAGAGTTAGAAATAAAGAACGATGATAACCACAATACGCAAAGAAACAACAATAAAGGGAAAATAAAACAGAATCAATTTTCAAAACTCTTATTGCCTAGCGATCCAACCGCAGTAGGGAGTCGCTAAAAGAAGCAAGTTAAAAATATATTATACATGATTAATTGTAATTTACCGCAAAACTACTTTTTTTCGAAATAAATCTGATTCATTGCTGCAGAAAACTAAAAGCGTTTTATTCCGTTTTATTATGGAGCGTTATTTTATTACGTAACGCGATTTTTTTTTACAAATTCAATCATTTTTTTCAGCTTATCAAATCTTTCCGTCCCAACAGCATTAGGTAATATAAGAACGCTCCCTTATCGCAATTCGCAATTCGCAATTTTCAGTGTAAGAACGGGCCTTGACCGATCTTATGCACCAGGTTCCCGACGAACACGCACTGCCCTTACACCTACATCTCACCCTTGCTCTGAGTCAGTACGAGCAACACGCTAGAACACGCTTTGAGTGTTCGTGCCAGGCATGCACACCTTCTTTTCCGGTTACGCATTTTAACTCGGCCGGGGGTGGTACATTACGTAGGGTTTGATGTAAGTATAAGCGCCTAACCATTTATAGTGTGCCTATCAACTTTCATAAAGCAAAAACTGTTATATTTTTAGTTTGAATTCAAAAACTAATTGTTATTTACTGTGTATTGTTTTCTCCTGAAATCTTCACTATTGTTGAATCGTGTTTATCTGTTGCTATATCTTCTGTCGCGGTGTTTTGTTACAATATTTTGGTCCTAAGCATTTTATAAAAGTTTTTCAAAAGTACAATAGTAATATTTGCGTTAATCCTTTAATCATTTCATAAATTGAGTCAGGGCTCGAACCTCACTTGCTTAAGAAAAGGTGAAGTTTCAAAACAATGGACAGTGAAAGAAATATACTATGTAAAGAATCAATAGTAAAAGAAAGATAGTAATTTATGAAGAAGATAAAGAAATTAACAATAGTTAATAAATAGAGGTAACAAACATGCTTAGATTGTATTGAGGGCAATTTACAGGGAGATGAGAAATTATTGAAATAGATAAATAAAGAAAAGGCACATGATAAACAAAATTGACATCGCTGCCAAATTAAGGGAAAGCAGACAGTTTGTTGCAGCAGCATCAATTAGTAAAATAGAGTGGAAAAGCGTTGAGAAATAAGAGAATCAAATAAGTAAAATCGAAATCAAATGGAGGATAATAAACAAAAGCCGTTTAAGAAAATCAGTGAAACAAAATAAACAGATGATAGATGGTAGCTAGAAGTGGAAAGGAGAGAGGAAACCCCGTTCTGCAACGTTCAGGTACATCCACAGCAGTTGACTCAACATACTGCGAATCTAAACAATACCGTCTACAATCACAAATTACTTCCCGTTCCCACATTGACGCGCCCCTTTCTTCTAGCCGTCTCGACTCTGACCCCTCGCTGGTCAAAGGTTTACGATCCGTTTCCACAGGCCACCAGCTAGGTCATCATGAAAACCAAGCCAACGTGGAGGTAAGAAAATAGGACACTTGCAAGGAACCAGAGCTATACTGTCCTGATCAAGAAAGATCTAACAGGACTACGGACGTAGTCAGTGACGCTCCTTCCAGGATGTTCCTCGCCTGAGCGTCAACTGAAGAGATATCATCAGAATCATTCGCACTTGGCCTGCAATATAAGAACGCTCCCTTATCACAAATTAAAAAGAAAATATTTGTACCTCTTCCCACAATCTTGGCCCGTTAACAGGCAGCTTCTAACAAGAGAATAAACTTAGGAAAAACCAGGTGTATTAAAAAACACCCAAAAAGCACAAACAGAAAAATTTGGTTTATCGAGAAATTAAAAGTGCAACATGGAGTTAAACTTTCTGTCGAGCTGCTGTGAAGTTTACCATGACAGCTGCGAAAGTTTCACTCCATGTAACCGGCTCACATCTCTCTTTTTAATTTCTCGATTGGACTTTTTCAAAAATAAAAAAAAATAAACTCCAGACTTCGCTATTGTTTGACGAAATTAAACAAAAAAATATTCATCTATTGGCTTCAGCAAATTTTATACCTTTTTTTTAATTTCCAGATTTTGGTGGTTTTTAAATTTCAGAACGCGTGCGTTTGAGGAAAAAAATTAAAATATTTCAAAATTCAAAACTCAAATTAATTAGTTAAAAAAAAATAAAATTATAAAATATAAAATTCCAAAATTAGAAAAACAATGCTTTTTTAATTTAAAAACATCTAAAATTTAAAATTTTCATACAAAGCTTTCTAACAAAAAAAAAAAAAAAACATACAAACACATTTTGTTGTTTTTTTTTACACGGTTTTGTTTTGTTAGTGATTTTCCATCAACTTTCACATAAATAAGACGCAAAGTCGATGATCATAAACTTTAAAAAATATTTGCAGCGGCCTGAAGACATTTAAAAATTATTACTATTTTTTTAATTTTGGGACAACACTGATCGCATTTTTTAAATTGATCATTAAGGGGTTACATACATGTAAATCGGTAAAAATGTCAGAGGTTGGTTTGAGCACACACTTAAACTTTTTTCAAAATCTGTTTTCAGAGCATTAAAATATTACTTTTCATCTATAAACAAAACAAATTTGAAGACATTTGGTTGTAGCATTGCCGAGATATAGCTATTTGAAGTTAGCAGTTTCAAAAAAATGGTGCCACGATATCTCAACATTGCTTCGAACAAATCGGTTCAAAATTTTGGTGAAGACTCGTTAAACCGGTCCCGTGAGCATAACGAAGGCCGATTTTGAAAAAAAAATATTTAAAAAAAGATAAAAATATTTTTCTGTTTTACACATAAAAAATCGCCATTTTTTTCTTTTTGTATTTTTGGAAAATTAAAAATTTCAAAATCGGCCTTCGTCATGCACACGGAATATGTCTTGGGAGTCTTCATACAAAATTTCAGCCAATTTGGTCCACCCCATCTCGAGATATCGTGGCACCCGTAAATCAACTTGGTGTTCAGAGAAAAACGCTCAGAAAGTTAGACAGTTTGCTCTGCGCATGGCAAAACTCTGGGCTTAAATCTTCTCTAACTCAGTTAAACCATGAATTACCTTCATGAAACTTTCCAGAGGGATTGAAAAAAAATAAAAATAAAAATCTGTAATACAAAATTTTGTGAATTTTTACATGTATGTAACCCCTTAATATATCGGTCGAAAAACTGCTTTGTTTACTAAAGGGCCTTAGAAATCTACTGAAAACTAGCCCGAGATTTGTATTTTGGAATTTTAAAATTACTATCAAAACAAACGTTTGGTAGTGTGAATACAAAGAGACGAGTTGTTCCTTTTAATTCCGCTATATATTTTTAATATCTTGACAGATACGTATTTCGTCTACTACTTGCAGACTTCATCAGTGTTCTGTTCTCGACTGCAAGTAGTAGACGAAATACGTATCTGTCAAGATATTAAAAATATATAGCGGAATTAAAAGGAACAACTCGTCTCTTTGTATTCACAGTAATGCATTCTGCTAAAACGCTCAACCAAACCACAAAGTTTGGTAGTGTGTGTGAACTCCGTGTAAAAGGGGTGTCAAACTAAAAAGTGACCCCGTTTGTTTGACAACAGTAGGTGTCAAACCATCGGGGTTTGAGTGTATAGGAGGGTCGAGGTACGGAATTCGGAATAACACCGGTAAAATTGAACCATATTTGTCTTCCATCTGACGGATAAAAATATAGTCAAATTTGGATCTTTTACAGCCGGAAGCGTGGCCGAATTGTTACGCTGTCCGCTTTGTAAGCGGATGATTCTGGGTTCGATTCCCATCTGCTCCAACCTTCCATCGGATGAGGAAGTAAAATGTCGGTCCCGGCCTTGGTTGTTAGGCCGTTAAGTCATTCCAGGTGTAGGAGTCGTCTCCATGCCATAAGTACAAACAACACACCAAAACAAGCCTGCTCCGGTGGAATCGCTGGCGGCGGTTGGACTCGCAATCCAAAGGTCGTCAGTTCAAACAATGGGGTGGAAGGTTCCTTGGAGTAGAAAGAGGTTTGGGTGCTCTCCCCATTCATGCCTTCGGACTCCTAGGTTTGAGCAGAAACTTGCAATAGAGACCACAAAAGACCCGGGGGTCGTTAATGTGGATGGTTTGATTTTGACAGCCGGAAGCATCTAATTTGGTAAATTCTACCAAAAGTTATAAGATTTTTAAGAAATAAATAGGGGTTAAATGACTAGTACCCGAACATTCCAGTGTTAATATCACTTAAGTGTTTAGGTCTTTTGATTAGCCATCCAACCATGCATCCAAAGATAGGTTACGTGCTAGATCCGGACAACATTTTCATCCAAATATCGGAGATCAGGCATCAAAAAAGTATATAAATAACACTTAAGTGCTCATAACTTTTTGTATAACATGACAGGTTTTCTCACAAAACCACCATTTTTACAATCTTTCCTCGAATCTTTCGGACTTTCTTCAAAATAAGTTTTTTTTATCATGATTTTTTTTATCATTAGTTTTGCCCACCAAACTGAAGCTAATGACAGGAAGTATCATTCCCAAGTGACAGTTTCCTGCAAGTTGACCCACCCAGACGGAAACGGGGGGCGCGCGTCTGGCGTTTGTCTTGGGCATTTCGCCAGATTTCTGGCGGATTTTCCCCCAGATTTTTCCCAGATTTCTGCCAGTAATTCTGGCGAATATGACACAAACCGGTCGGGCGCGGTCAACCGATTGAACCGATTAAATCGGTTATGCGGTTTGACAGATGGATTCGACCAGATTTTCGCCAGATATGACGGACGACCTGCGCCCGATTTCGGGCAAAATATCTGGGGGAAATTCTGGCGCATTTTGAGGACCACTTCTTCTTCTTCTTAGTTTTTATATCGGATTTGTGAGGTTATGTTTACTTTTTTTAATAATGCAACAAAACAACAAATTAAGAGTATTTTATTGGCAAACATAAAATTACAAATTCTGAAACACAATATGTTAATCCTATCTTGCTGGTTTTAAAAATGGTTGCACTTGAGGTTGAACAAGGTCACTAACTAGGACTACAAGTTCTTGTTGAACAGCGCTCTCGGTTCCAATGGCCGACGAACCCATCGTCAGCCGGTGATTAATCCGATGGCCTTTTTCGTTTCGCCTCTGCCAAATCTCTCACCTGGTGCCAGCGCGTAATCGGCCACGTTCATCAGTCGTTTCGGCTGGCCCGAAGACCCTAATTTTTCAGAATTATGATTCGTCGCCATCTGTGCAGTGGGACACGCAGGTATTTGGTCCTGTCTCCGTACGTTTAGTCTTCGACGTAGTCCTGGTCGTGTTCCGTGATTGCCTTTACTTCGGACGCGTCGTCCGCGCATTCGAGGTCTGCCTTGGGGTTGATGGTTCCGATGGATCAAAATACCGACGAATTCCGGTTCGGAACAGGTAGCTGCTCGATCCGGCATTGTATTAAAGTTTTTGTTAAGTTGCTTTATCAGGGTTACCTGTTAGGAGGAAAAGCAGAGTAAGAATCATTTTTAGGGTATTCCGGGATATCATCTTACCTGCGATACTAGTCGGGAAAAACGGCATTGTGGGCCTTAGTACCACCATGGGAATACACGACCTATCTCCGGCTGCAAGAGATTATTTTAGAACACTTTGCAGTTGCCGTGGAGGTACACGTACGGGCTGGACTGGGTGTTGAAGTACTGGATCTACAGCCAGTTATCAAGTTGTTAGTGTCGAACTGGATGTTGCACTCGCTTCCGCAGCACACACCGTTTCAACATCCGGTGGTCGTTTTGTTGATCAGTTCCTGCATGACGGAGGAGGTGGTGGACGAACCGGATGCCGCAGCTGTTGTAGATTCGCTGGACATTGCTGCAGATGCGAAACTTCCCGCGGCATCGTCAAGACGCGATTTTGATTTGCTGCTGCTCTGGGATTGCGACCTTGTGCTTCAGTATGTCCAACACCTTCAGTTGGCCCGGGCTGTGAGATCGTGTGCGGGATGCGTGCGATTGAGAGGGGAAACGTCAGAATGCCCAGCTCGGCGTTGTACGCATAAGTGCCCGACAAGTGGGGGTGCGTCTGGTACAGACGGGACCGCTTGCTAGAACCGGCTTCCGGCTGATGATGACGGGCGGCGGTGTGGTGGTGATGGTGACACGGTTAATTGCTTGGAATCGCTGAATTGTAGATTGCGTTCAGCTGATCGTTTCCGTTGTTAGGCGTGGCGATAGCTCCGGAGATGATCGTGGGTTGCTTCCGCTATTGCATTTTCGTGGCCAACGAAACCAGGTGGAGCGTGCTGGTTGACATCCGCTGATGGTTCGTGTGGTGCAGCGCTGTTTTGGTGAAGGCGTTTTGGTTGATTGCGGCTTCCGGACGACGAAGCCGATGTTCCTGGCATTACGTTGGTCGGCGAGTGGAGCAGAGTTGAGCTGGTCGGCGCTTGGCTCACCGGTTTCTCTAAATAGACGCGGCCATTGAGAGACTTGTTGGAGTGCCTGCGGTTATGATCATCGTTCCCTGCGGTTGCGCGAGCAGTGCGTCATTGATCTTTCGCTGGACGGTCCTCGTCGTTCCGGTGTCCCCGTTGATCCGCTGCATCGAGTGGAAATCGATCGTGTAGGTGCGTCCCAGGGTGCTCAAACTGATCTCGTCGTCCGAGTTGAGGTGAGCGGTCTCGATCATGCGGGAGTAGATCGACGAATACGGACGACAAACGCCCCGATAGTCCACTGGCACTGAACGGCGTCTTGGACATTGGTTTTGGTTCGTTCTAGCAGGGAATCTACCGCAAAATGCCATCCGTTGGCAAGCGTGTCATTAGTCCGCCGATCAAGCACGTGATTTCGTACAGCTCCGAAGGACTTCGCGGCACGAGTTCGACGTCGGTCGTGACGGTGTCGGACGAACCGGTCAACAGGTTGGTGAAGGTTCCCGAGATGAGCACCGAGCGGGAGCGATTTCTTCACAGAATTTCCAGCGCGGTCAAGCTCTGCTCGGCCACGTCCATTCACTGAATGATCTGCAACTTCCATCGGAATCTGATCCACAATAGTACCGAGCCCGGCTCAAACCTGGGCAACTGAAACAAAAGAAATTGACTTGTAAGAAATTATTCACAATTGCTAAATCGATCATTCAACACTTACTTCCGGTCCAAAGCAGGACACGACAATTTGGCGGAATGGCCCAAGAATCTTCTTCGGTTCTCCACAATCCTACAGCAGCAGTTAAAAAGTTCGGAAACCAAAGAAACTGGGCACCTTTAATGTGCCGTAAACATCCGGCTGCTGCCACCGCCGTAAAATTTTACTTGATTGCCACTTTTTGCAAAGCCGAAGTTCTTTTGCCACCGGAATAAGATTCAAGAATTCCCGGAAAATAAAAAAAAACGGAAAAACGTCTGCTTCGACCGAGCATGATAAAACGTGTTTTTTTCTTTGAAGTGTTTGACAGCTCTTGTCAAACTACACGAAAAAGATATTTCAAGCAGTTCGAGCTCGAATCGTGCAGTGAACCGCAAAGCGGAGATCACAACCACAATTTTCTTTTATTTGTGTCTAAGCTACCCCCGACAAACGTCCGCCGTCGCCAGACACACCATTTACGCCAGATGTTCTTCCCAGACGGAAACGGGGGGCGCGCGTCTGGCGTTTGTCTTGGGCATTTCGCCAGATTTCTGGCGGATTTTCCCCCAGATTTTTCCCAGATTTCTGCCAGTAATTCTGGCGAATATGACACAAACCGGTCGGGCGCGGTCAACCGATTGAACCGATTAAATCGGTTATGCGGTTTGACAGATGGATTCGACCAGATTTTCGCCAGATATGACGGACGACCTGCGCCCGATTTCGGGCAAAATATCTGGGGGAAATTCTGGCGCATTTTGAGGACCACTTCTTCTTCTTCTTAGTTTTTATATCGGATTTGTGAGGTTATGTTTACTTTTTTTAATAATGCAACAAAACAACAAATTAAGAGTATTTTATTGGCAAACATAAAATTACAAATTCTGAAACACAATATGTTAATCCTATCTTGCTGGTTTTAAAAATGGTTGCACTTGAGGTTGAACAAGGTCACTAACTAGGACTACAAGTTCTTGTTGAACAGCGCTCTCGGTTCCAATGGCCGACGAACCCATCGTCAGCCGGTGATTAATCCGATGGCCTTTTTCGTTTCGCCTCTGCCAAATCTCTCACCTGGTGCCAGCGCGTAATCGGCCACGTTCATCAGTCGTTTCGGCTGGCCCGAAGACCCTAATTTTTCAGAATTATGATTCGTCGCCATCTGTGCAGTGGGACACGCAGGTATTTGGTCCTGTCTCCGTACGTTTAGTCTTCGACGTAGTCCTGGTCGTGTTCCGTGATTGCCTTTACTTCGGACGCGTCGTCCGCGCATTCGAGGTCTGCCTTGGGGTTGATGGTTCCGATGGATCAAAATACCGACGAATTCCGGTTCGGAACAGGTAGCTGCTCGATCCGGCATTGTATTAAAGTTTTTGTTAAGTTGCTTTATCAGGGTTACCTGTTAGGAGGGAAAAGCAGAGTAAGAATCATTTTTAGGGTATTCCGGGATATCATCTTACCTGCGATACTAGTCGGGAAAAACGGCATTGTGGGCCTTAGTACCACCATGGGAATACACGACCTATCTCCGGCTGCAAGAGATTATTTTTAGAACACTTTGCAGTTGCCGTGGAGGTACACGTACGGGCTGGACTGGGTGTTGAAGTACTGGATCTACAGCCAGTTATCAAGTTGTTAGTGTCGAACTGGATGTTGCACTCGCTTCCGCAGCACACACCGTTTCAACATCCGGTGGTCGTTTTGTTGATCAGTTCCTGCATGACGGAGGAGGTGGTGGACGAACCGGATGCCGCAGCTGTTGTAGATTCGCTGGACATTGCTGCAGATGCGAAACTTCCCGCGGCATCGTCAAGACGCGATTTTGATTTGCTGCTGCTCTGGGATTGCGACCTTGTGCTTCAGTATGTCCAACACCTTCAGTTGGCCCGGGCTGTGAGATCGTGTGCGGGATGCGTGCGATTGAGAGGGGAAACGTCAGAATGCCCAGCTCGGCGTTGTACGCATAAGTGCCCGACAAGTGGGGGTGCGTCTGGTACAGACGGGACCGCTTGCTAGAACCGGCTTCCGGCTGATGATGACGGGCGGCGGTGTGGTGGTGATGGTGACACGGTTAATTGCTTGGAATCGCTGAATTGTAGATTGCGTTCAGCTGATCGTTTCCGTTGTTAGGCGTGGCGATAGCTCCGGAGATGATCGTGGGTTGCTTCCGCTATTGCATTTTCGTGGCCAACGAAACCAGGTGGAGCGTGCTGGTTGACATCCGCTGATGGTTCGTGTGGTGCAGCGCTGTTTTGGTGAAGGCGTTTTGGTTGATTGCGGCTTCCGGACGACGAAGCCGATGTTCCTGGCATTACGTTGGTCGGCGAGTGGAGCAGAGTTGAGCTGGTCGGCGCTTGGCTCACCGGTTTCTCTAAATAGACGCGGCCATTGAGAGACTTGTTGGAGTGCCTGCGGTTATGATCATCGTTCCTGCGGTTGCGCGAGCAGTGCGTCATTGATCTTTCGCTGGACGGTCCTCGTCGTTCCGGTGTCCCCGTTGATCCGCTGCATCGAGTGGAAATCGATCGTGTAGGTGCGTCCCAGGGTGCTCAAACTGATCTCGTCGTCCGAGTTGAGGTGAGCGGTCTCGATCATGCGGGAGTAGATCGACGAATACGGACGACAAACGCCCCGATAGTCCACTGGCACTGAACGGCGTCTTGGACATTGGTTTTGGTTCGTTCTAGCAGGGAATCTACCGCAAAATGCCATCCGTTGGCAAGCGTGTCATTAGTCCGCCGATCAAGCACGTGATTTCGTACAGCTCCGAAGGACTTCGCGGCACGAGTTCGACGTCGGTCGTGACGGTGTCGGACGAACCGGTCAACAGGTTGGTGAAGGTTCCCGAGATGAGCACCGAGCGGGAGCGATTTCTTCACAGAATTTCCAGCGCGGTCAAGCTCTGCTCGGCCACGTCCATTCACTGAATGATCTGCAACTTCCATCGGAATCTGATCCACAATAGTACCGAGCCCGGCTCAAACCTGGGCAACTGAAACAAAAGAAATTGACTTGTAAGAAATTATTCACAATTGCTAAATCGATCATTCAACACTTACTTCCGGTCCAAAGCAGGACACGACAATTTGGCGGAATGGCCCAAGAATCTTCTTCGGTTCTCCACAATCCTACAGCAGCAGTTAAAAAGTTCGGAAACCAAAGAAACTGGGCACCTTTAATGTGCCGTAAACATCCGGCTGCTGCCACCGCCGTAAAATTTTACTTGATTGCCACTTTTGCAAAGCCGAAGTTCTTTTGCCACCGGAATAAGATTCAAGAATTCCCGGAAAATAAAAAAAAACGGAAAAACGTCTGCTTCGACCGAGCATGATAAAACGTGTTTTTTTCTTTGAAGTGTTTGACAGCTCTTGTCAAACTACACGAAAAAGATATTTCAAGCAGTTCGAGCTCGAATCGTGCAGTGAACCGCAAAGCGGAGATCACAACCACAATTTTCTTTTATTTGTGTCTAAGCTACCCCCGACAAACGTCCGCCGTCGCCAGACACACCATTTACGCCAGATGTTCTTCCGAGTGGGTTCCGAGTGGGGCACCGTCAACTGCACACTGCCGTTCTACGCATAATTGTCCCATGTCAGTTTTGGACGATTTTGACTTTTTGTCATTTTTAAGTTTAGTTTGATGTGTACTTTAAGAAAAACGCATAAAATTTGGTACTTTGTTCGAAAACTCATTAAAAACAACATCAAGTCTGTTTGTCCCATCGTTAAACTTCTACGCATAATTGTCCCACCAAGTATTTTCTTACACGGAATCTTAATTTTTAAGAAGCATTATGTCTTGTTTACCTGTTTTATAGCAAGGGAATCACAAATAATTGCGATAAACTGCTAACTGGGGCGATTAGGGACACATAGGGCGAATAGGAACCCACGGGACAACCCACTTAGCACGTTCCGTTTGAATTCCGTTTAGAATTCCGCTTGAGCGAAAAAAGTTCGATTCGAATTCTAAACAGTGTTCGTTTTAGATTCTAAACCGCATTCCGTTTCAAACGCAACAACCGGTTCCGTTTGAGTTTTCGCCGCAAATCGGTTCAACCCGAATTCAAACGGAATCGAAACGGAATGGTTGGGTTGATTTTGACAGCTGCTTCTTCTTCTTGTTTTTATATATTGGTTTTCTTTTTTGATTGGTTTTACTAGATTTTAATAATAATTGAACTTTTTTGTCTTTTTTCAAACGATTTTATTTTAAATCTGATAAGAAAAAGTCATAGAAAAACACTCCCCAGCCGCGAATCCCCACATTGTCTTTATTAAGTTATATGTAAAGCTATTGGGTACAAAGAATGTTAGCTTTGCATTTGCCACACTTGACCAATACGGACGAAACCGCATTGTCGCCTCCGGAGAGCACTTGTACGGCGCGTAAACGATCGGAAGCGTGTCCTTGTCGCCGATCGTAGTGAATTTGATGTCCCCACTTGTAGCCCGGAATCGTTGCCGGCGTAGAACTTCCTGTCGAACCACCGCGACAAAATGGATAGCGTCATGGTTCACCGGCGGTCCAGCTCCGCAGGTACGCTTGTTCTCGAGCACTTTTTCGAAAGATAAAAACTGCAACTCCGTCGCACCATAACCTCATACAGCATATACTCGGTGGCCAGGGCATGCGTGGGGTCAAACTTGTTGGAGGGGGTAGTCGAGGTTGCAGTTGTGACATTCGCGGCATCCGCAGCTTTACTGGCCAACACGGAACCAGACGTGGAAAAGATTTGAGCTCGTTCCTAGCAAACAAGTTGGTCCTCTGCAGTGTTTTACGGAGAAGAAGCTGCAGAGGTAAAGGAATGATTAAACAGCTTCCCAATCAATTTAATTCCCGCGGCGATACAAACCTGTACACGAATCGACTCCCGCTCCCTTCTCGTACACGGCCGTCGAATTGTCCATCACTATGGCGCGGTGCTTTTCCTCCTCCTCATGGTGGCTGACAACTCCAGATCTTCGTCCTCAGAGCACCAGTTCCGTCACTTTTTCACTCTTTTTGGACGGCGGCCTCCGGTTCCGGGGACTTTTCTTTGTGACCTGGTCTTCTCTTTTCCGGTGAGGCGGTTGCGACAACATCTTCCGGAATATCGCTGGGGGTCATTCCCGTCGGCCGTTGGACCCTTTTGCTTTCCGCCATTTTTCCCAACCACGTGATTTTTTTGTGACCGGAACATTGATCTCGGCCGGCGCGGCAGCTTTCCAGTCTGGACGGCCTCGCGGCAGCTTTCCAATCTGGACGGCTTTGCGGCAGTGATGCTTCAAACGCCGGGTGATTGGGGACTCAAAAACTGAGGAGGAGGTGCCGTTTTTTTTTTAAAAACAAAATTCTCGCGTAAACTAATTTGAAACGACTTTCGCAAAAAAAAACCCAAGTTCGAACACGTTTGACGTTTCTTGGAAAGCCGTCTCACTCACACACTTAAAGAAAACCGTTTCGGCGAAACCTGGCGAAATGTCACCGAGGTTCCGCTGTACACCAGCAGGTGTCGCCCTTGTGCAAAAATGGTTAAACGGAATCGAAACGGAGTCCAACCGGAGATTCCGTTTAGAAAATTTCGAAACAATTTTCGAAGCGGAATTCGAAGCGGAATGAACCCGTCAAGCGGAGAACGGTTTGATTGGGAATTATGCGTAGAAACACAGAAATCGGTCGAAAAATTTCAATCGCGTTTTTCTCAGTTGCACTTTTTTGAACATGGGACAATTATGCGTAGAACGGCAGCACAGTTTGACCAAAAATGCACAATTTCGTCAAATTAAGTTTGGTAGGCTCAATATATATATATAGGTACTAGGCCCAAAATAGGACAAATACCTTACTTTACATAACTTTGTAATATTCAATAGGGTTATATGGGACCCCAAGACGGATCAAATGAAAATAAAAACGGTTTAAATCGGTGCGCAGCCAGTGCGAAGGGCGATTGGCATTAATTACTCCAAAAATACATGCCACAAAACTCGACTTTTAAAAATTTCTAAAATTGGGTACTAAAGCCCTATGTCAATTTTTATGTACAACGGTAAAAAATACGCTTTAAAACCATTTCTGATCACTTTTTTTCATTTTAATGCAAATTTTTTTTTTGACAAGACAACATTTTTTCGATGGATCAACTATGGTCCCCTTGGAACGAGCTGTCAAGTAGGAGCTTTTCTGTCAAGAAGGACCGCGAGGTTAATTTTTCAAAATTGATTTAAAAATCCATTTTAAACTCTTTGTGATCGAACAAAGGGTCATTGTACTCAGAAAAATAAGCCTAATCGCTGTAAACAATAATATCAGCAATCTATGCTTCATTTTAGGACCCAATTAAGCCTAAATTTGTGATATTATTGTTCACAACGATAAAGCTTATTTTTCTGAGTACAATGACCCTTTTAACGACCGCAAAGGATTTAAAATGAAATTTTAATTCAATTTAAAAAAAAAAAACCTTACGGCCCATTCCCTTGTTCTTGACAGCTCGTTCCACGGGGACCATAGTTGATCCATCGAAAAAATGTTATCTTGTCAATATTTTTTTTTGCATTATAATGATAAAAAAAGTGATCAGAAATGGTTTTTAATCGCGTTATTTACCGATGTACATAAAAATTGACATATAGGGATTTAGGACCCTATTTCAAATTCCACAATTTTGCTCTCCCCAGTGCCGATGCCCTTAGCCGTCAGTCATCCCCAAACCGGTTTTTGTTTACAAAGCGCCAGCGTCATTGAAAAAGCTCACTTTTGCCCCAAAAAAAGTGTTGTCAACATCGCGCTTGCTGCGATAAGTTCCGAAAAAATTCAACTGTGCTGTTGAACCCGTTGCCGGAATCGACGTCCCCGGCCCGAATGTCCCACGATGGAGCAGGTGCTGTGCCGGCTGTGCTTGGCCCCTTCCAACTCAACGGTGGCCCTGTTTGACGACGATTCCATGCAACCGAACGTGCTGCTCATCCAGAAGGTGATCGAGTGTACGAGTATTCGGGTAAGCGCTGGAATTTGGACCGTGTTCCGGAGTGTTTTTCTAACGGAGATTCCTTTGCTTTGCAGCTTTCAGCCGAGGAGGACTACCCGTCGTCGGTTTGCTGTGAGTGCGAGCGAAAGTTGAACGAATGGTCGACGTTTAAAATCCAGTGCATCGTGAACAACGACTTTTACCGGCAGAAGCAACGGGAACTGCGCCGGAGGTTGGTGGCCGCCCAGCAGCAGCAGCACCAGAAGCAGCAACCGAGGCCACCGAAATCACCGGAGGTTGTTTGTCTGGACGACGACGATGAAGCGATTCCGGATAAGGCTCCGATCACGACGAAGGTTGAGCAAGTTCCCAAAAGGAAGGAATCGCCCGCCAAACGGGCCAAGGTCGTGGCGGAGGTGGTCATTGAGGACGATGAGGATGAGGCCAAGGACCAACACGTAACCAACGAGGACGGACTTCTGCTGGAGGACGACGAGGAGGCGCTCCTTAACGATTATCAGCTTGTCGAAGGCCAGGAATACCCGTCGGAACCGGACTACGAATCGCTCGCGGATCAACAATCCGCAGACCATTACGAAAGTAGCACTGCCATTCTGTCCTCGATCCTTCTGGACGATGACGACAACGACGATGATGAGTACGAGGGCAACCGCCAGAACCCCGGCTCGGGAGGACCGTTCCAGTGTTGGCAGTGCCGCCGCGGCTATTCGTCCCTGACCAAGCTGCGGATGCACGAAAAGCTGCACTCCGAGCGGATGAAGTGCTTCGTGTGTGGGAAAATGATCGTGCTCCAGCTGGTGCGCCACATGCGCTCGCAACATCCCGGACAAATGTTCCCCGAACCGGTGCGCTGCTGGCACTCCAAGTGCGCCAACTCGCCGGTGGTTTACTACACCGTGGACCAGCTGCTGGAGCACATGGATTCGAAGAAACGCAAGTGACTTAAACTATACAGGAAAAAGCAACTAATTGTAATTACAAAATAAACACTCGCTGAGATTTGTGAAATTTCGTACTTGACTAAAAAGGGCAATAATTTTGAATAAAGACTATATTTTTTCTATATTTTAGCAATAAATAAAAATTTGTTTCATTACGTTTATGTGTCATCACGAATGTGTCCACCGTTTGGAGTGCGTCAGAAAGCCTTGTAAAAACCGAGTTGATTCGGTTGATTCCTAATCAACGGAAATATGAAATTATTGTTTAAGTACCTAGAAGCATCATCGATAAGGAAAGAGTTTCTTATCTAGTTGCATTTTGAAAAATTGACGAGGTGGGGCAAAAATAGATTGAACATTAGTCATTCAAAATCGCCAAGTTAATTAATCTTTCGAAAATTATTCACATGAAAAATCTCCTAAATATCTCAAAACGTGTAAACAGTTATAAACAATGCACGTTATTTTTGAATAAATATATAGGTACACACTAAACAAAGGTAGCAAAGAGTCCCAAATAGTTTAGCCACACGTTTATCCAAAATAAATCGTTACTGATTTGCTTTAAGATTCCCAGTCACGGCGTTCTGACAGAAATCTAACAACCACGATGAAAATTCTAACAGCATTCTGGCAGAAATGTGAGAACGATACTAGCTAGATTTGGGCAGATTTCGCTCGGCCCGGCTCGGTTACATCAACATAAAATCGAACTCAAGCTCAAATCATATGATAACCCGACATTCGTCAATGGGCAAGACCGATTTTTGCCCAATCTGAGATTTTATTCAACCATCAGACTGCGTGGCGTTATATTTCTCAGAGAAAACTCTCTTTTAACTACAAAGCTACTGACACACGCATTCAAAATCACTCAGTTCTCGACAAAACTCTACTCAATCAAGTTTGAGTGTTTAGGCCAAACGTCAGAATTTGGAATATTCACTTAGATCTTGAGTATCGTCAACTGGGGCGAATTGGCACTACAGCCTGAATAGGGACAACACGCACCTAAAAGCTTCAAATTTGGGAATGAATGAAAACATTTTGTTGCTCTGAATCTGGTCTTACCGAGACCACTTCAAAAAGGAAAATATATTAGGTTGTAACATTGCTAAAACTGCTGTCCCAATTCACCCCATGTGTCCCAATTCGCCCCAGATGACGGCATGTTCCTAAGCTGAGTAACTTTGAATGTGTAGTTTTAGGTACTGTCGTGAGACTGATTCTATATCTTGCTTGATTAAAGATAAGAGTGTAAAAATTTGATTTATTTTGAAAGTTATTCGAAAACATTTGGCCTTTGTGAAATTGGTCCCATAAAAATGTTGTACAGTTAGAAAACTTCTAGATATTGTTATATATTTATCATACTTTTGCTAAATATGTACTGCCCTTATTCACATAAATGTCCCATACAAAATCGGCCAATTTCTTACTTTTTTTCTTTTTATAAACAAAGAAGCCATAAGAATGGTACGTAAATGTTCAAAAATTTGTAGCTTTTGAAGGAATTTTCGGATTGGTGTATTCAACAAAGTTGTGGATAATGATGAAGACTATTCAGAAAAAAATGGTACATGAAAATAATGGGTCGAATGTTTTATTAAATTTGTTTTTCAAAAAATATCAATTTCTAAGAATTATTAATTTTTATTTTTTTATTGTTTTATGCAACAAAAATATTTTTTCGAAAAAAAATTACAGCAATATTTTTACTTCAGTTGTTAATGTAAAATCAAATTTGCAATCGGAAATTACTTGACTTATTTTTTGATAAAGTGCACCGTTTTTAAGATATAGCCACTTCAAGTTTAATTTGAAAAAATCTAGTTTTTCGATTTTCGATTGCAAATATGTTTTTCGAATGGCTGAAAAAATTTAAAATAAAATTTTCTAAGAGCTAAAAAAAATTAAAAAAGGAAAAAAATGGGATCTCAGGTGCCTGCAACTAACTTAAAAAAAACAAGAAAATTGAAGTTATTAAGTCCCATTCAAACAGCTTTATATGTTATAGCACCAATACACAGTGGGCGAAATGGAACCTAAAATCGGACTTAATTGAACGCGGCTGGTTCTCTGGTATGAAAAATAGTGTTTCTTATGAAAAAAAAAATCCGAGGAATCGATTGGTGACGGTTTCATCCACCGCACAAAACGGCAAAGGCAAATCATCATTCTTATTCTTTAAATTGTCTGAGTTTACGATAAAAATATTCTCAGATTTTTAAAACTAGACCTAACATTTGAAAACGGCCAAAAATGCTTTTATAACGGAATTGGGGTTAAATGGACCCTAGATGATTGCTGCGGTGCAAGTGGTTATTTATTCTGGATTCCTGGGACATTTTCACATAAGTTAAGTGCATTTTGGATGGCCGCATGAAGCCTCCACTCGAAATACAGACTAATTTTTAAGAAATAAAAATTGAGAATTGGGGCAAAAGATTTTTTTACCTAAGAAATATTATTTTTCATACCAGGGAACCAGCCGCGTTCAATTAAGTCCGCTTTTGGGTTCCATTTCGCCCACTGTGCAATATCTCAGATACTAATACATCTATTTTCAGCGGTATACGCACTTCGGAAGGAATCGGTCAAGAAAAAAATCAAATGGACAGCAGCGGCAGCGCAAGCAAGTCAGAGAGGGTGAAGAAAAGCCCCAAGAAAACGCTCCCTCTCCCTTGTTCTGCTGTTCGTAAAGCTGTTTCTTGACCCCTTTCCTTCCGATCTGCATACTAGCCTTTCAATGTTAAAAAATGAAACAATTGTGAAATATTCTGAGCTTTTTTTAAAAAATGGATGGACTCCAAAATTTCAAAACGGGCATAATATTGAATATTAGACCTTTTTAAAATGTTAGTATTGATTCTAAATTAAAAAATAAATAAAATATGAATCGAAATTGTTGTCCATACTTTTCTTCTTCGACTCAAAATTTGCCAAAAAAATATCTAAAAATGAAATAAATAAATTTTAGGATATTGAGTTTTATTTTGAAAAAAAAAAAAATCAAAAATCGACAACTTTTTTCCGCATAACTTTATATCTAAATTGTCCTCATCAATACTTACAAATTTGCGAAAGACACCAATACCAATCAGAAAATAAATTGAAATTGTTTTTTTTTTTCAATAAAAAAATATGCCGCAGTCATAAATTTGTCAAAAATCACTTATTATTATCAAATTATCATAGAAGACATGAAAATATTTTTTTTCCTTCAAGTGTTACTTCTATTTTTGAGGTTAGCACCCAAAAAATGTATTTAAAAAAGCCCAAAAGTGCCCTTAAAATAACAAAGTTGTCCCAAGTCCCCATTTATAATTTTTCTGAAAGAGCACACAATTTTGAACCGAACTGCATAAATAACTCAAAAGTGATGGAAATCTGGAGTTTTATTAGAAAAGGTACAATAAAACAAATTTCCAGTTTTTGCTTTTTGGTTGTTTTTGAAACCGCCTTGAGTCAGGGGTACTGAAAATTTGGTTTATTGGATCTTTTCAATAAAAAAAACTTTTTGGCGGGCATTCAAGGGTTTGTTCCGGTGGGCATACTAAGCCCAAATCCAAAATATGAACTTGATTGGACGTAACAGGAGCTGGCGCTTTGCATTTGAATTTTAAATGGGATTTAACCCGTAAAAAAGACCTTTTCAAAAATGTCACTTTTCGAGGCATTTTGGCCAATGAAGCGTTTATTTTCGATATCATTGGCGTGTAGGCCAGATCCTTGCGCATCTTTTGCTACATATAACATTGAAATTTGGAGCACCCTGGAGCTCGGTACAGACCTTCAAAGTTTGGCATTTTTTTAAAAAAGCAAAAGATGCGCAAGGATCTGGCCTACACGCCAATGATGTTGAAAATAAACGCTTTAGTGGCCAAAATGCCTCGAATAGTGACATTTTTGAAAAAAATCTTTTTTTACGGGTTAAATCCCATTTAAAATTCAAATGCAAAGCGCCAGCTCCTGTTACGTCAAAAATTCATTTTTGTTACATCCTAGTATGAGATATTTATGAAAAAATTCTTTGAAACAGGGTCGAGCAAATCAATTTTCACCAAAACTTTACTTTTTTTAATTCATTAAAAACGTACAGTTCAGACCAAGGGGGTTGACACTCGATCATTCTGGAAAAATTTTGGGTTAATTCTGGAATGAACGGAATGACGATGATGATACTTGAAAAAATGTTCAAGTGCGGGTAAGAGTGTAACTGTCATAATATTTATCTGTTTAAACCAAACGATTATCCGAAGCCTCGATTATTATGTTATGTTATGTTTAAATCCTTGACCTGGTGCACAGTTTATATTAACAGGCTATCGTAACCAATAAAACAACAAATTACAAATTATCCGAAGTTTCGATTGTCCGAAGTCCGATTATCTGAAGGTTTGTATAGGACCTTGAATAAAAAAATTAAAAACAAATTTATTTTTCGCATTTCTCATTTTTTTATTTTAGTATCAAATTTGAATTCTGAGACCCCTTTATAGTAAAATTTGAATAGTTAGTTGCCTATTAGATAACAAAATGAACTTTTTTTAATACTTCATCACCACCATTTTGGCTGCCATCCTTGATTTAAAAATTCTAAATCACTTTAGTGTAGTTAAGCTCAACAAATCAAAAATGAGACAACACAAAATTGTTTTCGTGATTCGATTTCCCAAAGTGATTTTTTTCCAAAGCCTTCGAATAATCGAGTTTGGACTGGTATAATTTTTTGTACATAACATTTTACCTAACCAAATAAACTATAACAGGATTTCTTTTTTTTAATTACTTTTGGCAGTATCTTAACTGTTATCATGGCCTAACCATTTTGTGATACTTTTACGCTTTTAAAATTCGGATGAGGTAGTGCAAATTTCGAACTCAGTAGCACTTGTGATTTATTTTGTGTTTAATGTTACGGTTTATTAAGGTATTCAGTAAAATATTACCACCAACAGACATTAAAATCAATGGTATGCCCCGACCTTTATCGGAACTCACTATCGTCGTGATAAAGGTGTACCTACTCAAGAACCAAACCCCATCGACGACCGCGACCTGATAAGAAAGAAAAGAAACAATTTTGCGCTTCCTTATCGTAGGAGAAGTGGGCGCACCTTTTTTTCGCTTCAATATTAGCGCCATTTTCCAATTTTTTGAATGTTTTTTTTTTCTAATTTTTAGTTTGTTTCGTTTAAAAAAAAAAACAAGAACATGGTGACAAAGCAAGGGTCAAAGCCTCCTTCGACGCCGACTATTCTTGAACTAGTCACTCCAACTAAGCTTAGTCGCGACGCGTCACCCGCGCAAAAACCCAACGTATTATTTATGTCACCTTACTACCACAACAAACCCAACAACAACAATCAACGGGAACAACCCCAACGAAACTCAACAAACACACATAGAACTGCTTCTGCCTGCAATATCCCAATCGGAAACGTGTGCCATTCAGCGGCTCTTCTCTCATTAAGTACCCACCATTTGACGGGAATTGACGTGCCAAAGTGGAGCGCCCCCGAGAGTGATTAAAAGAGCCCCAAAGTTGCGTTCGCGAGAAAAGTGTGTGTCACGTGCGGCACGTGCGCCATCATGGCTTGACAATCCACCCAAAGCAAGTTTGTTTACATCTTGTCAGAAGAAACGCGCCTGCTGTGATCTCGCTCGCTCGATTGGTGTGTGACGAGGGGTTCGTGAATTTTGTGAATGAATCTTTTGTTTTTTGGTGAGGGGAAGTTTACCAGTTAATTAGTAGCTACTTAGTAGCACTCCGTGGGTGGCGCAGCAATCGGTTAGTGGAAAGTTTTAGCTTTTTGTGTTAAGTGGTTTTGATAGTGGCGGCAAGTGCGGGCTCGTGTTTTAACGGATTATGATACTGCAATTTGAACTGGTTCTAATTGGGTTACGAGGACATTAAAATGGTAAGTAATAAGATTTATTTGATTGTACATAATTGTTTTATTTTAGCTAAAATCAGTAATATCATTGAATCGTGTAAAACTTCAAAATATTACACGCTTGTTCAAAATTTCAAATATTGGAGACCTTATTAAAAATTGGTATATCAAAAATTCAAATTTATTTTACTGATTTTGAACGAGCGTGTATTATTTTGACGTTTTTACACGATGCTTTAAGTTTACTCCGTATTATTTCGGCAAACCCAAATCTCTTATTAACGACACACTAATAAAAAATTAAGTGATTAAATTGCACAAATCCCAAATGAATCTTCGTTAATTTTTAAGTTTGTTTACAATTGAGTCATTTGGCTAACAAACTAACCCGCGTCGTCGCTGGTTAGTTTACATGACTAATTAGTACCATGTTTGAGAGGGGTATTCGTTTGAAGCTGCGTCCCGCATTATTATTCACTCACGTATTACTTAATGACTTTCGAGTGGGCGCTTTCGGGAACGCAAAGATTGATTTGCGATCTGATCAGGGGAAAACCGCTCCGAAATCTCGTTCAGTGAAGAAATTTTGCAAAGAATTCCCAGCCGAATCAGTCGGCACAGGTGATTCCCCCGACTCGTAAGCTTTATGGGTGAGGTTTCGTCGGGTGAATAGCTGATAAATTCCTTAAGGTTGCAACACAGCGCGAATAATCGCAAGCAACTGATTTATCAGTGTAATTTTGGGCGGTCTTATCGGAGACCCAGGTTTAAGATTAGGAGCGGGTTTATCTGTTACAATTTCTGGCAACGGGACGAGGCGGAAATCGGTTAACATCAAGCGGAGGGATGATTTATTTGTTGAGAGGAACCATATTGTCAGGAAGGAATGAAAACTATCATTTTTTTAAATTTATTGAAAAAATCAACAATCATAAATGAACATACACAATTTTAAATTTCATTTGATGCTCAATCTGATGTTTCTAAGCAGGTATTAGACTATGACAAACAAACTCACACTTTTTCATGTTTGACAGTTTGCCAAAATGTATGCAGGTTGACGTTTCTGCAAACAAATGCAGGCAAACAAAAAAAAACTGCCAATGTGTCAAATAGTGCGAGTTTTGTGTGTCATAGTCTAATACCTGCTTAAATACATCAAACTGACTCATGCTAAAATTTGGTTTGATATTCAGCCACCACAAAGTTAACAAATAAAACGGTAGCTTCAAAATGATTGGAAGTGACAGCTGTTTATTCGAGCTTGAACATATATTTCAGTTGAATTTTATTGCACTAATACTGTTTTATTATTTTTTGAGGGGCATAAAAAATAATTGCTAAAAATTAATGTTTTCATTTAAAAAACTAGTACTGTTCATTGGAAACTATTTCAAGAACATTGTGTACCGTTTATTTTTGTATTTTCTATGAAGTGTTTTGTGATACTGCTTGTTACAAAATTTTAAAAGCTTAGGGACAAAAACTTTAAATACATTTTTTACCAGCCATATTAAAAAACATACACACTCATTCAATGTTACTGATTTTCGAGTAATTTTTATTCAGATTGTGTTAGAATCAAACTAACCGAACTTTATCTAAATTCAGTTGTGTTTTATTCCAGTGTTTTCAGAAAGCACACTTATTCAAAGTTACTCATTTCATCTTAAGAATCACTCATTTTTCGTTAAAAACCTAACGCACTCAGAATTGAGTAAAAAGTCATCTGATAGTTTTGAATGAATTTCACGCAGAATTCAACGAAAATTTAGTGAAATTCATCCAGATCTAAATCAAATTCACTCAAATCTGACAGATGCCCTGTTTACTAATTTCTGTGTTGCTTCGGCATTGATAAGAACTAGGGATTTGAAATGAGGTTGTTATTGCCCGTATTCCCGAAAAAGACACGCGGCATACCAGCCTCGAAACGACGCGCCGCACTTTCAGCAAATGCGCGCTGTCAAATCCCATACTGCGCGTTTTGTTTTTGTTTATCTTCTTCTTCGAATCGCTTGCCATTGCTGCCAGGTATGTTTTTTATTGCACGAAAAGTGCAGAAAATCGCTGGCAACAATGTTTATGGCACATTCTGAAATGCCGCGCGGCGTGTACCTTTGAAAGAAACGGACAATATGTTTTTTTTTCTTAATTTCAGTAAAAAAAATGCTTTAGTTTTGTAAATGAGGCTTTCCTAGAATTTTGGCACGAGCATCAAATCAATTTAGGCTCGATCTCGGGCTAAAATTCTCACTGGGTTATTGAAAAAATAAATAATAATAATAAACACTCATTCAAAATAACTGTTATCTGAGTAATTTTTACTCAGCTTGTGTGTTTATCTAACCTACTGAATTTTATTTTTTTCAATAATTGAAAAAGAAAGACACACTCATTAAAAGTTACCCATATATTTTTACTTAATCAAGTTGAATTTTATTTCAGTGTTATTTAAATTATACACATTCATTCAAAAATGCTAATTTCCGAGAATTTCTCCTCAAATTGTTAAAAAATAGCACGCATAATAAAAATGGTTCATTTCTGAGTAATTCATACTCAAATTGTCAACCTTCTTAATCTGGGTGCTGAAAAGACAGAATGCGTAACGTGGTTTCCGAATGATCCCCACTGCTCCTCACTAATACAACTGCACTACAGCTGTAAACATAAACAAAGTAGAAGGCTTTGTTCAAGCTCAAGCGTGACATATTTTTTGCTGCTGATGTGACTGGTTTTGAAAAATTTTGGACCTAATGTTATTAAAGTTTTCGCTGAAAAATTAAGTTCTTCGTGTTTTTTTTTGTTCGTAGACTAAACGATGGGCGGCCAAAAGAGTCCTTCTTTGTTTTCAACGTGATGAAACATTGCGTCAGAAGTGGGGGAATTTTGTGAATCAGAAGAGCAACCAGATGGAAGTTCGAGATTATGTATCTTTGAAGCGCAGTTATAATACAGGAGTAAGATTATTCAATGTTATTTGGCAGGTGCCAAACCAATTACCAGTTATTCGTCGTAAACAATTCGTAAACATAGGTTTTGTGCGAGACATATCGCTTATGGAAATGTTAGCGACGAATTATGGCAATCTTGATTTCATCTTTTTTCTTAAGACTGACTCAAAAGCTCGACGCCCTCGACTTTTTTATTCCTGACAAAATAAATTATAGATCGATTACAATACTTGCCACTTCTTGGCATCATTTTTCAAACAGTAAATTGGTTCCGCTTTGACAGTTTTAAATTGAGGCCGCTTTGCGGACAACTATTCTGCACCCAGTTCTTAATTATAGTTAAATTTTATTTCAGTGTTGTTAGAAAGCATCGTGTCCCACTGAGAATTTTAGCTCGAGCCTCGACTCGATTCAGGCTCGATCTCGAGTCAAAATTCTCAGTGGGTTACATTAAACAAAAAATCCCGTACACATTCATTGAAGCATATAAATTTATGAGTAATTTCTTCTCAAATTGTATAAAAATCAAACCTTTACATTTTTCCTTATTTCCGTTGATTTTTATTTCAGAACTTTGTTTTAGAATTCATTGTACGTATTTTTTTTAAATTAAAATGGTTTTCCAGTACTGGTAACCCTTTTTAATTGGGTCCTGAAATTAAGCTTAAATTTGTGATATAATTGTTCACAACGATAAAGCTTATTTGTCTGAGTACGATGACCCTTTGTAGACCGCAAAGGTTTCAAAATGGATTTTTATATCAATTTTAAAACATTAACTTCCCGGCCCTTATTGAAAGAAAAGTTCCTGGGAAGCATTCTTTTATTACGTAACGCAAAAATGTATACCCCCTCCCCCTTCGTAAAATAAATTTCATACAAATTTTTAAAAAAAGTTATGGAGCTGATCCATCCAAAAAAAGTGGTATTGTAAATTTTTATTGCATTAAAATGAATAAAAAGGACTCAATTTAAAAAAAGTACACACTTCTCATTTCTGATCAATTTTTAACTTAAATTCAGTTGTTTTCTTCCCTGACAATTGATTCTTAAAATCATGTTTAAAATGCGATTTCCTTAAGGGGTTACATACATGTAAATCGGCAAAAATGTCAGAGGTCGGTTTGAGCACACAATTAAACTTTTTCAAAATCTGTTTTCAGGGCATTAAAATATACATTTTCATCTATTAACAAAACAAATTTGAAGACGTTTGGTTGTATCATTGCTGAAATATAGCTATTTGAAGTTAGCAGTTTCAGAAAACGGGTGCCACGATATCTCAACATTGCTTCGACCAAATCGGCTCAAAATTTTGGTAAAGACTCGTTAAACCGGTCCCGTGTGCATGACGAAGGCCGATTTTCAAAAAGTTTATTTGAGAAAAAGATAAAAATATTTTTCAGTTTTTCATAAAAAAATCGCCAGTTTTTGATTTTTGTATTTTTTGAAAATTCAAAATTTTAAAATCGGGCATCGTCATGCACACGGGACATGTCTTGGGAGTCTTCACCCAAATTTCAGCCAATTTGGTCAATCCTATCTCGAGATATCGTGGCACCCGTAAATCAACTTGGTGTTCAGAGAAAAACGCTCAGAAAGTTAGACAGTTGGCTTTGCGCATGGCAAAATTCTGAGCTTATATCGTCCCTAACTCATTTAAATCATGAAATATCTTCATGAAACTTTCAGCAGTGTTTGAAAATCATCTTTTAAGTGGATTTAATAAATTTTCTGTAATATGAAATTTTGTGATTTTCTACATGTATGTAACCCCTTAACGACAAAGCTGGAAGAGTTTGAAATGAATTTTAAAATTATTTTTTAAACAAGCAACACAGCCTTTCTTGACAGAAGGTCTCTTCTTTGACAGCTAGTTTCACGGGGACCATAGTTGATTCATCGATTGATGTCGTCCTGACAATTTTATTTTTTTCTGCATTAAAATTAAAAACAGTTATCAGAAATTGTATTTCGGCGAATAATAAAATGAATAATAAAAATAGGGCATTGGACCCTATTACATGAAGAAATATGAGTTAAAAAAACTCAGAGGTGAGTAGTTTTGCACGAGGGTGTAAAATGTCAGTTTTTATTACACACTTATGTAAGTATAATCAAAATTTAATAAGATATGCAATTTTGTATTGTATTTCTTAAAAAAGTAGACTTTTTGCAAAATTTTCAGTAAATCTACAGGAATATTTATCATCATCGATTTGCTCTGTTGAAGGTACATAGCTACTACAATATTTGTTGTCCTATTACAATAAATCATATGCTCCATTTGCACGCCAACAAACAGTGCTGCCGGGTCACGAAAACAAGTACCACCATAGTTGTGATTTATCACGCGCTGAATTCGATGTTTGTGTTTACACGTAAACTGTGACAATATTTACCCTATAAATCCATATGGGGAAGGGGTACGCGAGAAGTACTCTTTACAAATGTGTTGATTTAGTGATATTTTTCCAATCAATCGAATGCTTTAAGTAGTCTTTTTCAACAATTATTCTTTTTTTAGCACCGGTTGGCAACACTGCCGTCAAGCATAATAAATTGTCAAACATTTGCTTTTTTAAAAAATCCCTCAAAATTTGCATAATTGATTCCACGGAAGTCACATGGCGTGACATCAGCCCCCTCCGCCCGGCGGCGCACAACTTCGGAATCTACCTCGCGCGGGGGCGCCACCACCATTAATTGATATGAATTGATTGAAATGGAGCGCACGCGATGATTGTTTTGAGCTTATTTTTTTCTTTCGTTCGTTTTCGCTTTTCGCTTCTTCCCCGCTCTCGTCAGAGTACAGAACAATTTGTCAAGAAGTACAACAAAAGTAAAGTAGCCGGTGCAGATGAACTTTACATCGATTTGGAAGTGGTTTTTAATGAATTGGAAAATTTATGGCGGTAATTGTAAACGGAGCGCGGATGTAGTTTGACAGATGGGCAGGGTTGCCATAATGGCGGCTCCTTTAACACATCAAAAAATAGCAAATAGAAAAATGTTAGTCAAATTATAATTTTAATATCTAATTGTCTATGACCGGGTTGCAATTTAAAGATGGTCAGAATAAACGATAATTTCGGAATTGATCTCGTTAAAGTTGATGGGGTGTAAATTTTATCACTTGTTTGTCGCCCGTGATTGAAGCTGCGGAATTTGGGGGCTCGGAGCGGAATCAATTGAAAATCGTTTAAAGTAAGTGGTGATTTGGGGATGGCGTTGCTATGTGCAGTTTTATGTTTTTTTTTGTTTATGCTTTATTGTTCAGATTGTTTCCAATTCATTTCTCTTAAAATTACAAAATAAACTATTTCAAGTCTACCCAAATAATCGCGTGTAAATGAGCTGTGGTGAATTCAAAAAAATTGTGGTGAGTTTTAGAACATTCTAATTGGGTCCTAAAATGAAGCTTAGATTGCTGATATAATTTTTTACAGCGATAAAGCTTATTTTTCAGAGTACAATGACCGTTTTTACGACCACAAAGATTTTAAAATGGATTTTTAAATCAATTTTGAAAAATTAACCTCGCTACTACTTGACAGCTCGTTCCAAGGGGACCATAGTTGATCCACCGAAAAAATGTTGTCTTGTCATTTTTTTTGCATTAAAATGAAAAAAGTGATCTGAAATGGTTAGATCTGAAATGGTTAGTACCCAATTGGCGGTTAAATTTAAATTTTCACATCTGCTTTTCTCTGGTATAAGCTTTTAAAATCTGATCAAAAATCAAAAAACCTCAAAATCAACACATTTCAACAATCTCACCTCAACTAAAATAAATGACAAATGTATGAGCAAAGATCACTCTCAGTTCCAACGAGCTCAACTCGCAGGGTGACCACTCAAATCCCATTTTTAAATTCCCGACTTTTTCCAGACTTTTCCAGAATGCTCAAATAATATGCATTTCTTATCTAAAGAATGATTTCAAACGAAAAACTTCCTAAAAGAAAAGTCAAATTTAACCACAAAAATAAATGAATTTAAAAATAATCCAAATATAGGCATTTTTTGTAAATACACAAACTATACAACAATTTAAAAAAAAAACTTCAAAAATGGAATTTAATTATTATGATTCAGAGTAGAAACACAAACAACAAGTCTTTGAAAAAAATATCGAAAGTTCAACAATACTTATTACTTCCTTGAATTTTTTTTTAAATTGGCAAAAGTATAGTTTTTGATACTTCGTTTCATCTGAAAATGACAAAAGGTCAAAGATAATTGAACTTAAAATTTCGTTCCTATTTGTTTTAAACTTCATCATCATTTGAAATCAGAGAATGATTAAAACATAATTGCTGATATTATTCATTCAAAGGATTTAGAAAAATGTCAAGGAATTTATAAAAAAAATGCTTTGCCATGTTCCCTTTTATAATTTTGTAATTTTTGATATAGTTTTTTTTCAATTTTAATTTATCTAGTGGTCAGTATTTAGCTGTATTGTTTTTCAATGAACATTCAGTTTGATATGATTTTATGTTTTACCACTTATTTCAAGCAAAATGTTTGAAGAGACAATTTTTTTAACAGTTTCGCAATAACTCCAACTTTTTTGGATTATTTTTTTTCGCAATTTAAAAATTTTCTTTATGTTTTCAAAACGTAAAAAAAGTTTTAAAATTTTGGATTTTTATTCAAACAATTAAAAATATTTACCCAAAAAACCATTGCCAAACTCAAGTTGGAATCTGTTTCCAAATATTCAATCTATGTGACAAAATGAAATAGAAGCATAACTCTAAGCTGGCCATTAGGCTCTATTTTTATATTAGTTTATCATTAACTTAACCTTTTGTTTGATAAACAAAAATTAATAGAGATCATATGATTCATGAAAAATATTATGAAGATGTGTGTCAAAGACTCCAATATTAATTAAGATCTTGAATGTTTTAAACAGCTTTTCCATACTCAAATATATTGAAATAGAGAAAAGAACCTTAAATTTTAAGTAAGTTACTAAAGTAGAACTGAGCGAATTCAATTTGAAAATTGCACAGAATATTACAAAATTATTCAAAAGTTACAAAATAATTTTCAAACAAGTATGTTTAGAATTCCCGACTTTTCCCGACTTTTTGACAAAAATTCATAAATTCCCGACTTTTTCCCGATTTTTTGCGGATTTTGGCGAATTCCCGACTTTTTCCCGACTTTCCCGATTTCCCGACTTGAGTGGCCACCCTGAACTCGCAACCAGCAGCTTCGTCTCTCGACTCGGTTCAGTTATCAAGTGACTGTGAACTTGAAATGATATCATTCTCTCGCTGCTCAAGCGGTCACCGTGCTCGAATTCGCGTTCGTCGTCGTCGCCGTCGAGCTTACTTTTGCGGGTCGGACTTGAAGTGGCAGCGGCAGCGAAAATCACCAGCAGGTGGAATTTTTGGGAAAATTTAAGGAATTTTGTGAAATTGTGGTTTGTTAGGGGAAAATCGAAGAAATTTCAGTAGAGGAAAATCAAAAGTCAATAATCTGCTGAAAGTGTTTTGCTAATTAGTGCGGTAAAGTGTTGTGATGTCACGAATTGAGCCAGTGGATAATGCTTGCATAAACTAATTGCTTCCCTTGTTCTCGCTCATACAGTGTAACGTATACGATGTAGCGAATGTGTGAACGAGAACTTACACTGAACTGATTGGATCGTTGGGAATTGGGCTGGAGAAGGTTGTTGAAATCGTTTCGATTGTTTCTTTTCACAACTCGTTTGATGATGATGATTAACACACTCACTTCCCAATCCCGATAGAAACAGTAAACTTCCATAAAAAATTGAATTAATATTGTCCCAAAAAAAATGAAAAATACACTAAAATGAGAACGTTATTTGATAGCATTATTCCTAAGAACCATATTTCTAACAAAAAAAAAAAAAAAAAGAGCATGGTAATAATAACTGTGTGATTTTGTTCTTGAAAATATGAAAATTTCGTCGTTTAATCTTAATTTTGTCAACTTTTATCCTAGTTCAGCAACACGTTTCACAACAATGTTGTTCAGAGTTACCAGATCTTAACAGAAAAAAATGGCAAATCTAGAAAATCTGGCAAGCCACTTTTCTCAAAGTAACTAGCAAATTTGTGTTCATAGATTGTGTATTCCCACTTTTAATACATTTTAGCTTCACAAAATAAACAATACAGATTCATTGAACTTTGTCTGAAAGAAAAATATATTTTTTTTTCAAATCAACAAAAATTTATCTGGCAACCTGGCAACCCTGATGTTGTAAAAAAAAAACAACTTGAGCTAAAAACTTGGCAAATCTGATTTTGGCTCCGTTTCCAGATATTTTGCGCCCTTTTTCAAATGTTTTTTTTCGATTACCCTATATATTTTTTATCGTTGGGGCGGCAACGATAACACCGGTCAACAAAATTTCTGCGCAGGCTCAACTCGAGAGGAGAAGCATGAACATTACAAATGTTGGAGAAAATAAACCATCCAGGCCTGCCTAAATATTTTTGAAAAATGAAAAGCAAAAGCAACTCAGAAGAAAATAGAGTGTTGCGTATGCCATGCGCCTCCATTGCCTGTTATTGCTCAAAACTTTTTAATGGAGACGCCTGGTACTTAAATGTTTAAAGCCAAGCTCGATATAAAGGTAGAATTTCAATTTGCATTTTACTTCTATAAAAATTTTAATAAAATACTGAAATTTTCACCAAGTACGGTTTTTTCGAAAATAATAATATTTTTGCAAAATACCGTTATTTTTTGAAAATACTAAAATTTTCGCAAATTTTCATAATTTGCAATATACAATAACGGAGCAAAATTGTAAATGCATTTTCAGTTTTTTTTGAGTTTTTTTTTTGTAAAATGCTCAAATTTTCACTAAATATCGTGTTTTTAAAAGTACTAAAATTTTTATAATATGCAATTTGGGTATGAAACGAAGCAAAACTTTGAATGCATTTTCACTTAATAAGAGTTTTTTTTTAATAAAATACCATTTTTTTTTTCAAAAATAAAAAATAAAACATTATTCAAAATATGGGTGATAAACGAATCAAAATTTAGTATGAAATTTAACTTGATATTTTTTTTATTTTTTATTTTGCAAAAAAAAAATCATAAAACATAACTTTTTTCGAAAATACTCAAATCTCATGATTTGCAATATGGGTATCAAACGAATCGAAATTTAGAATTCATTTTTATTTAATAAGAGTTTTTTTTATAAGATATCAAAATTTTCATAAAAAATCAAATTTTATTCAAAAATACAAAAAAAAACTTTATTTTCAATATGGATGTAAAACGAATCAAAATTTAGGGGGGAGACGGGGGTTGCAAAAAAATAAAAAAAAAGGTATAAAAATTGAAATAAACAAGCCAGGTTTCAACATTTTAATGAAAAAGTGTTTCAAATTGCATTATGCAGGGTATTTTAACCATTAGTGGACCCCCTAGTGGAGCCGATGCGCATTTTTCACAATTTTTCATTATTTTAAGCACTTTTTCATAACCCTTTCTACAAAAAAAATGAAATCTGAAGTCTTTTGAACAATTTTGACTATTTGTTTCATCAGAATGTTTTTTTGGGCAGAAAAATAGCCATTTGAAAAAAAAAAAGTTTTTTTTGCCTGTTATGGACCCCCTTTTCCTATAGTGGACCCGGGTCCACTATAGGCAAACTGTTATTTTTATACCAAATTTAACCGATATTTGATGTTTTGATGCATGGTGTAGGTCTAATGATAGATTTTCCATCGTAAACAAATATGTTTTGTTGACAAATTTGGCTTAAAACAAAAAAAAACTAACATACATTTAAACAAATTTATTTCCGAAAAAGATCAAAGAAAACGTTTCAAAAACAATAAAAACATTAAAATGATAAAAAAATCGATGCACATTTTCCATATAAAGTACATAAATAGTTGACCGAAACAAAACAATATATTTGTTTACAGCTGCATGTTTATTTTCAAAAAATGTTTTGCTATTGATTTATTATTATAAAATATCAGTTCCAACTTTGATTATGATGCATCAGTTAAGAACAATTAAATATGTTTTTTTTTATTAATTATAAATTCTTACGGCTTCAGCATTTTTGATACTTTTAACATGAAAACAGCTATATTTATACTCATAATTGAAAAATATGCAAAACGAAACGAAACTATTGGCACTACGCCCCCCGGGGCATGGCCTTCCTCTAACGTGGGATTTCTGCTCCAGCGCCTCTGACGAGACAGGAGAAACCGGGACCGACGTTTTACTTCACCATCCGATAGAAGCTCAGTGGATAAGGCGGGAATCGAACCCGCGTCTCATAGCATCATCGGGATCGGCAGCCGAAGCCGCTACCCCTGCGCCACGAGACCCACTATATGCAATTAGGTTGATTACAAAAAGCATTTATTTTATGTTTAAGAGAAACTTTTGCTTAAATGCACAGTTTTCTTCATTTTTGAAGGTTAAATTAACAGGGGTCCACTTTTGGAAAAGTTAGGATTTTCGTTGTCCTATATTGGACCCCCCTAAATTTTGCTTGAAAATGAGCAGTTCTTTGCTTTATTTTAGTATAGTTAATTAAACTTACATTATTTCGAATTACAGAAGGTAAATAACCAGTCAAAAAATGATTGGATAGTTAATTCAATCATAAAATAGAAATTCTGTTTTGTTGTGAAAATGCTAGTGGCCATGGCTGATTTCAGAAGTCGAACTCAAAACACTTATTTTGGCAAAAAGGACTATTCAATGTCAATCAGCATTGTTTTAAATGATGCTGGACATGCCAAATAAAAGATTTGCAGACAAAAACACGCTTGAAATTGGGATTTTATTGATTTTTTCATCAAAAACCCTTCAGAGGGTCCACTATAGGAAGGGGGTCCACTAATGGATAACGTACCCTATTGAAGAAAATTTTACTTTTTTCAGAATGTGCCGCAGGCATTTTTGCCAGCGATTTTCTGTCGCGTGTCTTTTTCGGGAATACGCTCAATATCTGTTGAAGGAATTTTTATCGGCAAATTGATGATGAGAACTATTTAAAAAAAAAATTAAGGAATAAAAAATTCTGGTGGTTTTTAAATTAAGTTTTTTTTTTCACAAAAATCATTTTTTTATTTTTTTTTATTTTTTTTATATGTTTTAGTGGAAAACTTAAAGTTTGATTTGAAAAATAAAATTATTATTTTTTCATTTAAAAAAGGGAAATAAGTTACTATATCTGAAAATATTTTTTATGAAAAGTTCTGAAAATTTCCTAAAATTTCGCCTAAGAAACATTGAAGATTGTGCCTCTGGTTGCTGAGATAGAGCGGATAAAAAAAACCAACAGGAAAATTCTCGCTTACTTTTTCAAAAGGTACTATGTACATAGGAAACCCATGGCGCGTTGTTTAGAAAAAGTAATCTGTGAAGATTTCAAATTCTCACCCAAACAACCCAACCCAAGTAACCACAAGCACTTAATTGAAGTATTTATTCAGTACTAAATCAGCACTCGAATGCTTTGAAGCAGTAAATAAGCTTTGCGAATGCCTCAAAGTACCAAAACTTTGCAGCATTACAACTGGCATTAAATCACCATTTACGACCTTGAAAATGTGCTTCAAAGCATTTGATGTTTATCAACAAAGTAACCCATCCATACGGGAAACATTTCAGCCAGTCACGCTGTTATTGACTTTTATCCTTCTCCCGTTATACTGTTCCAATAAGCGTGCGGGCTAAGGCGCATTTCCCCCAGTGTGCAACAGTTTTATTTTTGCTGGCTGGGTTCAATTCCCGCTGACTGACCGCGAGGCACTAAATAGCGGCATTAAATCAGCATTATATTGGCATTTAATACCAGCAAATAATGCTTCAAAACATTAAATCAGCACTTTTCCCTTGAGAAATATTTCAAGTGGCGCACAGTGATGCCGATTTAATGCCTCACCGAAAGCTCGAACAAAAAAAACTGCTTTATCGACGTCAAGGCTGGGGGAAAAAAAAAGGACAGCTAGCTGCTCCACACACTTGGTGGTGGGCCTTCTTTGTTTCTTTTTCTCCTGATGCGTTTCATGTGTGAGTGTGACACTTTGATGTTATTCTTGCATTTTTCTCGTCGATCTCCAGGATGCGCGCCAGCCAACTGATGTATTCTGAAATGAGTGTTTGTTTTGAAAGTTTTGATCGATGTGGTTGATGCATCGAACATTAAGGAAGACTTTCTTTCTGCTGTTTCGAGTTTCTGGTTCATGAGAAAAACCCGTTGTCATTTTGTTGGACGAAAATTATTGACGAGTCACTCAGCAAATTGCGGCCATCCAGTCAAGTACAGTACAATCAATTACGGAAGGCTTGGGGTTAATAGGGACAAGTAATGGCTAACGGCTAACCTAAACTGTTTTTTCGAGGAGTGCTTGGTCCACGGTTGGCAAAATTTCACAAAGTGTTTCAGACTTCCGGAAAGCAGCTTTTTGCCAGAGAACTTTTGATAATGTCCTTTGTGCATGGGCATATGTTTTGAAAAATTTGGCTTAATTACAGGCTGCAGTTTTCTACAAAAAAAAAAAAAAAAAAAAAAACAATAAATCATTTCAGTCAGCGGGAATTGAACCCAGCCAGCAAAAATAAAACTGTTGCACACTGGGGGAAATGCGCCTTAGCCCGCACGCTTATTGGAACAGTATAACGGGAGAAGGATAAAAGTCAATAACAGCGTGACTGGCTGAAATGTTTCCCGTATGGATGGGTTACTTTGTTGATAAACATCAAATGCTTTGAAGCACATTTTCAAGGTCGTAAATGGTGATTTAATGCCAGTTGTAATGCTGCAAAGTTTTGGTACTTTGAGGCATTCGCAAAGCTTATTTACTACTTCAAAGCATTCGAGTGCTGATTTAGTACTGAATAAATACTTCAATTAAGTGCTTGTGGTTACTTGGGAAACCCTTACTTTTTAATGCCAATATCTCAGCAACTTATGGTCCAATGTTCAAAAATAAAACATTTGACAAAACATTACAATTACGATTCAAAAGGGCTTAATATTGAATATTTGGTCATTTTGAAATGTTAGTCTTGACTTCAAAATTTTCATAATATCTGGAGTTTTTTTTTAAAAGGTCCAATAAACCAAATTTTCAATTTTTGCTTTTTGGGTGTTTTTAGAACCGCTTTGAGTCAGGGGTATTCAAAAACATCCAAAACGCAAAAAAATAAAATTTGGTTTATAGGACCTTTTCAAAAAAACTCCAGATATGTTTTAGAGATATTTGCAATATTTACCTTTCCGATGAGACATAACGTTTAATTCAATCAACTCACCTTTTGTTTTGATCCAGTAGACTTTGATTACTTGAATGTTATGTGCCGTCAAGATATGTGTCAAAAAATAAAATGGTGCTATAATTATTTCAAAAAGCATGCTGATGTTTGATGAACATGGCTGAATATTAATTTTTTTTCTTAAAAAAAAAATATAAAATTTTATCAAAAAACTTACGGTAACCACACAAATATTTCAACACGTGAATTGTTGAACCGCCGTGGAGATGAGCTGTGGTGAATTCAATATTGTCGTGGTGATCTTTAAGTCATTTTAAATTGCGTGTCAAGTTACTGATGGACGGAGTTTATAAGAGTTTTGAATATGTTGTTCTATGGTGTAATCATCAGCTCATTTAAAAAAAAAAGGCACAACATTTTATCGAGCTCACAATTGATCAGGCGTCACCTTTTGACGCGAGAGGAACTCAGACACTGAGATGTGTGTAATAAAACAAACATATACCTATCTCCATATGTAAGCACATTCGATGACTTTTGGTCACTACTGAAGTGAACCGTGAAGTGCAAACTAGTTAGCTTTTTTCAAAAAATATTTTTATAATTTTTAAAACAGCTTTTTGAAGGTCGGAATCGTAGATTTTTTCCTTAATTTATTGGTGACCTACTTTTGAAAACAATATTTCCGCTACCCCTTTTTGATAAATTTGTCGAGACTACCGCAAAATCAAGCCGTTCCGTTATCTTATCTTTCCTGTTCTGTGGCCCCAACAACACCACCAGGTAGATTCCCGGAACGAGCTTAACCCTGTTCATACGTTCACCACTTTTTTCAAACCTCTCAAGTTCCGTTCCATTCATCGAATCCTCCAACCTCCATCGCTCGGTCGCGCGCTCCCCAGTTTGAATCGGGTCGTCTCCGAGGCTGGCTGGTGGTGGTGGCCATCTTGTGGCGCAGAAAGCAACAAAAAAAGGGATGTTTACGGCCGCGTCCAACAAGGTGCTAATTGGTCTGTTTATCTGTGATAGGCCCCGGGAGGAGTGTGGTGTTATTGGCGCGGAAAATATGTGTAAAGTGCAGCTTCGTTTCTTTGAATTGAACTGAAAAGCAGATAATTTGAAGAACCTACAAAATGGCAGATGGATTTTTGGACGTTTCGAGAGAGGGATGAACAGTTTGCGCAAGTGATTAGCGTCCTCGCTGGCCAAGGATCGAACCGAAATGTGAGTGTAATTTTGGAGTGAGACTTTCGAGTGAAACGTGAATTTAGCAAAAGGAGAAAAATTGCACGAAAAATAAGAGAGAGTTATGGAGACACCAAACGAAGAAGACGTCGGCTTAAGTGGGCAGCTCAACCAGCAAGGTCAAACGTACCGGAGATCGTTTTGGTGCTGGGGACAGGTAAATAGATGACCCATTCGAGAGGGGGGCTATTTGAACGATATTCATGACGTAATTTACGATCGTTGCAAAACGGGAACGGGTTTTGACATTTTCACGTTTGATTAGGCCTATCTTATCGTGTTTGATAAAGCCTCTTTTTTGTAAGTATTTGCGACACTTACATAGAGGTGCTCTAATGCTGATAAGGGAATATCAGTAAATCGTTGCCATTGTACTAACTTGTAACATATCCAATCGGCTTACAGAAGCCATGTTGCACGATATCACGGCAGCGATGGAATGTTTATCGTTTCGAGGGGTTTTCGGTCGAATGTCCTCAAACGTAGTGCGTTATCGTTATGACGAAACGAGAGTTTGTTTGATTGATAGGGAGTGAATTTCGAAGAATTTGTGGAATTCAGCAAATCGCAAAGCATTCTGAGTTCACTCAAAACAGAACAATAAAGTTTTTTTTTAAATTTAAAAAAATAACTTATTTAACATTTTTTTACCAAAAATTTATCAATATCATATTAAAGCGTTTCACTTTTTGGTCCATTAAAAAAAACAGTACGCCAATGACAAAAGATTTCTGTATTTCTAAAACGAATTTTCTGATCGATTTGGTTTCTTGGGCAAAATGACAGGTAATGCTTCTCAGAAAAAAAACTTTTAAAACAAATTTTGAATTTTACCTTTTAACACAAAACATACAGTGCAAAATAATGCTTTTTAAAAAATTCTCACTTTTTGGATAAGTTTTAGGTGACCAAAACTGGTATCTTTTAAACTAAAACTAATGATGGTTATATTAAAAAACAAGAAATGCTCGAGAAAACATAACATTATTATACATTAAAAACGTCCATATTCCAGTAACTATGGCACCTACTTTCAATATCGAGAAAAGTTGAATTTTCTGATCTTTTTGACAGAAATATGTATTGAATTTGTTAAATTTTAATTATGATCATTCTCGAGTTCAGAAAAATCTGTCTTAGTTCAATTTTTGAATATAGTCTACCTTTCTTGATCCATCCATACCCTGAAAAATACTTTTACGTGAAAAGTATTCTCTACACGCACGTTCAAAACCATCACTAACTTTTCTTTAAAAACCCGAACCTACTCAGAAATTAGTAAATGGGGCATCTGTCAGATTTGAGTGAATTTCACTTAGATTTGAGTTCGTTGAAACCGTTCATTTCGTTCACTCGAATCTGATATATGCCCCTTTTACTCATTCCCTTAATTTTCATAGTGATTTTGAACGTTTGAACTCAAGGTTGTTAATCGTTAAAATTATCATCTATGAAATTATCATCTAACGATAACGATAATGGTTATCGTTATCGTCAGAACGATAATGATAATCTATCGTTATCCTTATTTTGATGATTCTAAAGGACGATAACTCAATTTTTAAATCTTTCTAAAAAGTCAATTAATTCAACCATATCCTGTTAATAGGTTAATGTTATTTTTTAAAAATGTATTTATTTTCAAAGTATAAATACTCAAAATTGTTCACAAAATACCGTATTTTTTCGAAAATACTCAAATTTTCATAATTTGGGTATCAAACGAAGCGACATTTTGTATGCTTTTTCAAATAAAGTTTTTTTAAATTCTATTTTTTCACAAAATACCCTATTTTTTCGAAAATACTCTAGTTTTCACAAAACACCGTATTTTTTTTGAAAATACTCAAATTTTCGTAATATGCAATATGGGTATCAAACGAAGCGAAATTAATTTGGTATGCTTTTTCACTTTATTAGAGTTTTTTTTCGTAAATACTAAAATTTTCACAAAACACCGTATTTTTTCGAAAATACTCAAAATTTCATAATATGCAATATGGGTATCAAACGAAGCGAAATATTGTATGCTTTGTCACCTTATCTTTCATTTTCACAAAATACCGCATTTTTTCCAAACGAAGTGAAATTTTGCATGCTTCATACATACATTCCAATTTTGAATGCTTCATAAATCATGGAAATTTGAGTATTTAAAAATGCATTCAAACATTCCGCTTCAAATTATGAAAGTTAGAATACTTTAAAAAAATATGGTATTTTATGAAAACGTCTAAACGTCGTTTTATATCCATGTTGCAAATTATGAAAATTTGAGCATTAAAAAATATACGGTATTTTGCGAAAATTTTAGTTTTTTGCAAGAAAAACTCTAATAAAGTGAAAATAGATACAAATATTCGCTTTGTTTGATAACCATACTGCAATTAATGAAAATTTGAGAACTTTTGAAAAGATATGGTACTTTCAGAAAATTTTACCATTTTCAAAAAAAAATGTTATAATGTGAAAACAATAACAAATTTCGCTTCGTTTTATAACTATATTGCAAATTTAGAAAATTTGAATATTTTCAAAAAATACGGTATTTTGTGAAAATTGTAGTGTTTTACAGAAAAAAAATTATAAGGTTAAATTGCATTGAAAAATTTCGCTTTAAATTATGAAAATTACAGTTATTTAAAAAAATACGGTATTTAGTGAAAATACGAGTTTTTTTATGAAAAAGTCTAAAACTGTGAAAATATGTAAAATAATTCGCTTCGTTTGATACCCATGTTGCAAATTATAAAAAAAAATCAGTATTTAAAAAAACGGTATTTTGTGAAAATTTCAGTTGAACAAATTCTGATAAAGTAAAAATAAATACAACACTTTGCTTCGTTTGATACCCACATTGCAAACTATGAAAATTTGAGTACGTTCGAAAAAAAATTTATACAATTTTGGGTATTTATACTTAGAAACTTTTTTCATTTTATAAAAATATATTCTTAGTGAATGCATTGAAAATTTAACATGATAAGGTTGAAATAAGTCGATTTTAGAAATATTTTAGAAAGGAGTTATCGTCCATTATCGGCGATATGATCATCGCCGATAGAATTATCGAAATAACGATAACGATAGATTCGTTAGAACACAGTTTTTGTATTTGGACAATGTTGATCCGACCTTTGTTTGCAATCTACGATATCTTGGTCTTGGAATTTCAATGGAAAAATGATGTTTTGTATAATTATCACATCTTTTAGAACAAATATTTGCTTTTTAAATCATGTTTAACTTTTTAAAATGTCCTCTAAAACTTTTAAGGTCAGAAAATGTATCAAACGTGACAGCTCTTTGTTTACATCACGACTTGTGTGGCTGAGTGGGCTACACTCTGTAGTAGTTTTATCAATTTGTTGAATTTTACCGTACTTTTTGCGGTGGACCTAGAATATTTACACCTACTGTACATTAAATTAGAACCGAATCTCATAAAAGATCATGAAAAAGTATGATCAGCTTTAGGATCCAATCAACTCAAATTCAAGAAAATGTTGGTCCGCTAAATGTTCAATTGAAATGATTTTTTAGTTTCTTTTTTTAAATATTCATGAAATTGGGAACTAAAGCCCTATGTCAATTTTTATGAACAACGGTAAAAAACACGATTAAACACCATTTCTGATCACTTTTTTTCATTTGAATGCAAAAAAAAATACAAGACAACATTTTTTCGATGGATGGAACTATGGTCCCCTTGGGACAAGCTGTCAAGTAGGAGCTTTTCTGTCAAGAAGGACCGCGAGGTTAATTTTTCAAAATTGATTTAAAAATCCATTTTAAACTCTTTGTGGTCGTAAATCAGCTTTATCGCTGTAAACAATAATATCAGCAATCTAAGCTTCATTTTAGGACCCAATTGGGTTTTGTTTTTGAAATTGTGATTAGTTCAATTCAAAAATGAAAATAATTTCATGACTCATGCTTAAAAACTCGCCTTAATTTGTGCCCGTAGAGCACCATGACGAGCAGAAAATATCGTAATTCTGTACTGATAAGCCAGCAGCCGCCCCAAACGATTCCAACGATACGATCCTTATCTTGCCACCATTAGCAAACCCTCTTGAAAATGGCCATTTATAGTTGTCCCATAATGTGCTGTGACGCGTCTGGCCGAGCTGTAAAATATTATCAAATTCTACCACCTGCCAATAATGACGGCTATTGTGCGCTTCGATAGCGCCGCCTCTCGCAAACCCAGGTTGACCGTGGCCAAGGCAACACACACTCATTTCCGCTCGATCTGTCAAAAGTCGCGCGCCCATTCTGACTCAAATTGTGCATTTCGCGCGCGCTAAACTTTCCAGCAAAAAGCACAATATCCCCATTCAGCTCCTTGAGTACTTGAGGGTGAATCAGCTGTGGGGTGCCTCAGTGCCGTAACGACCGGCAACGAGGCCGCTTGTGTGGTGGGACATGGTCCGTTTTAGCACGGTTTTCTTCGATGAAAATTGTTCTAATATTGCGCTTTTTCTATCAAATTTCTTCCGCAGGGCAACCGCGTCTCGCAGGAGGCCGACTCGCTGAGCATCAAAGTGGGCGGCGAAAACCATGACAAGAAGCCCAAGGCTCACGAAACCAACCGGATCAAGTCCACCAAGTACACGCTGCTGACGTTCCTGCCGTTGAACCTGGCGGAGCAGTTCCGGCGAATAGCGAACTTTTACTTCCTCTGCATGACGATCATCTCGATCGTGATTGGTGAGTGTTGCTTTTTTTTCGGGAGGCATTGTTGGCCATGACACTGTGCGTAGACGTCGATCACACCCTTAACTTCAAGTACACAAGCACTCTTGAATTGCTGAAGCGCTTCCCGCGTCGTCGTCGTCGGAAGGTGTGACAATTGGAGTTCAATGTCAATGTTTGCCCAGCAAACTGTGTGCGTGTTGCCGGCAACAGCTCTTTTGTTTTAGCTGTAAGCACACTGGAAAACGATACTTTTCCCACATGAGTCGTTTACGTCATCGCGCGATGATTCAGCGAGCTTGCTGCGATCGCACGTGCTCGCAGCGTCACAACACAGGGGATGTTCCCGAGCGCGCGCGCGCCTGCTTTGATGTGACGTTATTGCGGGGTTGATCGATGCATCCGCTTGGCGTGGCTTGCTTGGTTATGATCTAACAGGTGTGTTTTATTTCTTCCAGACAGTCCCGTGTCTCCACTGACCTCGCTGGTTCCACTGGTGTTTGTGATTGCCGTCACGGCCACCAAGCAGGGGTATGAAAATTACTTGCGGTACCGGGCCGACAACATGGTCAACTACTCGTTGGTCACGGTGATCCGAGCAGGGATCGAGATGGACATCCGCTGTCAGGACATTCGACAGGGTGACATTGTCCGCACTGCGCGGGATTGCGATCTCCCCTGTGACTTGGTTCTGCTCAAGTCGTCCGATGAAAATGGCAAGTGTTTTGTTACGACGGCCAACCTGGACGGTGAGACGAACCTTAAAACAATGAGTGTTCCCAAGGGAATTCCCGTCGTGAGCGCTGACAAGCTGCACACGCTGGGAAGAATCGAGTGTGAACTCCCTAAAACGGATCTGTACACGTTCAATGGGAGGATCGAGCTGGCGGAACAGTATCACAGACATCAGGAAATAACCTGCGTTGACGGAGCGGCAACAGATCACCACGTGCTGCCACTGATGGCGGAGAATCTGTTGCTGAGAGGATCACGTGTGAAGAATACGGAGTGGGCGCTGGGTTGTGCTGTCTACATTGGACAGAACACGAAACTCGCGCTGAACAGCAAAATGACGAGCAATAAAATGAGCTCCAGTGAGGGTTACGTCAACAAGTACCTGGTGTTTTTCCTGGTACTCCTAGTCTCGATCGTGACCATTTCGTTCTTCATGAAGCGGTACAATGATCGGTTCCACACCGGGCACAATTTCTACCTTGGTGAATTCTCGCAAAGGTACAAGGTGGCACAATTTCTGCAAGACTTCTTCTCATTCCTAATCCTGTTCAACTACCTGATCCCGATTTCCCTATATGTAACTATTGAAATGGCAAAGTTCCTCGGCGGATTCTACCTCGAGTGGGATCTGGAACTCTACGACGAGGAAACGGATCAACCCTGCATTGTCAACACGTCGGACATCAACGAAGAGCTCGGACAGGTTTCGATACTGTTCTCGGACAAAACCGGCACGCTGACGAAGAACATCATGATCTTTCAGCAGTGTTCGATCAACGGAAAGATGTACTCACAACAGGGTAGACGCTTAAAAGAGGTCGGCCGCAACTACGCACTTAAAATCAACGAATGCTCCCGCCACGTGTACAACTTCTTCGAAGCACTAGCCGTCTGTCACACCGTCCAGGTGGTTGGTGACTACACAAACGAGGCGGACGATCCGGAAGCAGGAGCGGAAACCGAAGGCGAAGACGAACCCGCCGAGGAGCCCAACAATAACCGAACCGCTCGCAATTTCTCGCTCATCACCGAGGAAAGTGAAGCGAGTCTTCCAAACGATTCGATTCTGGATGAGCCGGACTTCATCCAGTTGAAGACGCTTCCACCCAGAAGTCGGGTCCCTGTGGTGTCCCCAATCCAAGAAGCTTCCACCGATACTAAAAAAGGAGACCTGCTGAACCCCCTCCTCCACAACCAACAACGAATGTCCTTCACCGAGCTCCCAATCAACCAACTGCGAGATCCCAAAGATACCGACACCACCGTAAGACCCGCCAGCGAAACCGTGATCCGACGTTCCGGAAGCATCTTCGGAGCCGGCGACAACCGGGTACACCCAATCAGCCTCCAAATCCCCCCCTTCCGACGTTCCCCGTCAAACGCATCCCAGCGTTCGTCCCGCCCGCACAGCCTAGTCGAGTCCACAACGTCCGAGGAACACCCGGAACTGTCCCGCGAGGGAAGCCTGTTCCAGAACGGAAGCAACGGGGCGCTGCACCACGGCGCTTCGATGCAGTCGATGGAACTGAAGCGTGCCATTTCGGCGTACGAGGAAAAGTCCGAGACGGACCGGCCGGTGAAGACGCACCGGCGCACGCAGTCGCACATTCCGCCTGGCATGCAGAACAAGCCGAATTGGGGTGAGTTTACGATTTACTTACAACTTCGGTGTTTTTTCACAGCTGGAAATTTGAGATATTTACCTTGAGTTGTGCAGGAAAATGTTTTTGTTGACAGTTGTTGCGAAATGTAGCTGTCACTTACACTCTAAATGTTGTTAACCGTTCTTCTGGTTAAAATTTGTTTTTTTTTTGTTTCGCAGTGATGGGCCTCGACCGGGGATCGGTCCGGTTGCGGCGGAACCGCAGCTCGATCCGTTCCACGGCTCGCGAGTACTACGCGGCGCCGTCCTACACGGCGTCGTCGCTGGTCGAGCGCCAGGAGTCCGTGATGAAGCAGGAGGAAGTGATCTCGTTCATCAGGAAGATGGACTACCAAGCCTCCAGTCCGGACGAGAAGGCCCTGGTGGAAGCGTGCGCCCGGATGGGCCTGGTGTACGTGGGCGACGAGGCGGAAGTGCTCAGCATCAAGCTGCGCGAGTCTTGCGTGAAGCGGAACGTCAAGTCCGTGTACGGCGAGATCCCGAAGGAGGAGGTGGTAAAGTACCAAAGACTGGGCGTGCTGGAGTTCACGTCGGACCGCAAGCGGATGAGCGTGATCGTGCGGGACGCCCAGGGCCAGATATGGCTGTACACCAAAGGAGCCGAGAGCCACGTGCTGCCGCTGTGCACGAGGACCTCGTCGGGGCTAGTCATTTCTACGCAGCGGCACATCAACGAGTTCGCCAAGCAGGGGTTGCGGACGCTGGCGGTAGCGCGGCGAAGACTGACACAGCTGGAGTACAACAACTTTAGCAACGAACTGATTAGGGCGAACAACTCGTTGACGGATCGGGCGACGAAGGTGATTGAAGTTCTTTTTAGGGAAATTTTGACACTTTTGCAATTTTGACAATTTTGATAATTTTGGCATTTTTGACAATTTTGACAATTTTGGCAATTTTGACAATTTTGACAATTTTGACAATTTTGACAATTTTGACAATTTTGACAATTTTGACAATTATGACAATTTTGACAATTTTGACAATTTTGACAATTTTGACAATTATGACAATTATGACAATTATGACAATTAAGACAATTTTGACAATTTTGACAATTTTGACACTTTTGACACTTTTGACACTTTTGACAATTTTGACAAATTTGACAATTTTGACAATTTTGACAATTTTGACAATTTTGACAATTTTAACAATTTTAACAATTTTGACAATTTTGACAATTTTGACAATTTCGACAATTTTGACAATTTTGACAATTTTGACAATTTTGACAATTTTGACAATTTTGACAATTTTGACAATTTCGACAATTTTGACAATTTTGACAATTTTGAGAATATTGACAATTTTGATAATTTAGTAAACTTTGACAATTTTGTCAATTTTGACAATTTTGACAATTTTAACAATTTTAACAATTTTGACAATTTTGACAATTTTGACAATTTTGACAATATTGAGAATTTTGAGAATTTTGAGAATTTTGAGAATTTTGAGAATTTTGAGAATTTTGAGAATTTTGAGAATTTTGAGAATTTTGACAATCTTGACAATCTTGACAATCTTGACAATTTTGGCAATTTTGACAATTTTGACAATTTTGACAATTTTGACAATTTTGACAATTTTGACAATTTTGACAATGGAGCATCCGCAGTCGAGCAGTTTTTGACAGTTCGCTCCATAAGAAATACATTGTAGAAAAAAGCAAAAACTGCTCGAATGGAAGTGCTCCATTTTGACAATTTTGACAATTTGACAATTTTGACAATTTTGACAATTTTGACAATTTTGACAATTTTGACAATTTTGACAATTTTGACAATTTTGACAATTTTGACAATTTTGACAATTTTGACAATTTTGACAATTTTGACAATTTTGACAATTTTGACAATTTTGACAATTTTGACAATTGTGACAATTGTAACAAATTTTGACAATTTTGACAATTTTGTCAATTTTGTCAATTTTGTCAATTTTGACAATTTTGTCAATTTTGACAATTTTGACAACTTTGACAACTTTGACAACTTTGACAATTTTGACAATTTTGACAATTTTGACAATTTTGACAATTTTGACAATTTTGACAATTTTGACAATTTTGACAATTTAGTCAATTTTGACAATTTTGACAATTTTAACAAATTTAACAATTTTGACAGTTATGACAATTTTGACAATTTCGACAATTTTGACAGTTTTTAAAATTTGGACAATTTCGACAATTTTGACAATTTTGACAATTTTTCGTTTTGCAGGTCGAAGAATGCCAACGGAAGATCGAAACGGGGTTGGAACTGTTGGGCGCTACAGCAGTTGAGGACGCGTTACAGGACGACGTTCGGGACACGCTGGAATCGCTACGGAAGGCAGGCATCAAGGTGTGGGTACTGACCGGGGACAAGGTGGAAACGGCGCTGAACATTGCCCACAGCTGTGGTCACATCCCGGAGGATGCGTTCCGGTACTTCATCACCGAGTGCACGACGGTAGATCAGGTTCAGCAACACTTTGACGTGTTTTCGTTCGAGATGTATCGAAATCCAACCCGGGAGTTTGCCTTGCTGATCGACGGCGCCAGCTTGGCGATAGCTCTGCAACATCTGAAGGAGGTGTTCCGCGACGTATCGATCAAGTGTCGAGCGGTGCTGTGCTGTCGGCTGAGTCCACTGCAAAAGTGCGAAGTGGTACAGCTGATGAAGACCGTGGAAAGCAATCCGGTTACGGCGGCGATCGGTGACGGAGCGAACGATGTCTCGATGATCCAGGAAGCGCACGTTGGGCTGGGGATCGTGGGGAAGGAAGGTCGACAGGCGGCACGGTGTGCGGATTACGCGTTCGCCAAGTTCTGCATGGTCAAGAAGCTGTTGCTGGTTCACGGGCACTACTTCTCGACGCGGCTGGCGATTTTGGTGTTGTACTTCTTCTACAAGAACTTGATCTTCATGGGGATTCAGGTAGGGATCGTACTCAGCTCCCGCCCGTGTGGATCAATCGGACCGCGCACTGGACTCACAATCCAGAGGTCGCCGGTTCGAATCCCGCGGCGGGCGCTCTAAAATTCTTTGTGTAAATATGGGTATTCGGCGCCGTCGCTCCGTGCCATACTTTCATACACTTAGGAGCCCAGGGCGGCGAAGTCCTTGTAGATAAAAGGAAGACACTAGTGGTTGGTACTAGCAATGGTGGCCGACAGCTATAAAGTCAACTTCGTTTTTTTCGTACTCAGCTTTGCTGTAATGTCAATAACGATTGTCTTGTTGCAGTTCTTCTTCCAAATACACAGCATGTTTTCGTCACAATCCGTGTACGATTCCGTGTTTCTTACGCTGTACAACGTCCTGTACACGTCACTTCCAGTGTTGGTGATGTCACTGACTGAGAAGCCGTACAAGGAGGAAACTCTGATGAAGTATGTTTCGAAGATCATTCTCACGCTTGAACTAATAGCAACGTTTAATACAGGAATCCTTCGCTGTACCAGCGAGTAGCGGGCAACAAGCAGTACGCCTGGAAGTACTTCATCGGCTGGATGATGCTCGCCGTCTACCACTCGACGATCGTGTACACGTTCTGCTGGGCCATCTGGGGCAACAACCCGGCCATCTACGCCTGGTGGCCCTCGACGGTGAACTTTGCCTGCTTCGGCACGATCATGATCCACAACGTGGTCGTGCTGGCCAACCTGAAGCTGCTGCTGGAGGCGATCTACAAGAGTTACATCTTCATCGCGACGATCCTGCTGTCGATCTTCGGCTTCATGGGGACGACCTTCATCTACAACCTATTTAATGTGTAAGTTTTTTTTTCTGTTCTAACCGTTGTGCCGTCTTTGTGATCGTCCCGTTCTGTGCGCTTCTGCTTGGTCGGAACCACCCAACAGCTTTGAGGTTACTTCCAGCACCTACGACGGCGACATGCTGCACGTGTACAACAACCTGCTGTCGTCGATGACGTTCTGGGTGCTGAGCCTGCTGATCCTGGTGGCGGCCTTCATTCCGGACTTTACGATGTTCGCGGGCCGAGCGATCGACATCAAGATCGGACACATCTTCCCGGGCGGGGCCAAGTACCGGAGCGCGTTCTTCCAGCGGCGGAACCGGGACGTAGTGGAGAGTACGGACTTGTGATTGTTTTGTTAGGTTAAGTTGTTTTTAAATCGTCGTTTTTAACAGAATAGCATGACATGCTAAAGTGCCAAGTTAGTTTTAGGGAAATCGTTGTGCCACATGTATGTGCCTTAAGTTATTGCCTTAGACGATAAGTCGAACTCCGTGATAGACAGTTCCTTTGTGTGTGACGATACGTCGCGAAAATGACCAGTATTTTATCGAGGAAATACCAATTTTGCGAGCCTTTTACATTCCTAAAACAGTTGTTTCAACAATGAAAGAAATTGCCTTAACAAGTGCCTCCGCTTCTCAAAGGTTCCATAACACCGCCACAGAAGGAAGCCAATTTATTGCATCGTGTGCAGAATTGGCTCAATGCTCGAACGGCACGCCATCGGCGTTGAACGTGTTGAGGGTAGGCTTTCAACACACGCGAAATCCGAATGCACCAGTTGCTCTTCTCTGCTCGGTGAAATGCCATTCACACTCAACAGAACAAACCCCCATTCAACTGCCACTGCCAGCAGGGTGGCTTTTCCAAAGGGGGGAGGGCAGTTGTAATGCAACATGTGCTTTCGGAATCAATATCAACAAGCGGACGCCTCCCTCCGGTGAGTTCTGCTTCTCTCTCTGGAAGCTGAGTTCTCTTCTCTCCGCAAACTGAAGTTTCTCTTCTTTAAGTTTCCCTCTCGGAGAAGATCAGCTGTGAAACTGAGCTTTTTTGGGAAGATTTTCACGTGGAGGGTTGGGCCACGTGGGTTGAACTCTTCTCGAATTGTTGATTAGTTTGAAATTCGCCTACCCCAAATTGACAACTGATTTCGTCACTTTTAAACTTTGTTTACTAAATTTTGTAGGGACTTTCAGGTTTCGGACGTAACACGATTGCTGCAGTAGCCAACCCCCCGATCGCCCTCTGACCACTTTCCGATTCCAACCTGTTCTGTTCTGTAGAGTCGCAATCGGGATTCCTTGAGACGCGACATTCCGGACGCAGCACCATCGCTGCCTCCCAACCACTCATGTTCACTTCCGTCGAGTCCTGTTCCGGATTTCGCCAATCGGTTCCAGCACAATTCAATCACACTCACACCTCCGTGCCAAACGTTCACTCTCAAATGTCCGCAGCGTAAACATAAACACGTGCCTTTTTTCAATCGCTGTCAAAATCAAGTACACGCTTCAGTAGAGTTGAGTTTGTTTGGGGTTATTATTACCCGGTCAATATATTCATATTGTTTACATTATTTTAAAAGACTTTGCTCGTTTGGTGCACGTCTTTACACTACAGATTGTCTCCCTTGACAATCTGTACTTCACACAGGTATACTGAACTGTCACTTACTCTCCAGATCCTTCATTATAAGGTAATATAAATAATAAATTTCACTAATTCGTTCACAAAAACTCGCAGCAATTTCATAATTTTTGAACTGACATCCAAAACTCAACGCCTGCTGTTTGAAAGCAAAAACAGTGCGTAACGCCACGCCAAACAAAATTGCGCCAAGTAACGCCTACCGTAAGGTAAAAGGACATCTTCCGGCCCCCTTAAATTAATCAAAGCTCTCTCTCCCTACTTTCCCTCTCCGAGGCTGAGTTCCGTTGATGCGGTTAATGCTGGTACAAAAAGCTCCCCACTGGACCGCGTCGAGCTCAGTCTTGAGTGAACTTTGAACCAGTGCGGACCACCGGGGAAAACCGCTGCGGATCACGGCCACGGTCGGCCACCAACCCCCCACTCTCCAGGTTTTTTTTTCTTCTCTTGACTCTCTTCGGGGAAATCAGGGGAAGGAGCAAGGAGGCCCAACGGGGTGCGACAGGAGGAGGTGTTCATCATCAGGACACTTGTGCACGCTGCTGCTCCTGGAATTGTGTGTGACAAAAATCGTCGGACTGTGTGTGTGTGTGAGTGTTTTGACAGCAAAAGGAAAAGTAAATAGATTTTTACTACACGGGTGTGGGGATTACAGGTGAGAAACAAGAGAATTTCGGCGGAAAGGCTGGTCAGAGCGATTCGGAAAACTTTCCGCCGCTTTTCCTCTGCGTCAGAATTTCTGCGAAGTGAAAACGCAAGGGTTATGAATTACGGTGAAATTTGGGGATCAAGGAGGCTGTGAAGAGGTGCACACGACAAAAAAAAGAAAGGGGAAGTGTCATGTGGGGTGGGTAGCGCGCGGCCTGCTTTGTTGAAAGATTCTTTGCGGATTCTTTTCGGGTAGGCACAATCGAAAAAAAGAGAAAGAAGTGAGGTTATGTACACACGTGAAGAACACACAAACACACTCTGAATTGGGTTTCTCGTGTCACGAAAAGGTGTGAACAGGTGCGACCAACGTATGGTGTCGTGTCTAGTCAGCCCGATTAGTGGGAGCGCTTTTGTTCCGGTGAATGTGCGCGAAGGATCAGACAGTCGTCGTTGGCACAGAGTCTTTCCGGGCGGAAAATTGAAAACTGAGATGGAAAAAGGAGCTCGGTGGAATTGCTTTGGATTATTTGACGATTTGCTGCTGCTGCCGTCGTTCGATGGAATTAAGGTGTGAAAAGGTAGGTGAGAGGATCGAGAGTGAAAAAATAAATTCTGATATTGAAAGCAGTTCTTTGTGGTATTTGATGGAACGAATTATAATGCGATTTGGATTTTAATATTTAACTCAAATTTGACTGTTGAAATGCTTTTTTTATGAGCGAATCAGGATTCGTTGAATGAAACGACAGCTGTCATATGGGTCATTCCTTCCCAAGTGACCTCGCGTCCAACATCGACCTTCACCAAATCTGCTCATATTTGGCATGGGGGTTGTTTTTGCCCCAAAAACAAAGAATCCAAAGTTTGGTGACATTTGGTCCACCCCCGCGCCCGTGGCACCCCTCTTTTCTGAGATTTTTGAAAAACCTTATTTTTAAAATGCATTTTGCTAAGAGAAAGTTTACATAAAGTGAACTTTTGGATATGTACATTTGAAGATTTTTTGATGTAGAATCGAATGGCGTACTCAAAATTTACGTACAGTGTTGCCAGATATGAAAATTTTGCGCTTTAAGTTTTAAAATGCATTTTTAACCCTTTGGACGAGCAATTACGGGAAAACTGACAATTGCATTCGATTGCTGAGAGTTTTTTACATTAAATTCAATCAAAACCTCAGGGTAAAATGAATATTTCTTGAGATATCACATTTTTAAGTTGGAAAGCTTAGTATTGCACAGCAAATGTTTTACTTAACCATCAATTTTTAACAGTACATTGCGTGAGAGCATAGTAGGCCTTGAAATTTGAATATTTTTTTTTCAATTTCTTAACGGAAGCATGTGAATGTCCCAAAATTGAATTTATGTATGTATGTATTGTATGTATGAATTTGAACCCCGTCTTGGCAGGACTTGGCGTGGTTCACGTATATAAGAAAATGACAAAATGTTTAATTTCGAGCGCATCAACTGGAATTTTCTAGTTTTATGGCCCAAGAAGCTAGCCTGAAAATATGAGCTTATTTGGTTAGGGTTGGTTGGTCCAATTTTTACCTGAAGGATTTTGGAGTTTTTTGGCAAAATTTAAAAACATGCTCAAAAATTAATCTATATATTTTCGGGATCAATTCCTAGCGCTTTGCGATGTTCTACAAAGTTGTTCCCCGGATCAAAATCTTTGAAAATTTGACAATAAGAAAATTTGATAGCGTTCTGGGAAACTTTGTCGAAGAAGATGTTAAAAGTGAAAATTCCCCATAGTTTATTTAATTTTTAATTAATTAAAGTTCCATTCAAACTCCAGGTCAAAACTGGACCCACTAAACATTAACCAAATAAGCTCATATTTTCAGGCTAGCTTCTGGGGCCATAAAACTAGATAATTCCGGTTGATGCGCTCGAAATTAAACATTTTGTCATTTTCTTATATCCGTGAACCACGCCAAGTCCTGCCAAGACGGGGATTCAAATGCATACATACAATACATACATACAATACATACATACATACAATACATACATACATAAATTTGGGACATTCACTTGCTTCCGTTAAGAAATTGAAAAAATGTCAAATTTCAAGGCCTACTAGGCTCTCACGCAATGTACTGTTGAAAATTGATGGTTAAGTAAAAGATTTGCTGTGCAATACAGAGCTTTCCAACTTAAAAATGTGATATCTCAAGAAATATTCATTTTACCCTGAGGTTTTGATTGAATTTAATGTAAAAAACTCTCAGCAATCGAATGCAATTGTCAGTTTTCCCGTAATTGCTCGTCCAAAGGGTTAAAAATGCATTTTAAAACTTAAAGCGCAAAATTTTCATATCTGGCAACACTGTACGTAAATTTTGAGTACGCCATTCGATTCTACATCAAAAATCTTCAAATGTACATATCAAAAGTTCACTTTATGTAAACTTTTCTCTTAGCAAAATGCATTTTAAAATAAGGTTTTCAAAATCTCAGAAAAAGGGCCACCAAATGTCACCAAACTTTGGATTCTTTGTTTTTGGGGCAAAAACAACCCCCATGCCAAATATGAGCAGATTTGGTGAAGGTCGATGTTGGACGCGTGGTCACTTGGGAAGGAATGACCCATATACATCGAAACGGTTTGAAAACTGATTATTGACGGTTATATTTTTTGGGTTTATTGGACCTTTTCAAACAAATCCAGATTTCATTTTTTTTTTCTTTGGCGAAATGGACACTTTAACGATTGAGTGCTTTGAAAGAATATTAAATTATGGATATATATGAAAAACAGAAAATGACTGATAAGTAATTTGTGATATTAATTTTTTGAAGAAGTTGAATCATTGCAAGAAATTGGAGGAAAAAATTACTATCAAAACGTAATGTATGTAAATTTTGAAATGGTAATGAAATTTTGAAAATATTTTTATTCGAAAGTTTAAAAATTGTTGCTGAGTTTTTTTGCAATGGACTATTTTATCTGGTGAAAAATGTAGGCAAACTGGAAAACATTTTAATCTTTGTTTGTTCAATTTATTTTTTTTAATACCTCTGGGTTTAGACGTCAAAAGTTCATCGTCTTTTTCAAGAAGAATAATGTTTCAAACTATTCTATCTGTTAAATTTCGATTCGAATGAAATGACATTTATGTAACGAATTAGCAAATTTTAAAAATCTCTAAATGTAAGATTTTTTTCTGCAAAAAAAAAAATCTGTTGAGTTAATGTTGAAACCAACCCATCTATAAGGCACCTATAAAAGTTCGTACAAAATACATAAAAAAGTCGAAAAATCTAAAGTTTGCTGTTTGAATATTTTTCTTGAAAAAAAAAACTATCGCTGTTCTCTGAATTTTTTTTAACAAAATCCGGATTTTAATTTTTGTTTTTTTTTAATCTGTATGAAACTTTGTCTATCGCTTCGTTATGTTCACATAGACAATTTTGCATCATTAGTTTCTCCAACCAAGTCTTCATAAAAATTAAGGAGCTGTCCATAGAAAAGTGCTATGAAAACGATCGAAAATCTGTATCTCAAGGAGCAATTTTCTGAACGGTTTGGTGTCTTCAGCAAAGTTGTAGGTTATTCCTAATTATAACCCATAGAAAAAAATATTTACACTCTAAAAAATTACCCATTTTGACAAACTTTAACAACAAAACACTGTTAAATTTATAATAAAATTTTAAGCCGAAAAACATTTTTCAAAAATTATGATAAAGTGCTCCTTCCCTGTTTGAAAAATGTCGCACGTCGTACGAGCTGTCGCGCGGTTTTCATTTTACCGTTTCGATATCGATTGGTCGAAAGGACGACAAACGAACGACAAACACTCGACATGCGCGACATTGTTTTTTCCATCGATTTTCCTTCAATTTGACGTCACGATATTCGTCGACGCAGTTTGACAGTTCTCTTCAGTTGGTCTTGTTTGGACTTGATCAAATCAGAGAAACTTTGTACCGAATCGAATCAGTTTACGTTGCCGAAAGTTAGTGTGGATTTTGGCCGGTTGATTGGTAAGTTGTGTTGCTTTTTTGTGAGCGGCTTGATCATAGCAATATATTCCAGATTTCCTGATTTCGGCCTTCGTGATGGAGGAGGAGGAGGAGGAGGACAACGGGTCACATCGTTGCTCCGGCGGGCCATGCCGGAAGACGGGAAGGGAAGCACCCGGTCTGCGATCGAGGAAGCGGATTGATGTTTAATTTTCCGCGGGAGGTGGCGGTGCGTGCCATACCCAAGGAGGAGGACAATGAAACGGCAAGTAATGGATGTTTCCCCCAATGGAACAGAAGGAGGGAGAAAGACCATTCCCCTTCCCGTCAAGTCTTGGGGAGGTGTACAATGTTCCGTGTGAAAAGAAAGGTGGAGGAAGACGGCGTTTCTGATCCGCCGGAGGTTTTTATACGGTGAGTTGTGTTTTTGAAACGATAGAGGGGGTTTTGCATCCCATTTGGACGTCAGAAAATAAATGAGGACGATGAAAGTGTGCGTGGGAGAGACTGGAGAATTAAAAACCTGAAACCATCACAAATTCTAAACAATAAAATTCTATTTTTCATACCAATCTTTCCTGAATCTTTTCAATTCCACAATTCAAATTTTCTAAGATTCACATAAATATAAAAAAATCTATTAAAAGGTATAGTTTCGTTCAAAAATATGAAAAATATATTAAAATTATAAAATTGTGTCTATTCAATTCAATTCTATTTATTTCTTTGGTTATCTTTTAACAATACACTCAAACCCCGATGGTTTGACACCAACTGTTGTCAAACGAACTCGGTAACTTTTTAGTTTGACACCCCTTTTACACGGAGTTCACACACACTACCAAACGATTGAAAATTATAAAATTACAAAATTATAAAATTATAAAATTATAAAATTATAAAATTATAAAATTATAAAATTATAAAATTATAAAATTATAAAATTATAAAACTATAAAACTATAAAATTGTAAAATTGTAAAATTATAAAATTGTTAAAATTTTAAAATATTTAGGTTCTTCAAATCATGAACTCTTAAATTTTCAAATTGTATTATTCTTAAAATTCTTGATATTTTCAAAACTGTTTTTAAAAATATCAAAGATTTTATTTTTATTTTAAAATTATTCCGATATTTTAGATTTTAACGATTCTAACATTCGAGCATATCATAATTGTTTAAAAACTTTAAAGTTCATTGCTTCTTTAAAGCATGGACTTCAGAGTCCCAAGAATTTAGCACTTTAAATTTAAAAAATAAACCAAATTCTCCATACAAATTTTGGATAAAAAATCAACATGCGTTGATTTTGATTTTTTATCTGAAATGTAAAATGTTTAAATGAAATATTATGTTGTGCTAAACATTTTTTTGTCTTTTTTCTCCAAAAATTTAAAAGTTTAGAGACTACTTTTTTAAAATTTTACATTGAAAGTTAAATTTCACATTTCTAGTTATATTTTGGATGATTTAGCCGAATGACGTAATCTTTTTTCAGGTAACCAAAAATATTCCAATCGAATCCTGCTGACAACCCAGCATTTCCGTGTTGTCCCACGGAAGCTGTAACGATCGCAAAAACACTTGCACCGGAAGTGCGTAAACCGACCTTGTCCGAACTCCGGTGGCCATCCGTTCGTGGGATGCCAAGGCGACGAGATGAACTGAAAGGCCAACTGGAAGACAACGCCAAAAACCACGTGAAGATCGCGACACACAACAAGTAAAATTAATGAATTTTTGTGAAATCGAGTGAAAAAGATTAATTTACAGAAAAAATACATATAAACATAATTTTAAAATAAAAAAAAATATTTTTACTGCCACATAACCTAAAAACCCGAAAAAACAGCACACGACAAAGGCACGACAACCCAAATAACAAAACCGTGCGACGTCGGTCGAATGTCGTACGACAATGTCGAACAATTTCGATGATCGATCGCACGACAAATACGACATTTTGGTGCAAAAACGTATGACATTCGTGCGAATGTCGCACGACATTGTCGTGCGACGTCGTATGATTGCACGGACGACAAACGACGGACGTCCGACGGACTTTTCAGTCAGGGTTTTTTGAGTTATAGCCAAGTTATAGCCATTTTTAGGTTGAATAAGGCTTTCTAGGCCCAGTGAAAAAAATATAATTTAACTCAAAAATGACGAACTCCTCGTCACAGTGTCCTGATGCAAACAATGATCGAGCTGTAGCTGTCACAGCCCTGCGAATTATTTTGGCTGACATATCGGGCAGTCAGTCAAAAAAACTAGCTAGAAGTCGCCTGACAAAAAAACTTTCGCTAGAAAGAGATAGGAAACCTGATGCAAACAAACGTCCAGCTGTCATGTAAACATACTTTGAATGTGTTGGTAAATTTCTGACTAGAAAGCCTTATTATTCAACAAGTTATATTTTTTAAAATCTTTAAAAGTAGTTTTCATCCGTGTCCATCTTTGGAGAAAAAAAATCGTTCAAAAAATGGAGAAAATTCTCCACAAATTACTTTTTTGGATATTGTTGATCGAACCTTCGATTGTTGATGTGTGGCCTTGCAAAGAATGAACATTATCAAAAAAAGAGTGGCGAGCTTTATAAAAAAAAACAGAATCTTGTTTTTATGGAGTTTTAAATATATTTTAATAATCATGAATTTAAAATCAAAGCTCGACAATGTTTCAAGAAAAGTAGCTTGTTTTGTTGTCACACCCTTATACTACTAAAAGGTTCTTTGGACATATCAGATCGGATTTGATAAGGCTTTCTAGTTAGACATTTACCAACACATTCAAAGTATGTTTACATGGCAGCTGTTTGCATCAGATTTGCTATCTCTTTCTAGCAAAAGTTTTTTGTTTGGCAACTTTTAGCTGGTTTTTCTGACTGACCGCCCAATATGTCAGCCAACATATTTCGCCGGACTGTGACAGCTCGAGCTCGAGCATTGTTTGCATCACTGACACTGTGACGGGAAGTTCGACATTTTTGGGTTAAATTATATATTTTTTCACCGGGCCAAATATGTTGTTATAAATATGTCATTTTATTTTTTACGGCGACATTCTCACCAGAAATGTAAAAGACTAAAAAAAATATAAAATTATTCATGATTTACGATTTTTGGTCGGACTCGCCATCAATCATCGTGCTTCCGGGGCCGGGTTGTCTATCCGTTTTTGGAAAGTTTGCACACACAAATGATGTTGTGATGTGTTGCTGACAAGTGAGCCCTAAACCCACCAGAAGTGTCAGCCACTCGTCTCAGGGAACACTGTTTGAGGTGGTTAATTATTAATGTCATTAGTATGTATGTTGGGTTTTGTGTGTGTGTGTGGGAAGGGTGTGTAAAACGTGCTTGTAGTGGTTCTATTGTTTTCATAGTGCTGATGAGCTTAAAATTAACATGGCGCTGGGAAACTAATTACGTTTTGAAAGGGGGATTAGTTGTGGTACCACACAATGTTGTTTGTGGATGGATGAGTGACTACCTGATGACGTGTAATCATCTGGCATTATAATCCCGCTTTTTGAACCCATGCAGCAAAAGCTTTTGAATTAGGCTTAAACTCAAATCTGAGTAAAGATCTATAAGCGTGTAAATCTCGGCATTCCCCCTCGATTTTCACCTTTTTAGCACCTATTGAAGCCCACCCATCACGATTTGCCCTTTGGCACTCAATTTTCCACCACATTTCCGGAATGGGTGTGTTCGCGACGCACTCGGTGGTAAATATCGATCAAATTCAAATTAATGACGGCGGTGTGACGTACGACGACGACGACGACGACGAGGATGGCATATGGCGGGATGTCACGCGGAACACTCTCCTCTGTGTAGGGCCCGGAAGTGTAGGTGATGGGGTTATTCTTTTATGATTTAATGCCGATAACATATTGTGGCAGCATGTTGCGTGCAATTTAATTTAGGGAAATCGTGGGATTTTTTTGCGATTCTTTTGGCAGCTTGATTAAAAATTTAAATTCAGTAACATGTTGTAACCGTGCATCTTGACATATTGTCAAACCTACTCATTTTTGGGTACAATTGAAAAATGAAAACATAACCTTTTTGTCAAATAACTCATACATTTATGTAAAATTAAATTTGTGTGCAGCATGTCAGTTACACGTTAATTTATTGAAAGTTAAAACAAATCTTGAAATAACTCACCGGATAGCTTTCGTTACCCATTTTCCTAGGACGCGTGAGTTCTCGTGTTTCTCGCAAAGTATATTTTTCCCTGAATATTAATGAGCGTAAATTATGTGGAATTCGAGGAAACGTGAATTCCCGTAGGGAAGGGCACACATACCTTCCTCCGCCATAAATTACAAAGTTGAAAATATTGTTTTTACCACGTGCGAAAATGTTCAACCGCAGCTGAACTCAAATTAGCCGGAAAGTTTGAACAAGCTTTTGAGGGTTTTTTTTTGGTGCGAAACTATTTGCACTATATTTAGCTTCTTAAAAACCTCAATTATGATGTTTTTTAACACTAAAATTTAATTTCGAAAAGAAATTATCGGAATTTAATCACCGTGTAGCTTTTGTTTACAAACAACACGCTAAATTTAACTTGCTCAACTTCAATCTACAAAATTTCTATTTTCTAACAATCCAATCATTTGCATTCTTCCTAAGCCTTTCTGTCCCTTGATTGGTTCTCAATTTTATATCGTTTTCTTTGTCATCCCGGCAACCCACGTGCACCTGGCCGGTTGAAAAACAATAAAATCGATAGGATTATTCCGATGAACTCGATGAAAACTATTCCATCCCACATACCACGCAATCTATCGAGAGCCGGCTTTTACATAAATCGACAACTTTTTCACCGTCGGGGTTCTCTCGAGGGAATTTGAAGAATATTGTTTTCCCCGGAAAAGCTCCTCCTCTGTTAGTCCTCCTGCACTCGCCTCCTGTAGATCCAATCATCAATTTTTCAATAAGTTTTGAGCTCTTGTTTTCAGCTGGGAATTCGATGTCGGACCTTTCGTGTCAAGTTGCGCGTTGAAGGATGCTCACCTTGCTCGCCGCACACTTTGCGCCAATTTGACAGCGCTGCAAGCGTTACACGCTAATGTGAAATATTCGTTATTATGTTTTATTCCCTAGAATGTTGTGTTCCCATTGCGGGCGAAGGCAAAAGTTTTTCTTCTCATGTGAAATTTTTAATTTAGCTACCGGAACAAGTTTGTTCAGAACTTCCTGCAATTATTACCTTTTTGCCGCTTGCAAATTACTGGCGAGGGCGTTCGCGTACCACGTGCAATTTTCTTCATGGGAAAAGTTTTCCTTCTTGCATAGTACCGCGGATGTGTACGGACGCAATCAAGTTAAATTGTTCGATCCTTCTTTAAAAAAATCATTTGAATTTTGTCCAGCTGTCAAAAATACACGCATAATTTGTTTAAGAAGAACTTTCGATCAAAGAATGTAATGTCTCCCAAACACGCTTCCAATCTCAAGCAAACACGTTTAAGGAAATCCACTCAACTCAAAAATAAACTCTTTTTCAGCAGCCCTCCAACGCCTTCAGAGAAGGCGAAAACTTTTCGGTTTTGCGGTTTCGAAAGAGACAGCCCAAGAAAATAACCTCTCGCGCAAAAAGGTTGCCATTTCCTTGTTTGGCCAAAGTTGTTCCCTGGCCGTGTTGCCTTTCCGGCTGTTTATTCCGGCGGGTTCTGTTATGATGGAGAACCAGCGCCGCGTGTATTGTGTGTGTGAGGGGAAAAGTTTTGGCGAAGAACTTTTCCCCCTTTGCACGTCGTGTTCTGGCAAAGTTTCTGCCTCAGGGATGTAGCGGATTGATTGGTTGTCCCAAACCTAATTTTATTGGAAGAAGCGAAACAATTTCTTGACATTGTACCTACCTTTTATAAACAAAACTTTGAGTAGCGAAATTTCAAATCGTTGCACACCTTGCAAATCAATAACATTGATCGTGAGCTGTCAAGTACACTCACAGCTGAAATCAGTCATAATTTTAATTAAATTACTCATTGCCCAAAATTGATTACAGCACTGTTTATTTCGAAGTACCCACAAAGAAACACAAACACCGGACATCTTCGGGGATGTTCCTCCTGAAAAGGTAGCTCCGGTGGCAGTCTACCGGATTGTTATTATATGAAGTGTGCGTGTGTATGTTCAAAAGTTGCACACAAAGCGGAAAAGTTGTCTGACACTCTTCTGTCATGCGATCTTCTACTTCATCTTCCTCCACTGCTGGGAGGTGTATTATACGTGTATGACGACAAAAGCGGAGGCAAATGCACAAGAAATCTAATTTTCGGTCCCCCAACCTTGAAAGGACTTGAACTCACGTGGTTTGGGTACAATTAATCTGCGGAATGCCTGGGTGAACTTTACTACGGTGATGGGTGGTGTAGATTTCGTTGGGAGGTTTGTTGTTGTTTTAGCAGGGTGTAGTGAATTAGTGACTTGCGGTGGAATTTTATGGCGTGGAACAGCGATTTCCTTTTCAGGCAATTTGTAGAGTCGTGCCCTTTGTAAACACCCCTACACATACCATCTTAGTGCCAAATGTTGGAGACCTCTACATCGAGTACTTTGGCAGGGAGGGAGTGTGAAGGTGATGGAGAGAGAGAGTCGGTGGAAGGCATTGGGAGCAGCAGAGGACGAGGAATCTACGACGAGTCCGAACGATTACGGGCCGGAAGTGCAGGACACGGATCGTCGGTAAGCGGGTGGTTGGGAGGATTTACCGGCGGCTTAGATGCAGCGCTTGAGAGCGGCCACGACGCTACATCTGGCGACGAGGATGAACGGTAAGAAGTTATCAGTTGGAGGAAGTTTTCAGTGCGGGGCGTAACGCTAGTGTTGTGTTTTTTTATGCTTCCTTGTAGTAGTGTTATGTTGAAAGGTGGTTTTGCTTTTCGTGTTTGTTTATTTTTTCTGTTACTGCAGTACTAGATTGAAGGAAACATTGTTGCTAATTTTGATTTGACGTAGAATTACGTTTAATTTATTTAAGATGTTTCACATTAGTAGTCAGTTTTGGTTCAATTTGGAATTCAAACCAGTTTAATGGTGTTAAACAATTCTATTTTATGGCAAATTTTTGGTTATTGCGTATTTACCGGGAGTTGATTGTATATACAAAATACATTTTAAATAGCAGTTGCTGTTGATAAAAAAAAACTCTGAGGAGTTAAAAGTTTTTTTTTGTAAAAGTTGAGTTCAGACAAAAAAAAAAATCTCTGAATTTTTTTTTGCGTTTTGTTCGGATTTAAGTTACAATGAAACATTGACTTTTGGTATTGATACATTTATTTGAAAATAATCGATTTTTAAGTATCGTTTCAGTTTTTCTTTCATCGACTGCAAGATTTCAACTTTATGGGGCACCAGTTTTAACAAATGTTTTATACACCCGGAGGAGTCTACTTAAATTCTTGACGAAGCTTGATAGTTCAAGATCTGAGAAGTAACCTGAAAACATACTCTGAGGAGTTAACAATGTAAAAGTTCTGAGAAGTGAGCTCTGAGGAGTAAGCTTAGTTCAAACTCTGAGGAGTGAACAAATAATCAACTCTGAGGAGTTTACCGAGTACAATTTCAAGCTCTGAGTAGTGAGCTAACTGTGAGGAGTATGATGAGTTCAAACTCTGAGGAGTGAATTAGGATGCTACTCTGAGGAGTTTAACCAATTTCTAAGAAGTGAGCTAGTTCTGAGGACAGCTAAGTTCAAACTCTGAGGAGTGAGTAAAGACGCAACTCTGAGGAGTTTGCCGAGAACAATTTCAAGCTCTCTGAGGGGTTAGCTGAGTTCAAACTCTGAGGAGTGGAGTGAGATTCAACTCTGAGGAGTTTACCAAGTACAAGACTCTGAGGAGTTGATAAATTTTCTAAGTAATTTTCCAAGTTCAAGGCTCTGAGGAGTAGATGCATTTTCTGAGGAATTTGGCAAGTACAAGAGTCTGAGGATTGATGAATGTGCTAAGTAATTTTCCAATCCAAGACTCTGAGGAGTTTATGTTCAAGACTCTGAGGAGTAATGCATTCTCTGACTAATTTTCCAAACTCAAGACTCTGAGGAGTTATTGCATCTTCTGAATAGTTGAACTGATGAACTCTGAGGAGTTGTTCTGAGAAACCCTGAGGAGTTTTGCTGAAGAAGTCTGAGGAGTTGTATTGGAGATTCGTGAAGTTGTATGGAGAAAATATTGTTGTTCTGAGAAAATCTGACGAGTTTTGCAGAAGAATCTTGTTAAAAAAAATAATTTTGATTATACAGTCGACTCTCTGGTTGTCAATATCCAAGGGACCGTCGAGGAAGAGAATCATCAGTTTACAGAACGATGCAAAATGAAGACTTGATTGAAAATATTTTTTTCTTGATACCCAGCTATGGGAGAGAATCATGGCAACGTCAATCAAACAAAAACAAACTAATGTCAAACACCCTTCAAAGCTTCGTTTCGTCAAGAAAAATGTCCATGCAAGCCATGAGAAAGTGAAATTATTGACAACGGAAAGAGATTTTTAAAGCAAACAGAATCCAAGGGACCGTCGAGGAAGAGATCCTTCAAGCAAGGGAAAATATCGAGGAATGAAGATAATTGAAGTATGCAGATTGAAGGGACTGAAGAATTCATCGATAGATGGAGAATTATTGATATCGAGAAGATCGACAGACAGAGAGTCGACTGTATTATAGAATAACATTGCTGTCTAAATTTAAAACGGATGTTAGAATTTACAGTTCTAAAGAGTTTACTAAGCATTGACTTTACAGCTTTTACTCTGAGGAGTATATGTTGATGCAGTTGATTTAAGGAATTGTTTGAAAAGGGTAAAGCCCTTGAATTCGAAAATTCAAAAGTTCCGATAAGTTGGATTAGTTGAAAGATTTCAGGAATTGAAAAAATGTTCTAATTGATTGAATAATTATTAATAGTAAATGAGTAAAATTCAAACTAACCTTAAGGATTTTTTTTTCCTGCTTTTATACATTTTTTTATGCGTTTAAAAAAACCCTGCTTGAAAACAGGTCTAATGCAACTGCAAGAAATTAAAAAAAAAAATCGAGATAAATTATAACTTGACTCGGAGGAGTATGTAAACCTATGAATGGAAGTTGGTTTAAAGGAATCGAGTTTTGTTGGTTTGCTGGTTAAGCAATTTTGAAATCAAGAAAATTTGTTACTGCTTTGGAAAATTCGAAAAAAAAGAAATAAAAAAATCCTGAAAAGTGCTGCTTTCTAAGTTTTAAAATTACTTACATTTGCTAAATTTCTGGGAGTTTAGGAAATTTCAATCCCGTGGATAAACATGTTGAAGCTTGGAGGAGTTAATTTAAATTTGACTCAGAGGAGTCGGTAAATAAAGCTCTGAGGAAAGAATGAAAGCCAACTCTGAGGAGTTAATTGATTCAATTTTCTGAGAAATGGACTTTGATGCTACAGTGCAAGCTCTGAGAAGTGAATCATGAGTAGACATATGGAGCTGATTTTACTTTCATAGTATTATTGTGAAAGCAGACAAAAATCAAAATACGAACGCAACCTGTCAAAGCTGTTGCGCCACAGGCTGATGTACACGCTAACGACAAACCACTACATTTTTGTTCGGCGCAACAGATTTTTTCGCGCAACAGAAGTGTTGCGCACTTCGGTTTGGTGGTGCGCGGATAGTATTTTTCAATAAGGATATCCTGAGAAGTTCCAGAGGATGAGTTACTGTAATGATTTTTGAACGAGTAAGCATGAAGTTTTTAGAGTTTATAGTTGAAATGAGTGGATTCGAGAAACAAGTAAGGTATATCCTGATGAGTTTGATTCATTAAAAAAAATCTAATTCAATTAAGCATTTCAAATGTATTCTGAATCCGACTATTTTTTTCCTAATATGGTTTTCCATGGAGTGTGTGTCCTTCCAATTAAAAAAAATAGTATCATATAATGACAAACAGTACATATTGAATGAAGGAGAAAAAAACAAATTAAAGTGGCAGGGAAGGAGTACATACAAAGATTCATAAGTCTGAGGAAAAAAGTCTGATTACGTGATACGTCAAAAGAGATTGTGATGTAAATTCATATGTATCATCAATTTACAAATAAAACTAAATATATGGGTTTTCAAAATAATGGAATTAAATGATTGTACTGAAACTTTGAGGTTTCTGATCACGTTTAAGGTCTAATAAAGTAAGGGGGGGATGTAGAGTCGTGCCCTTTGTAAACACCCCTACACATACCATCTTAGTGCCAAATGTTGGAGACCTCTACATCGAGTACTTTGGCAGAGAGGGAGTGTGTAGGTGATGGAGAGAGAGAGTCGGTGGAAGGCATTGGGAGCAGCAGAGGACGAGGAATCTACGACGAGTCCGAACGATTACGGGCCGGAAGTGCAGGACACGGATCGTCGGTAAGCGGGTGGTTGGGAGGATTTACCGGCGGCTTAGATGCAGCGCTTGAGAGCGGCCACGACGCTACACAATTCCTCAGGTGCAGATAATTTGTGGAAAATAGATATTCTTTCTGGATTATTTTTAGCGGGTACATTTGACAACTATAGAAGGAGTGCAGCCCAGTTTTTATAAGAATCGTATACTAATTCCGTTTCAAACACAACAACCGGTTCCGTTTTCGAACCGGTTGTTGCGGTTCTAACGGAATTCTTATACGATTCGAATAGACTTCGTGTTCAAAATTCAAATTGGCCTGACTGGGAGAGAACTCTCAATGAGTCTACACGCTCCGTGTAAAATAACCATATTCTGAGAAGTTTTCACTTATGGTACGTTCGTTTGAACAGCTGGTGCGGCACTGAGTGCCGCACTTGTCGGTGCCAGTTTTGGTTCAATCAAACATCATTTTTCAGTGTGCATAGAACTCGTATGAAACTGAAAAAATATCGAGTGCGGCACTAGAGTTTCAGTTCCAAGATGGCGGCGAAAATCGTGCGGAACTAGCGCGAGTTTCTTCAAACAAACACTTTGACAGCTCTGAGTGCGACACTCAGTGTGGAACTAGCCCTCAAACGAACGTACCATTAGATCGCATCACCAAACTATTTTCAGTGTGTACACTTGACAGCTCAAGAAAAAAAAATGCAGAGAGCTGTCAACGTTTCTACACGCTCGTGTAAAATAATTAAGTTCTGAGTTATTTTCACTTAGATTACGTTAAAACTGAATCTACTCAGAACTTGATAAAATGAGAGCTTTCTGTCTATTTTCGCTGGAAAAACTTTAAATTAGCACGTCTTCAAAGTGATAACAGCCGTGTAACCAAAGTGTACTCAAATTAAGGCAAAAAATCTCCATCAAAGTCCCACGGAAACCGCGCCGCCAACCGAAAATGAGCCTGGTATTTGTTTTCGTGATCAACGCTAATTAAACGACCAGCAAAAGGGGGTAAACCGCACAGGCCGTGTTATAATACTTGGAAAAACTTTACCCCTGGAGCTAGGGAAATTATCATAATTACATGGACATGCTCGCGGTCAGAGGGGTTTTAGGCGAGCTTTACCATATTTATGTTTAGAATAATGTGAAGTAAGTACTTGGCGCGAAGGTTCTTCCACGCAAATTATAACTATTGAGGGAATGCGCGGGAAATGGGGTCATTTTTATAGCAAGTGGCACTTTGAAAGGGGTTGTTTATGCAAGGAGTTTTAAACTCGGGCTGAAGTATTATTAAATCATTAGAACGTCGGAAGTGATGAGTTATTAGTTCGTAGGCGAAAAAAACATTTAAAAAAGTTAATTGCTTGGAAAAATGAGGCTAACAAATTTAGCGTGTACCCTTATGACAGATGACAGTTGACAGCACACTGCGAACAGAACTTACTCACTTTGTTGTTTTGAAAGATAGTCCAAAACTCACTGTCAGACACGTTCCGACTGCAGAGCAAGGGTGGAAGCTGGTTGCTGAATATTTCAAGCAAAACATGCTCTAAATGCAAACGATGCACTCGACAGTTTGCTAATTAGTAGATGTTTTCCCCAAAGTCTTCTGAACATCATTTCTGTCTGGAGATGATGCCAAGAATGATTAGCAAAAAAGGCGTCCAGAATAGTAAGCTTATGATGCAAAGCATCTCCGGGGGCTCCGAAAGAAGTGCTAATGGGAGGAAATGTCGGCACCCCTAAAAAGGTTATTTATAACCGATGACCCAAAAGTAATGGGGGAGGCGGAGGGAGAGTCAACAAAAAATAACCCTCTTTTCAGGGGAAGATCTAGCCCATTTTGCTGAAAACATTTCGCAATGAAAGATGATGAGGCACGGAGGATTACGACATAATTGCTCGGGATAAAGATTAATAGAGTTCCCCGAAGAGCGTTGGCGGCATAATTCAGCCGTTTTGAGCTGGGAAATGTTTTGCGCTGGCGGGAGTCGATTCCGGGTAATCTCTTCCGAGTGGAAAAATGAATTCTGGGGGTCAAAATCGTAGGAATCGCTTTTCATTCAAGGTTGAAACTGTAATAATGATTCTAATGTTGGGTAAAATTTCAAACCTCTATGGGTGATTTCTTTTATCAGTGTAAATTTGACAGACAGGGATTAAGGTGGTAGAGTTGTAAGGTGTGCAGTGCAGACATTATTTTTCCAACTCAAGCTGCCACTTTCGTGCACAGCATTTCAGCAAATTTAAACGTCATTATAACGTCGTTGTAAGATTTACTTCTTCTTTGCGTGTCGAGGACCAATAAAACGTTGCAGCTTCGTCCGTCCTTCGTAATTAAGATCCAACACTTTGTGATAATTTTGCCTCGATGATTTTCAACATTGCTGCTGCTCATTTATCTTTTCATAACTCATTAAATTTGAGTCTGCATCAAGTTGAAATAATCCTTGTGGCATTTTTTCATAGACTGATATTGAAGACTAATTGTGTGGTATAAAAATATTGCTTACAATATAATTCTATGATTTGACAAAAGCTGCGTCTTCCGACAATATTGGATTTTTTTCTTTTCATTTCAAGTCCGCAATGCTCAAGTCTGAACAACGATAATAATAATGATGATTATTATTCCCCTTGTCGCGACGCCTTTCAAGGCAGGAAGGACTCTCAGGAGTGGGGCAAACCAATCGAGTCGAGTGTTTGTTATTGGGAAGATGAAGGAATGATTACGTTCGATGGAATTTTCGGGAAGAGTTTGTGTGGCAAACAGATTTAGTGAAGAAAAAGAAGAAAAGCCATTATTTTAATCAAATTATATTTAAATTTTAATCAATTTCAGCGAAATCGGTGCAGATTTTGTTGTTCGGCTCCGATTTTTCTGAAATGAGTAAAATTCTCTCAAATCTGACATTTGGCTCAATTACTCATTTCTGAGTAGGTTTGGTTTTGCAAAACAAAAAAATGATTTTGATAGTGCGTGTAAGATGGTTCAGTGTTGAAGCAGTGTGAGTAAAAATAAAACTCAGAAATTAGTTACTTTGGCTGATTGTGTACCATGACAGGTCTAATTGTTTTGACAGCATCACGCTTAGCGGAAACCAATCAAAACACAATTGAATCATTTCAACCGGAAAAATGAAACGAAAAACGGAAAAAAATCCACAGTCGTCAGAGGCGGCCATTATGCATGCAAGAATAAATAGAATTTCGTGCTCGGTGCCATGAATCAAGAGGCCGTCACGAGGACTGTCAGAGTTCATCATATTTGCTCTGAGCAAACCATGCACACCTTCGATCCTCCACCACCTTGAGCAAACGTCAATTTGTATGCACGGAAAATGTTTTTCAATCACTGGTCAACTGTTATCGAGTCGAGCAACGACGTTGCGGACGCTCGCTACATGAATATTTTAATCAATCAAATGGTCAGTTCTGAGAAGTGGAAGATATGGCCGAGAAAACGAGAGTTTTCTGCTGGTGCTGCCATCTATCAACAGTTGCATGCAAAATTCATGTAGGGTGATTGGTCCTGTTTTTGACAAGTTGTGCACTTTTGTCAAAGAATGGTCGAGTTATTTTTGTAATTTTTCGAATTTTTGCTAATTTTTTTACCTATCACGGTAATTTTTGACAGTTACAGGTTGCGATCCCTCCACAAACACCGAGGAAAGCACAAAACTCAATCAGAGCCACTTCCTTTCGCCCGGAGCTTTTTGCTTCCGCTCGCTCGTTCTCACGAGAAGCTCATCGGTCGGAGTACTTCTGACTGGCACTGTCATACTCATAAATAAATAAAACGAACAACAGTGTCTTGCGAACCTTCGTGGTGAACGGACACTAGAGCTGCGGTATTTTTTACTACCTAAGCTCAGAGTTATTTCAAAACAAAATTCACAGTCTTTTTAAAGACTACCTGAGTTATTTTCCAAAATTCTAAACAGTCTTTTCAAGACTAACCCCACCTGAAATTTTGTTGTATTTTACAAACGAAGCCATCTTTTTAAGAGAACTTTGCTTGCAAAATGCGTCAAAACAAAGGTAAACGCAAATCTTCTGAAGATTTGGTCGTTACGTCGGTGAAGCGTTTGAACGCTAAACCGGCTAACGGAAACAGAAAAAGAAAACAGCCTCTTCTGAGGTCTGATTCTGATTCTGAATGTGAGGTCAATCCTCCAATTCCATTGACAAACAGTTTCGGTGTTTTATCCGAAACTGATGACAAGAACCTTCTCCTCGTACTGAGCCTTCTGCCGTCGAGAAACGAGTAAAGGCTCCGCCAATTGTAGTGACTTCCGTCTCCGATTTGGCCAGCTTTCGAACGCAACTGAAGAATTGCAAGGAAACTTGCAATTTGAAGGTTTCGTTCCAGCTTGGTCGAAGAGGAGAATGTCGCTTGTTGACGGAATCTTTACAAGATCACCAAACTTTTGTTGGTTATTTGAAAAACCACAAACACAATTTCTACACGTATGAGACCAAGAATGCTCGCCCATTCAAGGCGGTCCTGAAAGGTCTCTCCAACGACTTGTCGGTGGATGAGATCAAAAACGAACTTAAGGTGTTGCTTGGCTTTGCCCCATCCCAAGTAATACCAATGAAGAAAAAATCAAACGGGAATATTTCTCGCTTTGGTTTGACTTCACAATTTTATCTGATTCATTTCAACAGAAATGAAATCAACAATTTGAAACTTTTGGACAAAGTTCAGTTTTTGTTCCATGTACGGGTAAAGTGGGAGCATTTTAAGAAACATGGCGGTAATGGCCAGAATCTGACCCAGTGCCGGCGTTGCCAGGCATTCGGTCACGGTACTGATCATTGCGCCATGGTTCCAAAATGCATGGTTTGCGGGGATTCTTCTCACGACAAGGACAATTGTCCCGTGAAAGAAGTCACCCAATTTAAATGTGCAAATTGTGGTGGAAATCACAAATCAAATTTCTGGGATTGCCCCATCAGAAAAAGGTTTTGGATTCTCGTGCTAAGCATCAGCCGAAATCCAAACCGAAATTTTCTCAAAGTCAGGTTGTACCTGCATCTTTAAATCAAACGTTCGTGCTGTCTCACTCGAACAATTCTAGAAATACCCCTACCGTGGAAAAGTTAGGTAACAACAATGGCATTTCTTATGCTAACGTCGTTTCGGGTTCATCCACGAATTTTAAATCCTCTACCAATCTTTCTGAAATTGGGCAGGTACCTCAAATCTCATTTGAAAATTTTTCTGCTGGCAACGCTTTGGGATCTTCTGATCTCGGCGATGTTACGTTTGAAAAATGACTTTTTGCAAAACTCACTGTTTGGTTTGATTCAAACAATGAGTAATGCTACATCCATGATGGAAGCAATCCAGATTGGATTAAAATTTGCGAATGATGTTGTTCTTACCCTGAAGTTTAATCATGGATCTAAGTAATTCCATCAATATTATGAATTTTAATGCTCGCTCTTTAAAAGCGAAAGAAAATGAATTTTTCAACTTTTACGAGTTCATAACGTGCATGTTGCTGTTATAACCGAAACATTTTTAAAAACTGGCACTTATTTGAAAAGTGATCCAGATTATAAAGTTATAACTAATAACCGAATGAATCGAAATGGCGGTGGAGTTGCAATAGTTATCCACCGTAGTATGACTTATAGCACGTTACGTGACTTTAAGTTAAAAGTTATTGAAAGTTTGGGCATTGAACTTGAAACTTCTTTTGGGAAAATTATGATTGCAGCTGCATATTTGCCATTCCAATGCACTGGGGAAAATAAAAATTATTTCAAAGGGGATTTGAATAAACTTACTCGGCATAGATCTCGATTTTTGATCATCGGTGATTTTAATGCCAAACACCAATCTTGGAATAATTCAAAAGTAAATTCCAATGGTAAAATTCTGTTCAGAGATTGCACTTCTGGTCTTTATTCGGTTTTATACCCGAATGGGCCAACTTGCTTTTCTTCTGTTAGAAATCCATCAACAATTGATTTGGTGTTGACAAATCAAAGTCAGTATTGTGGTCCTTTAGTGACTCATGCTGATTTTGATTCTGATCATCTTCCAGTAACTTTTTCACTTTCTCATGAAGCAGTTACCAGACCCAATAGTTCTGTGTTTAATTACCACAAAGCTAATTGGGACAGGTATCAGCATCATATTGAGAATAATTTAAATCATGATTTTGTTTTAGAAACCAAAGCTGATATTGATTCAGCCTTGGAATCTTTAACTAATGCAATTTTGGATGCTAGGAATATTGCTATTCCTAAAGTCCAAGTCAAATTTGATTCTCCCATTATTGATGACGATCTTCAGCTTCTGATTCGTCTGAAAAATGTTCGCCGAAGACAGTATCAACGTTCTCGTGATCCTGCACTGAAGCGAATTCAAAAAGATTTGCAAAAGGTTATTGACCACAGATTCACTCTCCTGCGAAATGAAAAGTTCGCAAGAGATGTCGAACAAATTAAACCTTATTCCAAACCTTTTTGGAAACTTTCAAAGGTTCTTAAGAAACCTCAAAAACCCATCCCTTCTTTAAAAGATGGTGATAATATTCTATTAACTAATGGGGAGAAAGCTCAAAAACTTGCTCAGCAGTTTGAGAGTGCTCATAATTTCAACTTGAATGTTTTGAGTCCTATTGAAAATCAAATTTCAATAGAATTTCAGAATATTGTTGAACAAGAATTTTCATCAGATGAAGTTTTTAATACGGATCTGAATGAAATAAAATCTATTATCAAAAAATTTAAAAATATGAAAGCCCCTGGTGAGGATGGCATTTTTTACATTTTAATTAAAAAATTACCAGAAGCAACTTTAAGTTGCTTGGTCAAAATTTTCAACAAATGTTTTGATTTGGCATATTTTCCCAGTAGTTGGAAAAATGCCAAAGTAATTCCGATTTTGAAACCGGATAAAAATCCTGCTGAAGCCTCAAGCTATCGGCCCATTAGTTTGCTTTCATCTATTAGTAAATTATTCGAAAGAATAATTCTTAATAGAATGATGACGCACATTAATGAAAATTCAATTTTCGCTGATGAGCAGTTTGGATTTCGCCTTGGGCATTCAACTACTCATCAGTTGTTGAGAGTTTCAAATTTAATTCGAAGCAACAAATCTGAGGGCTATTCTACTGGCGCTGCTCTTCTAGACATAGAAAAAGCATTTGACAGTGTTTGGCATAAAGGTTTGATTGCGAAATTGAAAAGGTTTAATTTTCCGATTTATATCGTGAAAATTATTCAAAATTATTTGACGGATCGTACTCTGCAGGTATGTTATCAGAATAGCAAATCTGATCAACTACCTGTACGTGCTGGCGTCCCTCAAGGAAGCATTTTGGGTCCAATTTTATACAATATTTTTACTTCTGACTTGCCTGATTTGCCACCAGGATGTCAGAAATCACTTTTTGCTGATGACACAAGCATCTCCGCCAAAGGCAGAAGCCTTCGTGTCATCACAAGAAGATTACAAAAGCTTGGATATTTTCAATTCTTATTTGAAAGAATGGAAAATTACTCCAAATGCTGCAAAACTCAACTTATTATTTTCCCTCACAAACCAAGGGCTGATTTTCTTAAACCAAAAAGTCATCACATTATAAAGATGAATGAGGTAAATTTAAAGTGGGAGGATCAAGTGAAATATCTTGGACTTGGTTTTGACAAAAACCTTACTTACAAGGATCACATTGAAAGTATCCAGGTTAAATGTAACAAATATATTAAATGTTTGTATCCACTTATAAACAGGAATTCTAGACTTTGTCTCAAGAATAAACTGTTAATTTATAAACAAATTTTCAGACCTGCCATGCTTTATGCTGTGCCGATCTGGACAAGCTGTTGCTTAACCAGGAAGAAAAAACTTCAGAGGATTCAGAACAAAATTCTGAAAATGATTCTGAAACTTCCTCCCTGGTTCAGCACCAGTGAACTTCATCAATTAGCCGAAGTTGACACTTTGGATGTTATGTCCAATAAGATAATTGATGCATTTCGACAAAAATCATTGCAGTCTTCAGCTGCATTGATCCGCTCTTTATATAGTTTATAAGTTAGTTTTAAGGTATCCCTTTTCCCTTTTGTACATGTAGGACCTCCTACATTTGAAATCACTGAATAGCGAAAGCTACAATATTTCATGAATAAATGAAAGTTGCTAGTATTTAAAATTGAGGTGAAAAGTCATCGTTTGTGATTGGACACTCAATAATATTTTAACTGAATGAATGTACATGGAAGAGAAATTTGAATAAATATAAACTTAAAAAAAAAAAAATAAAACGAACAGAACGAGTCCGATGATGATGCCGGTAGAACCCTTTGGGTACTCCAAGGGTGAAAGGGTTCTTCGAGTTAAATATAGAGCTGTCGAAGTGATGTGCCAAAACGGGGTGTAATGGAGCCCGGTTTCTTAACGGAGTGGAAATGAGCTGCTCAATTCTGGATTGAGTGGGTTGGGTTTGGTGTTTGATGAGCTGTCAAATTGACAGTTTGTTACACGCTGATAAAGACAAGTCGATTTTTGAACACTGCCCGCAGGCGTTACAACCATCTGTCAAAATTACGTTCGCCATTGACAGACAGCTTCCACGTTTCGCCATTGACCTTCAAATTAGGGCCCCTTCTCCCAAAGGCGTCGTGTCCCATCTGGAACCGGCCCCCTAACAAATGTGGCCATTCAGAGGAAAAAGGTCGGGGAATAGATGCTCATCGCTGCTGACGTTAGAGTTGAACCTACTCCCAACAGCATCATTATTTACGTGCGTGCGTGTCCGTGTTGCTCTTGTCTATGGCGGTGGCGGTCACGTCACGTCCGGCTGTGGTCAAAACTGTGGGCACGTCCACGGCGGCCAGAAGGTGGTGCGGACCAGGACGAGCCCATAGCAGTCATATTGATTTGCACCCGAAATTCCCAGATCCACCCTAATCGCTTGCCCAGTAGAGCAACATTAGATTTTATGGTCTACCCGGTGGCAACGCGGAGCAGGCTTGGAATTGGCTACTATGACTATCGAGGGTCAAGAATTGTCTGAAGGTTCGTTTAATAACAATTCATCGGAGGAGTCAGCACCAAGAGATGGCGCTCTTCAAATGACTTTTTGGCTTGGCTGCTTGGATGGAAGAATTTGGTTGTTACTCAGCTTGAAAATGCGATTTATCACCGACTGCTTTGATGTTCTCCATCCATTTCTCCAGGGACATTCCTTAATTTAGCTGGAATGACATCGTTGTTTTTCTTCATGAAAACCAAATTCTTCGTTTAGCGTAACAAAAGACAATTCGGCGTAGGTCATGCCGCCGCATGACCTATCCTGGATGACCTAATTTACCACAACAACAAAGCCAGCGCAAGTCAAAATCTCGGCAAAACACAAGTCATGTCATGGCGCTAACCTAATTCGCGGCGGGAACGATGAACGAGCGAAAAGTACGTACGACTTTGGGTGCCACTTTTTGGAGCCGCTAGAATCTGTCCGAATGTCAGTTACTTTAGCGCTCGCTCGAAGCACTTTTGACGCTTGAGTGCTTATTGCTTGCTCGCGCAAAACACGAGGGAGTGTGGCTCGTTATCAGTGGATTTATGCTTTCCCTCCCTTCCCAATTTGGTTCAATTTGATGCTGCGGGAAGATAAAGCATTTGCGGGATTATTGACAATCGATTTTCCTGAGTGTTTTCCCGGTTAATCCGTTTGAGGTTAAAAGGGAATTACGTCACATTGATGATTGCGCAACAGAAGAGAATTTACATAAATTGATCGTGATTATTTGTTTCAGTGCAGATCAAAACGTCAAAGTTTGACAGTTCGTGAAGGTACACGCTCGTGAGAGGCACCTCAAAATTGAGTTGGAAATGTCAACCAGCTAATGAGACCACTCTCGAAACGACGGTACGGTCGCAATTTGGGACAAGTTGACCTTATCTCCGGGGAAGGCCAACGAGGAGAAGGAGACCGTTGTGTCGGGCCAACTTGTAAATGGACCAGGGGCGGGTAATTAATTTCCATTCCCTCTTTCCGTGCTCCGGCTTTTTGGGGCCCCATGATGTCGGTGAAAGTCATTACACGTTCGGTTGGGCTCGTTCCATGTGGTCGTCCGTTTGTTGATTGGCTTGTAGGGAACTATTTCCGGCGGACTTTTATGTGGGTTTGTTTTTGACAAAATTTATCTTATTTGAATAAGAGTGTAAGTGGAATTGGCAATTCGACATTTACCAGCACGCTGATTCGAAATTACTCACAAAATGAGCAGTGCTGCCAGCAGCTGGTAGATCAAAAGTCAAGAAGCTAAGGAACCAAAACCATGAAGATGATTACAGTAAAACCTAGGGAAACCCCCGCAACAAGAGAAATAATGGAGTACTGGTTGGTGGAATGAAACTTTCAGCAGCATTCCCTTAAGAACTTTGCTTTGAAGTGTAGCCAACCGGTGGTGGTAGCAGTAGCTTCCCAGTGGCATCATTTATGCATGAGAGTTGAGCAAGTTCTCGGCTGCGTCGTCGTCGTCGGGCCACTTTAAAGTCATGGCACGCTGCTGCGGCCAAAGTCCCAGCTTTAAAATCCTAAAGCGCCACCTTGGACCACCGAAGAGTTGGCCTTGAATAGTTGGTAGTGCGATAACGGCTGCTTTTCAGTGCCGGAAAACAATGAAACCTTGTCGTCGCAGCAGGCCATGGTTGAGGTTAGGGGGTCAAAGTTGGCGTTACTCGGGACACTTTTTGTGTGTGCGAAAGAGTTGAGGATTTTCCGGCTGTCGTGTGAAAATTCGTAACTGGAGCAAAAACGGTCCCGTCCAGCGTTGAAATGACTAACTTTGTCGTCCCTCGGTCCGTGCGCGCTGAAGGGGATGTTTCGAAATTAAAGAAAACGGCTAGGAAATAACCATGTCGTGTCCTTTTTCCGGATGGTTGGGCGTTGTTTTGCGGGTGACGTTAAGGGAGCAGAAGAAATGTCACTCACATTGGCACCATTTTTTTTCGGGAATTTGGGGCTAATTTGACGACGTGGAATGTTCCCTTTTGACAGTCGATTCAATTAAGTTTACGCGGTTAGAATTAGGTACCAGCGGTCCGTCTTTTTGTCCTATATTTAGATGAGTTTGACCAACTTTAATTTAGAGTGCTTACAGCTGTCACGTTTTTGACGTTTTCGAATTCCTCGAACCCGAACTTCTGTTTTGAAACATAAAACAAATTTTAGTAGCCAGTTCAGCAAAAAGGAGCTGGGACAAATGTCAAATTTCGGTAAATTGATAAATTCTGAGAAAAAATCCCCGAAATCTGACCTTTCCACCAAAAATTAATTCATTAATAAATACGGTTTTAACGTCATCGGTTTTAACAAAATCTGACTGTTTTTGAATGTGTGTGTAGAGTTCAGTGCATAACTGTCAATTTTAACCAGTGTTGCCATTTTTAAAATTTTGTTTTTTAATTACAAGAGGAAAAAAAACAAAAAGGCATACTTCGCAAAGCGAAACCATAACGATTTTCACCGGTAAAACTTTTCCACCTCTCGGTGATGGTTTCGGTTAATTTGGAAAGTTCACCGAAGCCGAAGCAAAATGTTTATACACATACGCACATATCAAGTGCCGTCGGTGTGCCATATCCGACCAACATGGTAGGATCAAACAAAACTTAATCGGTTTAATTGCCTGGTGCTGGTTTCCCCGCCGTAAATGCACACTACACAAAACTTTACTAATGGTGGGGTCGCTTTGACTTAATTGGGGGCACCCGTTCTGCGGAAGTGGAGCGGATTTTATTTGTCAAAATTAATTTGAAGTGTTACGATTATGTATTTTGTTCATTGTAAATTTGCATCCAGATTTTAACAAAACTGAAGTTACTCAGAAATGAGTAAATGAGACATTTGTCACATTTGGGTGAACTTAACTCTGAATTCAATAATAGAAATATTTTTTTTTGTAAATTAACTTGTAGTGTTTTCTTTAAAAATAAAGTGTTATTGGCAGCACTGCTACTGTAAAGATCTACACGCTAAGTTGGTCCCACTCACTTTGTCTTTCTTTGAGCAACCTAATTTATTCAAAATCGAATCCATTTTTGATATCAATCGAAGGCAACCCTTTCACAAAGTTTCCGCGCCGAAAAAAGTTAATAAAATCCGATCCGGCCTCGATGTAGGCAATTTATTTCACAGCCCGTTACCACTAAATTTTATCCCCGTTGGGGGGGTGCTTCGAGATCGCTCCCTCGGATAAGTAAAACCATGGAAATCGCCGGGCATCGATTTCCACTTCCACTTCGATGTTGCCCACCAGCAGCTTATGCGAATTGAGTCGGGCCAACATCATAAATCGTAAGCTATTTTCGCATCATTCCGGCCGACGCGCGGTCAAGGAGGTTCTCGAATTTCGTGCCGATGAGGGATCCAATATAAAGCTGATTATTGATGATTCATGGGCGTGCCGGGGGTCTTAAGTCAGCGAGGTCGTCCTCACGGCGGTGGTAATGGGTGTAAAATTGAACTTGAGATTTTGTGGTTTTTTGGTGAGATAATGGTCGATTTTGTCAATGTTACGAAATTTAGGGCGTCAACCACACGAAGTGTCTGTCATTTTGACAGTAATTCTGTCAATTTGACAAGCTACACACTCATTTAAAAAAACCTCTTTTCAAAGTAATTTTTACTTAGATTTCTTCAAAACCGAATTTTGTGTGAGTTTTTGAAGATTGATTTTCTTTTATTTATGTGTTAATTTTACAAGTGCTTCGGTGCTTTTTATTAAAATTCTAGATGAAAATTACTCAGTTTTTGTTTAAACCGAATCCACCTAGAAATGAGTAAATCGGGCGTCTTTCATATTTTAACGAGATCTCGGTGGATTAAACTCAATTTTTGTCGAATTTCGTAAGAAATTTACTCAAATCAAACATAATTCCAACTTAATTATTTCTGAGTAGGTTTAGTTTTGAGGAAAACTGAGTACTTTTGAGAGTGCGTGTAGGGACTCACAACTCATTCCTGACTTTATTCGGCTTCGACAGAAACTGAGTGGTTTTATAGCACCACTTTAAGACGCGTCCCCAAATTTAACTTGCTCTTTTCCGGTTCAACGATCCCAAACTGCACCCAAGTAGGAAATCCTTCGCTTCAACGCGTCTCAATAAATTTCCATCCGTTCAAACACGGTCTGCGCGGTTTCTGCGAACTTCTACGAACTACTACTGCACAACAAAAGTCTGCCCCGTTAAACGGATCAAATTCCACCACATCCGCTCAAGGATGCCCGCATCCTGCCGGCGCAAAAAAAAAATGGCACAAAGGGAAAAATCCCGCTCGGAATCGGAAAAATATTATTCATTCCAGTGGTGGCGGTGGCGGTGGCTTCGTGCTCGGTGAAAGCAATCCGGCCAAAGTTCAACGGTGGAGAGAATTCCGTCTTGGGACACCGTCGGATATCCGGCGGACTCATACGCCCCCCCCCCCCCCCCCGTTCGTGCTCGTTCCACAGATCGTCGTAATAAATATGCGTCTTCGGGACCGGAATCATGAAATTCAGATTTGGGATCGATTTTCCGTTCTGATCTTGGTTTTGATTTTGATTCTGAAGCAGGTTTGCTTTTTCCCGTGGGACATTTGATTTGCGTAGCTGGGCACACAGCTGTCAGATTTGACGTTTCGAAACACAAGATGGCGTCAGGCGTTACGTTTTTTTAAGCACGGGGATTTTGGAAACAGATTTTGCAAAGATTTTTTTTAAATTTTTACTGTGTTGAATCAGACAAACGATTGCTTGACCTGTTGATTCCGTTTCAGGTCGATACATTGACGATGCCCCGGGAAATGTTCGGCAGAGCGTGACCAGTTTAAGGATGGGGGAATAAATTGTTGCTTTTTAAGCTTCGAGCAGTTTTTCTTATCACATAAGGAAAAGCGATCATCACTGTATTTATTTATTTATGTTTCAAAACAACCAATTTACCGTTACCTTGCTCGAAGGCTTTGTTGTTTCATTGTTTATATTGCCATTTTGAAAGAAGCAACCAACTTCTCTACACACTCAATGAGTATTAATTTGTTTTTAAATTTGAGTGTATATTACCCAAATCTAACATTTGCACTACTTACTCATTTTTAAGTTTGGTTTGGTTTTAACAAAAAATAGTGATTCTCAATGAGGGTGTAAAAATTATGAATATCAAAAATCTAACTGGCAACTCTCACGCAAAATCCACATAACACAGATCTGTGCAAGGATCTGTGTAAAAAAATTGGGTACTAAAGCCCTATGTAAAATTTTATGTACATCGGTAAAAAACACGATTAAAAACCATTTCTGATCACTTTTTTTTCATTTTAATGCACTTTTTTTGACAAGACAACATTTTTTTGATGGATCAACTATGGTCCCCTTGGAACGAGCTGTCAAGTAGGAGCTTTTCTGTCAAGAAGGACCGCAAGGTTAATTTTTCAAAATTGATTTAAAAATCCATTTTAAACTCTTTGTAGTTGTACAAAGGGTCATTGTACTCAAAAAATAAGCTTTATCGCTGTTAACAATAATACCAGTAATCTAAGCTTCATTTTAGGACCCAATTACACAGATTTCTGAACAGTTCCAGCTGTCAAATCTGGGTAATTTTATTACACAGATCTGTGTAAAAATATACACAGATTTTCATTCAGCTTTCCTTTCAAATCTGTGTAAAACAGTGACGCTGCTAAGATGGCGTCTTTCATGTTCCGAGAACTTGGTAAGTTTTTCGATCTCTTGATTATTTATTATAATTTTGTTTAAATGGATTTATCTTCCAGATTTTTTACATTCCGGCCATAAACGTGTCGGGGATATGAAAAAGACACGTGATCCTGCTCCTAGAAGACCCATTTCAAGCATCTGATGTCAACGCGGAAGCGACAGTCTCGCCTGCTGCGGAACCAACCTGGCAGCCTGTTCAACCAGGCGGAACGTGTATCCGGATTTATTCCAGTCTAAAACATGTGGACAAACATTCCGCCTTCAAGCCGGTTCCGGTCGAAGTGTTCCGGAAGCAGCACGAGCAAACTGACACTGCGGTGCGTTCAAATATTTGGGTCGCGAATCGAGTTTAGAATGTATATACAAGAATCTTCAAACTTACGTTAACAATTTAACTTTTTTTTAATTATTAAATGATATAAAATGAAGTTTTCTATAAAACAATGATGTATTCTACCCAGATTCTGTGCATCAATGAACCCCAATCAAACCGTTTTCCGCATGACGGGTTCATTCCGCTTCGAATTCCGCTTCGAAAATTGCTTCGAAATTTTCTAAACGGAATCTCCGGTTGGACTCCGTTTCGATTCCGTTTAGGGAGCGTTCTTTTATTACGTAACGCAAAATTTGGGATTTTTGACCCCCCTCCCCCCCCCTTTGTAACAAATCGTAACAGATGAGCCATCCCCCCTACCCCCTGTAACGCGTAACGCAAGGTCTTTTTGCAAATTTTTATGAGTGCTTATATGAAAATTTTCCGTTACGTAACAGAATTTTTCAGCACACCCCCCCCCCAATTTTCGTAACATTTCGTAACAGACACCGACACCCCCTCCCCCCCCTAACTGCGTTACGTAATAAAAGAACGCTCCCTTAACCAATTTTGCACATTGGCGACACCTGCTGGTGTACAGCGGAACCTCGATGACATCTCGCCAGATTTCGCCGAAGCGGTTTTTCTTTCAGTGTGTGAGTGAAACGTCAAACGTGTTCGATCCTGGATTTTTTCGCTAAAGTCGTTTCACAGTTTGCGCGAGATTTGTGATGTTGCGTGAGAAGCGACAAATTTTGTACCGTCGCGGTGAAAAACAAAAAACGGCACCTCCTCCTCTAAGTCTCCGCCGGTGTTTAAAAATATCACTGCAGAGGCCACCGGAACAGCCCTTCTGTAACCGCCGCGGAACTGCGCGGCTTAAAGTGCCGGCAGCAAAAAAGAAACAGAAGTTACGGAAAATACGGCGGGAAGCATAAGTGATCGTGGATGCTCTGGAAGTTGCTGCAGTTGCCTCACCGAAAGAAACCCCGGAAACAGAACCGGCGGCCGCCGCCCAAAAGGGGAAAAAACGCAACCCTGAGGCTGCGGTCACTAGGTGTAAAGGTCGCTGCTACAAAGGCCATACAACGAACGGCGCATAACAAGGAGGTGGTAAAGGAGCAGCTGGAACCGGAAGTGACTGTGGTGGCGGCGCAGGCCAAACGTTGCCGGGGATCCGAAGTGTCGACCGGGCCGAGGGATATAGATTTACCACACTGTTAAAGTAATAATAATTAAAATAAGGGGAATCGGGGTTGGGACGCGTTTCATTCAACGATTGATGTAAATAACTAAAAATAAATAAAACAGTTTTATAATAAGAAAATCTAGATTATTCAACATTTTTGGTTGAATTCCAATTAATTTGGATTCAACCAAAACAAAAAGAAAACCAGAAAGAAAAAAATAAGAAGAAGAAGCAGCTGTCAAAAGCAACCCGTCCATTCCATTTCGATTCCGTTTGAATTCCACTTGAACCGATTTGCGGCGAAAACTCAAACGGAACCGGTTGTTGCGTTTGAAACGGAATGCGGTTTAGAATCTAAAACGAACACTGTTTAGAATTCGAATCGAACTTTTTTCGCTCAAGCGGAATTCTAAACGGAATTCAAACGGAACGCACTGAGGAACACACAGATCTGGGTAAAATTTTACACAGTTTGCTTAACCAAAATTACACAGATTTGACAGACAACGGCTGAACACACATCTGGGTACAAGGCTTTTACACAGATTCTGTGTATTCCCGGTTTTGGGCAATCTGTGTCAAATTTTACACAGATCTGTGTTATGTGGATTTTGCGTGCTGGCAAGCTGTCACATTGTACACGCTTAATTGACAAAGTATAAATCTTATAAAAAATAGTTCGAAACAATGCAGTTTGCATTTCTAGAAATCGTGTCAACTAGACAGCGCTTTCAGCTTGACATAAAATTTTCATCAATTTAAAACTGCAAAACGACAAAATTCATTTCGGTTTAATTAAATCCGTGAGCACCATTTGGGAGCGAACTTCCCCAATCAAATTAACATCCACGTCCCGTGACTTTTACTGCCTTTGTTTCAATTCCGGGTCCAGCTGTCGAAATGTGAATTTCCCGGTGCAAAATTCAGGCCTGCGTTGAAATATAACGGAACGATGAGTTATGGTGCATATTCGCAATTTTGCGTCGTCGTCGCGAAAAACAGATGAACTCTCGTCGGCAGAGTCGTCGGGCGCCGTAAATCATGCAATAAAACTGTTGAGTACAAATTGAGTGTGCTATCGGAGTTTTTTGGGTAATTTTTCTTCCCTTTTCGGGAGTCAAGTAACGGCGCGCTTTGGCGCGCCCTCGTCGACTTGATGGGAGTGGTAATTTTTCATGTCTGGAGCCATTTTTCATGCTCGTGAAACTGTCTGCCAGGAGGATTGTGCAAGTTTGGAAGTTTTGTTACTATCCTTGAATTAGTGTGTACACGATAGCTGTCAGATTATTATGGCGGTCGCCATTATGGCTAACGTCTCACGTCAAAACTGACAGCTATCGCTTTTCGTAATCCGTCAAACAATCGCTCAGGAATGTAAAGAATGAACAGGTTTCCTTCAATGGCACCGTTTTTCCACCTTCCGGACCTGCACAAGGACGCCGGATTATGCGATAAAGAAGCCATAAAGTGCCAGATAACATTGTGTAGTAAAATCGGTCCTTGTGTATCGCTCGCGTTCCGGAAAGGAAACTCGGTTGCTCGATTGCGGAAGGCATTAATAACTTCCCTTTTCCTCCTCGAGACACGCGCCGAGGAATGCTATTTTTGCGGTGGATGGCATTGCTGGAGTGACAGACTACAGCAGAGGGGAAATAAACGTCAAAGTAGGCTTTGTTTTCCTAATGTTTTGTGGGGTAGGGGCGCGGTTTGTCAACAGGTAAGACCCACAGGGGAGGTAGGCATGCCTACTTTGATGGGCGCTGCGTGGGACATCCGGGGATTGGACGAAGGCACAGTAGGCGGGAAGATTTGTTTTATTCTGTTTTACTTTGAGGTTATCTCGTTCTTTGTTGAATTCCATAATTGCACCATATTAATCAGGCTTGAGAGCTACTTGAAACTTATTTCTTATGAAAATTTTTAGTTTTGTTTATGTTTTGATTAATTTTGCTCAATCGTGTATAATGTCAGAAAGCGTTATAGAGGAGAAAAGCAACTCGCGATAAAATTTTGAGGCTAGGAATTTTGACAAGTATTATTTTCATAAAGTATTCGCCTCCTTTTCTCTCCCACAGAAATCTTAGGACAATGTAGCTGTCAAACTAGGCCAAACCGTTAAGCTAAGAACAAGATTGTCCGTTCGACGCAGTGGTGAACGCAGAACGCTGTGCCAGTTCGATTTTTCCAACAACTGTCAGTCGAACAATCTACAGGGGTTACTTTGTTCAATGGTCGATGACTGGCAGGCTATGATGACAGGCGCAAAATTTTGCGTTTGCGTCCAGGTCTGACGGACAATCTTGTTCTTACCTTTAAAGTCACTCACAAAATCAACTTTGAGTGATTTGAGTTCATTTCTGACGTCACGATTTTCTCCTCTATTGTTGCCAGAAAACAGTTTTGTCGAATTTTGTAAAAATAAATTTAACGTGTTATCTGTCAAAACCCCACCCGTGTTGCCAGAAAACATTTCCATTTTGTTTGTTAACTAAGCACTTGAAATTTTATCATCAAACTTCGAGGCAAAAAGGCAAAACTTTTCAGCATCATAACGGCAGACAGTCCATCATAACAGAAGCCACACATGTCGACAGTCTGCCACTTTCACTTGACAGTGGAACGGTGATGCTCGTCCCACATCCGTCCATCATGCACGTTTTGAAGGAGAAGCAGAAGGATGGAGAGAAGAGCATCTACTCGACAAGTGAGCCGACAGCTGTCATCGAGAAAATTGACTTTTCTGGCCGAAAAAAAAGCTCTTCAACTTGATACTTTGGGAAGAACACTACAAGTTGCTGAGATTCGCAAGACTTGGCAGAACTTGAACTTTTCTCGTTAATGTCGGATTAGGATTAGGCTTATGTACACTTTGTTTCTGCCACTTTCCACGTCGCAAAAAGGAAAACATCTCCGAACTTGTAGATAACCTTGAACGGGATGCCCTCCGGTCAAGGCGAATCGACAAACATCAACAAATTAATCCTCTTAGCGCGCGGTACACGTCAATGAGATGAGAAGTCGTAGATATGAGATGGTCATCACCATTTCCATCACCATCTTGGTCATTAAGTAGATTAAAGCACCCTTTCAGAGTGATGTTGTACTTGGTCACCCTTGAACTCGTAAAAGCTTTGCTTCCTGTTACAACAACTTCGCCACACCATCATCAGGATCATCGTTCTGATGGGTTTTACAACCCCTCCGTTTGATGTCACTACTCTGTTAATACCTATAAACGTGATTATTGGCCGGAAGTGAGCCTGCTGAATTGCTTCCGGGGTTGCACTTGTCAAAAAACAAAAAAATATATTTTTACTTTCAAAAGTTTATTGAGATTTTAAAGGTTTGACACAAAAGTCAACTTAAACACAAATCGGTGATTTTTTTCAGTGTCCACCCCCCAAAAAGCAACAAGTGGTCATTTAACGAAAACGACACAGCGCTCTGGCGTTTGTCCAGCCGATGTTATCTGACCGGAGTTGTCCCTTTATTCTAGGGCTTTTGTTGGACGAAAGTCGAGCCGGACAAGCTTTGTTGACATTAGCCCGAGGAGGCTAGACAAATTAAGCAATCTAAATTCTCCGTCCGGTTTGACGTGGGAGAATTTCAGCGGCTGGCTGCACTGCTTTCACCCGTCATAAACTGTCAGATGTGCACGCTGATTCGAGATTCTTAAATTGCTTTTTATTTTTACGGAAAATTAACTGTCAAATCACACGATGATTAGAAATAACCAATTTTTGGGATTAAATACTGATTTCATTATTTTTAATGAGTATGTTAAGATTTAATACTTGTTCACGACTATCTAACCGTGTAAATGTCATACAAATGTTTAAAAAATGTCAAATGTATTCATAAGTTGCTGTAATTTCAAGCACAAATTGAAATGTCAAAACAAATGCAGTTACAAACGTTAAAATTATGCATAACTTTAGTATAATAAAAAATTCTGACTAACCGTGTAAATGTCAAACTACACCGCTAAGGCCACTTAGCGATATTTTTATTCAACTTAAAAAAAACATTCTCGACGATTGATTTTAAATCAAATTACACATCTAAACGAACATGCAACAGCACGTAAAAGTTTCACGAGTTCACCTTCCGCTGAAAACATGGATTATTTATTATTTATAATTCAATTTGGAGCATATATACGATATTCTCGCCCTCAGCAAATAATCGTACATGTAACGCATATACACACTCTGGCAAAAGTTTGTCATTTCGGTGTGTTCTACACTCGTCGATTCTCGCCCTTAGAACCGTACGTGGGTGCGGTGAGGCACGTGCAAATTTGCAAAATATTCTGATATCAGCTCAGCTGAAAAGTATCATCACCGGCTTGTCTCGGCGGAAAACTTTGCCCCAAATCAAGCTGGAAGTGGCGAAACAATCAAAGACAAATTTGGTGCGCCGAACTCCGCCTTCGACGTCAAATGTGAGAGACTTTTCCCGCCGAACAAACGTGTTTTCGCATGCAAATGGGACATTTTGGCGGTGCATTTTGGTTGGTAGATGGAATGCAAAGTTTTTCTTTTGTCTGTGTTTTTGAATTGCTTGACATTTGCGGCGACAAGTTTGGGTTGATTTTATTCGTTTGTTTTGAAATGGAATTTGAGAAGTTCCGAAACTTTTATGCAATTGTAGTTTAACGTGTAACGAAACGTCAAAGCAATGTACACGTTTAAATATTTTTCACTCTTGAGTAGTTTAGGTTTCTTCTAAAAAAGTGTTAAAACTACTCTGAAAAGAGTAATTTTGAATGAGCGCGTAAAACACAAATAAAACCCAAAATAATAAAGTAAACTCACTTAAACTTTACAACTTTTGAAGAATCGATTCCCTTTGGACAGACCGCACTGAATTCGTCTCGACGACTGACGTCACGTCCACTCTCGTTGTGTGCGCCGTTTCTGCAGGACGAATATATATCAACCCTGATAACATCTCGTATAGCCCCGTCATTAGGGGGTGTACCGCAAAGAATCCCCCTCTAATCCGACTACTCTCATAGCCAAATTTTAGTCCCCACAATTTCATCCACGTCTTGGAGGTCACACAACTGGCAAGGTGGTTAAATCTGAGGTTAGAACACTATTTCTCGTAAAAAAAGATTCTACCTGTCAAACGTACACGCTCAACTTTTTTCACTTAAGTTCTATAAATTTCGAACCTTATTGTGAAGACTTTGACAGCTGTAGTTTCTTCATTCGTCCAAAAGGGAGGACGTCGATCAGCTGGGCGAGACGTGGGCACCCAAGGCAAATAAACATGGTTCCAAAAGGACGACAAGTAGCTGCTCCTTTCAGAGGAAATGCTTTCATAGGGAGTCTGCACGTGCACGTTTTGCGTATGACGACACAAGGGACGTGCCCAAAAGCCACGGTCCAGGTCGTCATGAATGGGAGCGTTTTTGGGCGTTTGTTGACAGGGACGGGGAAGGGCAGGAAAGTCAATTACTTCTTTTGATGTCGGGGGCTACATGCTAATCTATTAGACACGGTGAATGAAAATTATTATCTTTGTGTGTGCGGGCAGGAGTGGCGCTTTTGAAGGTCGAAATTTGCATAAGTAATAAACTGACGAAATTATGTTACGTTTAATGTTGGTTATAAAAGAGGAATACTGCAGCAAGCTGCTTAACTAATCTTCACTTGTCAAATTTGACAGCGAAACGTCAAACGGTACACGTTAAAGTGCGTTATTTCACGTTTGCGTTTATTAGTCTGAGCCTCATGTGATTTGACAACTTAATTACATAAAACCTTGTGTAAAAGTTTTGCTTTTCTAAATAGAGACGTTATAAATCACAGGTTCCCTTTTACTCAAACAACCTTTTCCTTTAACGACCCTGAATTTGCTTACGAAGGCCACGCCTAACCAGTTGCCAGGTTACACAAAAAAGGGAGAAGGGGTAAAACGCGTGTTTATTACACCCTTTTTGTGTGGGGTTCATTTTCATTTGGTGGTTTTCCATGCTCGAATAGAGTGTATACACGCGCGTCCTCAGACATTATGGAAGTGATTATATTTCCAAAAAAAGCTTTCATTGTTGGCGGCACGTGGGAAACATAATCATTGTTTTGTTGCTGGGAGCCTAGAAAGGGGTAACTTTTCCGTGTCAGTCCCGCACCGAAAACATGATATTTGATGTCGTTTTACGCAAACGAGGATTATGACATTTAGTTTGGGATTGTTTTCGTAAATCTTAAAAAAAATGCAATTTGACATTTCTCAGCTACACGGTAAATCAGTTCAACTCATTTCTTACTTATACAATTTTAATCCAAGTATTTTCTACACTAATTTGACAAAACAATTTCATTTCCGGATCTCTTAATTCCGCTCCAAATCCCCCAATCAATCGCTCAAAACATTGTTTCCCCTAGAGCTCATCTATGCGGCTAATTCCATCCCAGCAGGCGTCGGTGTTGGCGTTGCCCACAACATGACAGCTTTAGCTGTGAATAAAAATGCTAAACTCAGCCGAACGAGCGAGAGCGCAAAAAAGGGCAATGTGAACTCTTGTGACATGGTGACCATCAATCACCATGGAAATGGATCGTCATCAACACACACACACTCAGGCCTGCTGGGTTCGCGGAAAACAACTAAATATCTGCGTTTTTGCGTGTCTAAATTGTGTTTACATTCTGTCACACCTGGATTTATTGGGATTCTGGGCACACTGCCACACGGATTGATTTGTTGTTTTCAATAACTTAAGCAAGTTACGGTGGGGATTTGAGTTTGATTTTTTTGTTGTTATTTTTTAAAACACGCTAAAACAGTCGACTTTGGGTTATTTTTACTCAAATTTAGTCAAAATGCTTTTTGTAATGAATTAGTTTAGATTTTTTTCTCTCAATTTTGAGTAATTTGTACTAGATTAATTTAAGAACGTCTGAGTGAAAATTACTCAAAATTGAGTGAATTTTGCTGACCTTGAATAAGCTGTCAGATGTCAGATGTCGAAACAAAAAATAGGTCATTCGGTCAAGGATTACTGTCAATATTTAAACAGTCAATCCGTAGCGCACCCAAATTGAACCAACTGGAGTGGAAATCCCAAGTACACAAACAAAGTAAGCCAGGTGGACGATGACGTTCCGTGCAAAGTGCATGGCCTGCTGTGCGTTCAACGGTCTGGAAAGCACAGTGTGACGCCAACTTGGATGGCAATAAACAGTGTGCTTTTTACTCGCGCTTTAGAAAAAAAAAATACTTTGCGAAAAAAACAAAATCGAGAAAAACCAACGATTATAGGCAGTAAAATTGCGCATTTAATTGGGAGCAGATTACACAAGTTTGCATGTAAATTTACGTGGTACATTTTCTTGTCGTGAAAACACATCTTTCTTTTGTTCTTTTTTCTGCAGTTGTTGCTGGCAGTGTTGCCAGAAGTTCTCGTTTCCTTCCCGGTGGAAGCGGAAGTCGCAGCGGTCCTTGAGAGCGCGCAAGCAATTTCTGGCATGCAGTTTAGAGTGTATGGCACTTTCCCGGACTGAAGAGGGGAGGTCCTTTACCCCTCGCAAGAGTTGCGGCCTGGCTTATCTGGTTTCCATGTTGGCACTTCACCCACCGTGCGATGGGTTATAGGGGTGCTGCTCGGTATGTTTAACAAACGGAATAGGTTTGGATTTTTTTGTCGTGCACGGAGAATCAGAAATTTGAGTGACTGAATTCAAATCAAATTTGGATGAAATTTATTGTGCGTGTACATTATTCATTTGAACTGTCAATCTACACAGTTAATTGGAATCAATAAGTGCTAAGAATAACCCAATTTCAATTTTAAATTTTATTTAGATTTTAGAAAATAGTCAACTCTAGCCTTCCCGTGCTATTCAAACAATGTCATTTTTCTGCAGCTCCCGCTCCAGAAATGTTGTTAAATTGCGATTTGCCAGCTGGGACACCCTTCTCCAGGATGTTGAGTAAATTTCCTTTCAAGAGTTCTTGTGGTTCTCCGGCACACAAAACGGCTGTGTTGCACTGCTGCCGCCAGGACTTGCAACTGTGTGAGCGCAGCTTATGCTGGAAGCTCCCGGGATGAACATGTTGGAATGCAAATTTTATCTACTCCGAGCTCTATTTATAGAGCGGTCGTGTTTGCACAAGCCGAGAATAAATGATGCGTTGGAGATTCAAAGCAAGATTGGAGCTTTAATAAAAGTTTGTTATTTTGACCGAATTCATTTTAGCGTGTCCCTGCATAAAACGTGCAAACCAAATCAAGCCGAGCCTCAAAAATTAATCCCTCACTCCCAGGTGGCACATGTCGAGTTGCACCACAAAAGCGAGCTCCATCTCTGGGGCAAGCTTTCATGATTTATGCGAGTGAGTGGAATATTTTTTTTGTTGTTGGCTGAGCCCCATCTAACCATATCGCCGTCAGCAAAACACGTACTGGGTGGTGAGCGCGATACAAGAATTCAGCATCAAAAAATGTGTCACTTTTCCGAGCCGAGGGGTCCCTCGAATGGTCATGGTCCAGGGCAGGGTGGGAGAGAAAACGCGACAAAAAAGCTTGGATACTTCCAATTTGAGCGGGGAATGTGCTCAACATGGGCACATTCCTCTCGGTGGTTGGGTAAATGGGTGGAAAAAGTGAACCGTTATGTTTGAGAGTGTAGAGCGGGAAATTCCGAAGGTTTTTTGCTCGTATGTCGTGAGCAAACAGAATAAATTCATCAAAAATGAGAATTATTACATCAGGGATAAAGCTTTAATTGAAATTCGCATAAAAAATTGTTTATTTTTTAACGTGTAGTCAAACTAAACGTTTAATCACAGACGCCAAACATTTTGAAGCATGAAAGTGATTACGTCAAAATTTCAAAACACTTACGCACAATTCGGATTGTGGTGAATTTACTCAGAATGCAATGACAATTTGTTTTGAGAGATGCCCTATTTACTCATTTCTGAGTAAGCTCGTTTTTGACAAAAACTGAGTAATTTTGAACGTGCGTGTATCTTGGCATCGAAACTGACAGATGTCAAAATATGGTCAAACTACACGCACGTTCAAAATCATCAGTTTTCGTCAATAGCGAACCTACCCAGAAATGAGTTATCGGAGCATCTGCCAGATTTGAGTGAATTTCACTCAGATCTTGGTGAATATCACCCATTTTTTTTTTGTTAAACTCTGGATGAAATTCACTCGAATCTGACAGAGGCCCCATTTACTCATTTTTGAGTAGATTCGGTTTTGACAAAAAAAACTGAGTGGTTTGGAACGGGCGTTTATGATTTGGGACTCCGCTCTGACTCAAAGTATGTAGATTAGATAAGGTATGACAGGATTTCCAGCTGTGAAGATTTTCATAAGAATGAAAATTTAACCATTTCCGGTCAAATATGTGTGTGTGTGTGTGGTCCAATCCAATACCCGCTGGCCGGCAGCGAAATTATGGGAAAGCATAGTTTGTATCAGACTTGGTTATGCTGATACAGCTTATCTCAGTCCCGGGTATTAGGTGGTGTTAGCCCTCGCGCTGCTTCCAGTGACCCATTTCAGAATGACAGAGCTCCTTGCGGTCCAATTCCGAGGTCACTGGGCATTGTCTGACCCCGCCTAAAGATAAAGCAAGAACCAGACGGGTCCTCGATCTATCTTTAAACTTCCAATCCCATCAGGCAAAACAGGGATCAGCGCGTATTTAATAAGTGGCAAGTAAAAATATATCAGTTTTCAAAATGTCGATATGGACTGATCTCACCAAATTTTCGAAGCAGCTGCCACTATTTTCTTTCCTTCTCCTTTTCTCCTACGGTGATGATGTCCAGGTCCAATTAAAAAATGTAAATCCAGCGTCGTTTCTTCGCCTAGATGTTATGCTCGACAGCGTAATTTTCCGTACGCGACGCAAATTTACAATATGCCATCATATAACGAAACAGCTTAAACTACGACGCGAAACGACCGAAATATGTTCACTTTTGCTAGGAAGCGCAATCTTAAATATCCCGAAAACTCCCGAATACAACGCGGACGATAATTTAAAACGGAATCGACGTAACACCTTATAATGTGGCCCTCTTAAACCTTGCGGTTTCGTCAACGGATCCACAGGCGTGTATCGTTCTTTTTGCGACAAGACTCCGCCTCCCGGGTCTCCTAAGTGTGAAGGTATGGGCACGGGGAGAGGGCACCGAATACCTATATTTACACTTAGAATTTTTTGCGTCCGCCCCGGGATTCGAACCGGCAACCTCTGGATTGTGAGTCCAGTGCGCGGTCCGATTGATCCACACAGGCAGACGATAATTTAAACCTTGTCAAAACAAGAGAAAAATTAAATAAATCTAGATAAAACTGCCTTAGTTCCCAGAAAACCGTTGACAAAATTCTAATTCTACTGTACCACAATCAAAACAAGCACTCATATTTCCGAGAGAGAGGTGAGTGTCGTGAGAGCCCAGACTTGCCCACGCAGCAAAACTGACGTTTAACCGAAATATGCCAAGGAAAGCTACACGAAGCACAATAACAAAACAAACAGGAAGAAGAAAAAATTGCATTAAATTGATGAAAATCTTAAAAACCCTCTACAATTTGCACTAGATTTCATTGAATTTCTCTTCTGTAAGTCAGTTTTAATAGTTTCGTCACAACGGAAACTAATAAATCCACTGAAAACACGCCGAAAATGAAAATTATCGAGGACCGGCCGAACGACGAACTTCTTCCTTACACAGACAAACAGACTCTCTCTAACCATTTCCGGTCAAATATCATATTTTTTTCTTTAGCATTGTTAACATGTTAAATTGAAATGCACCAAAAAATAATTTGAAAACATAAAACATGTTTTCGAGACATAAAATTTAACTAAAAGCGTTTTTTATTCAGTTTGGCATGCTAAACAAACCAACAGAAAAAAATCTGGTGAATTTGCCCGGAAAATTGTAAAATATAAAATCCGGGTTTCGCGCTAACTATTTTTTGACAGCTGGAAATCCCGCCTTACCTTTTCTAATCTATATGCCTTGGTTCTGGCCCAGCAATGTTGGATTTGATAAGGCTACTCAACTTTGGATAGGGAAATTTTTGAGGGATTTAGAATACTAAAGCAGTGGATAAAAGCTTTAAAACGTTGTTTGAAATTCAAAAACAATAATCTAGCATTTTATAGCAACAAAGTAGCACAATAAAACACGACTTTCCATCACAAATCGCAGAGTTATTATGCCTGCCAATGCAAATTGGTTTATTGCTAATTTCATCATCGTTTGTCGCAATCAAATATTCATGCGGCAAACCAGCATAACCTCAAAATAATGACCATTTTCCTTTCCTCTTTTCAGACTCGAACAACCCACACCCTCGGTTTCGACCAACATCGGGTTTGATTTCACCGCAGCTCGTTGAAACACATAACCTACAATAATCTATAGAAGAGAGTCCCTCCCCCCCCTCGGGAGTGCTCTCATCCCGTCCCAATTTGACCGCCTGGATACATCGAATGGTTCCCCGGACGAGAATAGATTTCGGGGGCTGCCGAAATTGCATCTGCTGTGTGCATCGCTACAGGAACACGCTACGCGTTTCGTGAAGAGCCATAAATCGGTGCGATGAGGGGGTGCGATTAGTGGTTCAACTGTGGCGTGAGTTTAGTGGTTTGACATGGCGCTAAATCAAACGGGGGGTGATGCATGAAGAGCGCGCTGCACCAGATGCGAGCGTGTGAAAACATGTGCCATAATGGCGGCGGCTTCGGAAGCAGTCTTTGTTTCGGGCGCAATATAGTGCAATGTTTGCCATCCGGGATCAGTGATTTAAAATTTGATGAAGTCGAGTCCGGGGTGGGAATTGGGAACGCGTAAAATGCTGGCTTTAAAATTAAAATTGATGTTTATTTTTGCGTATTATAGCGGTCGATAAATAAATTTTCGAAATTTAACAGCCCGCAGGCAGCTCACCGAGAATGGTTCGCAAAAGGCACCGCCGCCACTGAGAGAGTCAACATTGGGAAAGTGAACCGGCAAGTACGTGACAGTGCATACGATTATTAGTGCATATGTGCGTGAGTTAAAAATTTGCTCGGGCTTCCCGCAGACTGTGTGAGTGTGTAATCAGCAGCAAACATGTCGCTCACCGTGCGGATCAACAAGTTTCAACTGCCGAAGCCCAAGTCCAACCTGCTTGGGCGGGTCGAGTTTCGAGGTAAGTGACGTTTTATGGCAACCCCCCTCTTTTTGACGTTTGTTTGCTCACAGTAATGGAAGAAAAACAGAGTTTTATAGTGACTCCGGCAACGTGAATTGCATAATTTTAACTATGCAAATTATTTCAGTGTCATTCTCGTAATTTAACCTCTGATCCTTCGCCGAGACGAAGGACCCCATCGAGTTTTTTACCGCCCATCAAACGATAACTCAATTAGCGCCGTACTTGGCGTTAACGAGTAGATATAGAATTTACGAGCACTTACCGACCGCCCGTGGAGCGAGGTTTATAACCAGTCTGGATGTAGTCACAGACATCTTAATAGTGGGAAAAACACTCGAAAGAAAATGAGTAATTTTAAACGCAACACTACCAAGAACACTACTCAATTTGTGACAGTTTGAACGAGGGGTGAAAGCTGAAAAATAACGATTATGGCATTTCACTGACAGCTTATAGCACACGCTTATCCAAAATCGTTCCGATTTGAGATTTGAGAAAATTCAACTTAAAATTGGTCAAAAGTTTAGTCAAATTTCTCCAAATAAGCTATTTTTCCATTCTAACCCATCTACACGCACGTTCAAAATTACTCAGTTTTCGTCAAAACAGAACCTACTCAGAAATTTGTAAATGCAACCATCAGATTTGAGTAAATTTTACTCAGATTATATCTCAATTTGTTGACGAATGTACGCTAACTTTCCAAATAGTACCATGTACATTGATTTTACGTAAAGCACAATTTAAAGTGTTGACTAAGTACTGACAGTTTGGGTAAATTTCACTCATACACAGAAATAAAATTATGGTAGTATTCATCAGGAAATGGTGACAGATTTTGTGTCAAAAAATGATTAATTTTACATCAGAAATTGGTGAATTTATATCATTTGATGAATATTACTCAGGTTCACATTTTTACACACTTTTTAGGTAATATTACTCAAAAAAGAGGTTATACTCAGCCAACCAAATTTTCAACCTTCCAAAACAAAACTTTTTTTGTGTGTAACTCAGAGGGACTCAGAAAACTCTAAAATTCACCCAAATCTGGCATATTCTTTACATGTTCATTACACAAAAGGCTCGTTTTTCACAAAATGTGAGGAATGTCAGATGTGCGTGTACGTTTGACAGTTCGAACGAACGGTAAATGCTTAAAAAATAACGATTTTGACATTTAAACTGACAGTTTATAGACCATAACATAACATGTTGTTTTGCTAAATTTCCAGCCAAGCTTATCAAACAATGAGTTTTGAGACAAACGTCAGGTTTGGGTGATATTTTTGGTTGTACCGGGCAACAATCAAATTGTCTAAGAATATTGATTTAACCATTGTGGCACCCCCTACAGCGTGGTGCAAACCCGTAATGCTTTACTATGCTATGCTAAACGTCAGGTTTAGGTGACTTAAATAAAAAATATAGAAATTAACTCGAATTTAAGTTGCCTTCACTCATGTCCGACATTTGCCTAAAAACTCATTTATGATAAAATTTTGACATTTTTACAGCATTTTGCCATATTGACATCCAACGAGGGGCCAGTCAATCCATTTTGGCAAGCCAGAAAAAAATACAATCGCCATAATTACAACGCCCACGGGACCATGAAATACATTTTCCCCCTTTTTACGACATTCGCCGACTGGTCGAAACAAAAGGACCTGCTCGCGCAATTAGGACTTTTATCGAACTGGGTCGAACCTGGCTTTCTCCGCGGAAAATTGATTGCAGATTAAGGACCCCTCGTTTCGGTCGTACCGGGTTTCTGTAAGTGGCCACTGCCACGGGCGATTAGAAAGGGATGATTGATTGTATTGGCGACGCAAGTGGGCGCTCGTAAAGTTTGTCCGAGTAACGAGTTGGGAGGGATTTTGTGTCTGATTTAATTAAAATCTGAATGTAGAAAGTTGGTGGAGGCGCACGGTGTTTCATCTCCGGTAAAAATGTCTGAAAACTACCACGCTTCTCCATTTTTTGTCAGGTTTCATTTCAATCTAGAAGCACGATTTCCCAAATCACACTTCAAAATTCATAACAAATTTCGAGCACAGCTCGAATGCAATCATATCTAGTGGCACATAAAATTTCTCTCCTTTCGGCAAAAGTGCCCTTCCAGCAGTGTCGGATCCAGGAAACTTCTCTGCTTCGATTCCGTTTCACCATTTCGCAGACAAATGGGTTAATCTTGACCGAAATAAGGATTTCGTTGTCGTTGTTGTTCCGTCGTTCTGATACTAGTACTCCTCTTCTCCTCCTCGGGGGAACAAAGAAGTACTACACTCTTTTACGAGCATTGCTCCTTGGTCTGTGCGATGTAAAGTTGGCTTTCTTAGTGACGAGGGGTGATTCAAAGACTTTTTGTTTCTTCTAAACATCAAATTTGATTTTTTCGAAACATCAAATTGAGAAAACACAAATTGGTTTACGAATTTAAAAGAAGAATTGTTTTGAATTTTAAACTTTGAGCTACCCCTCGTTCTTGCTAGCAACTTGCACTGCGTTGACATTTTCAATTTTCGGTGCACTGTAAAACAGACTGTAAAATCTTACCTGGACCTTGAACCAGCTTCTGCTGGTCGGACACGTTCCTCTAAATTGCTTCAGAGAAGCTGGAGTGACGGCGACCTGTAACCCTAAACTGGGTGAAATCCATTTCCAAGCCAATTTAAAACAGCAATGTGCTAATTGACTGACAGCAATGTCTGACAGCGCTTGTCATCGCATCTCTTTCGCTGTAATTGGTTTTGGGTCCCAGGAGAATATGCTTACTCTGGTTTAACTTCGTTTAGTGTGTAAGTTTGACAGTAAATCAGTTCTTTGAATTGAGAATAAATTTGATGATTTCAACCTGGGCTGCTTTTATCTTTGATAGCTGTCAGAATGTGGCGAGCAACACGTTAAATTAGAAACAACTGCATATATCGAGCCAACTTTAAACGACCTGTGCCATAAACCGTTTGCCATTTGAGTTTCTCAGGAAATTACAAAGGCAAACCCACAGAAGAGACCGCAAACAAAAATCTACATTTTTCCAAGGCCCACTCGGATCGAACAAAAGCCCCCACCGGAAACCGCATCGTATACACAAACCCAGTAATCGGAAGGATAAATGCCACAAGGGCACATCGCAACACGCCTACTACGACTCCTTCTACACGGTCAACGTGACACGATGAACTTTTCCTGTGCGCTGGAGAAAGAAGCTGGGCCGAAATGTGTCTATCCCGGCGTATGTTTACGACATAATGGTGCTCTGGCCGTTTGTATATTTTCCCTTCTGTTGAGGGCGGAAAACTTTTATTGTGATTTTTTTCCCCGGGATTTGCCGAGCGCAATCCTTTCGGGGTCCGGAGCTGCTCATCACTATTCCGTGTCCAGAGTTGAGCTCCTCCGGACACAACTTCACCGGAATACAATAATAATAATAATCATAATCATTAAATATTACCCCGTCGTTTTGTTCTGGCCTCTGTGGCGTGCTTTTTTTCTCTGTCCCCTGACGCCTTCGGGGTAACTTTTGCGGGTTCCTCCCGTCGGTACGAGTAAAGAGAGCCAACAGACAACAAACCACTCATCTCCATTATGGCACCCGACCCACGCTGTCGCTTCGGGTTGGAAATTGCGCCGTTTGCACGTATGAATTATCATTAACGTTGTTTGCTACTCGCTGGAAAGTGCATTATTTTTACGCTTTGATATTGTTGCAACACAGGGTCATTTGACAGCTGCAATCAGAGCGTGCCATAATGGTGGCCTACTTTGACAGGGGGTCTGCCATAATGGCGGAGTCCAACTTTGACAGCTAGCTTTAATAACCACTCAAAATGGTGGATTTTCAATTACGCAGAACAACATCGCCGTGAACGAACCAATTTGTTCAGCTTAACCGCACGCATACTCAACGGGGTCGTACAAGGTTAGGCATGTGTAAGGGCACACACGTGTGGACTCGCACAAGCATAAAACAAACAGTCCTCCTTCAGTACCCTTTGCTGAACACGGGACTTCCACCGGATGTAGAACGCGAGTGTTTTCTCCTGTCTGTGTGTATGTATACACAATTAGTACATTTCTTTTGTTGCGCGAACACCCTCCGGTGGAGCACCACTTTCCCCCGTTTCCGTGCTCATCGCCGGTGTGTTGATGTTGTTGAGCGGAAGAGCTTCTCCTTTCACTGCCGTTCCGGACGACGAAGACGGCTTGGAAACCGCGCGCGCTCCATCCGCAAACATTGATTGTATTAAAGCCGAGTGCAAGCCTCTTTTCACTTCCGTTGAGAGCGAGTCTTATCTCTTCATGATATCTCCGGAGAATGGCGGCGCTCCGAAAGGTTGGAACATAGACTCGATTTCTATGCATACCCCTCGTTTGCTGAAAATAGGGGGAGTGACTTGCCCCTCGGTTGTCAAACTGATTTATTGCTGTGTGAATCCTCTTGAATATCCGTCTATGAGGGCGAAATTTCTCAGAAATCTATCTGGAAATCGCCCAAAGTACTTTTCCCTCGTCATGACCAAAATATAATGAACTTCTGCCATATCTCGAAAGCTCTTTACGACAAATCTTCGCTTTGATCATGCTGCTGCTGCTGGCCCTTAAAAAGATTTAAAAATATTACTCTCCTTCCAAGAAGCGAATCCATCCCGACTCGTCGGTCCGACTTCAAGGCCGTCAAATCGCAGTTGCCACCATAATATGTCGCCAAGTTATTGCTCAGCGACGCGTGCGGTCTCCGATGGAAATATCTTTTTTCCTCATCCCCCCTGAAGGATCCCATATTTAGTCTGATTTGCAAGCGCAACATGTTCGCCACCACCCCTCTATCTGGGAAGAAACACACAAAAATAACGATCATAATTTCATAAATATTCATTACCCGTCGCGCCTACTTGCGCTCCCCCTCAAGTTGGGAGCTTTTTTCCCTCTTGCGCGGACTCCGACAACTCCGACAGACGGTTTAATATAGCCGGGTGCGTAGTGTCGTTCCCCTCCCCTACGGGGCTGTTGCTCTTTGTGCGAGAAAAGCCGTAATTATCGTGATTTCATTGTTGGATTTTCAGCGGATAGTGATTTTAAACATCGTCGGGTTAAAAAGCGATGAAAGAGGGGTCGATTTAAGCTTGTTCTTTTATGCGAATGAGGCTTTTTGTATCACCCCCTTTCGTTAAATCTGAATCAAATTTATCCAAATTCGACATTTGTTACGCCTACTCATTTCTGAGTAAGTTCGCTTTCAACGAAATCACTGCTGTCAAAGTGACATCTGTCAAAAAATCGTTTCAAATTGCTTCTTTTTTAATCCTTGCACAACAATTCCTCAAACAAACAACAAGCGCGACACAACCCTCGAATTTTAATAATCCTCCATTGATTCCCCATGAATAATTCAGATCAAAATTCCGCCCAACCGGACTTGTTGGCAGAAGAAAGAAAGCGTGCCTCCGGCACTCTTCCAGGAAACTGCCCCTATTATTAGCCTTTTGGCTGCCCCCTTGTTCCGGATCGCCATAACCGCGCCTTTTGGTCATTGTTCCCATTGTGTTGACGGGTGCACACGACGAAAAATAACCACTCAAGTGAGGGTAAAAACCGTAAATCACTCCAACAAGCGGGAGGCATTCCACCTGATTATGACACACAGCTAGTCGGAAGAAGGAAGGATGAGGGAGTTTCGTATAGTTGATGGTCATCGAGTGCCGCCCCATAATGTGGTTTCCGATTACCGTGTAACGACCGGCCGATGAAAGTTCAATAATGATTAGGTTATCGGCCTCTCCGGTGGTGGTGATGGCGATATAATTGACTGTTTGCTCACGATTATATTATCGGCACTTTTGTGTGTGTTAGTGTTCCGTAAATGTTTGGTAAGTGGTCAAAAAAGTTGGAAATAACTCTTTTGAGTATTTTGAGCTGATCGTGTAAACAAAGATATCTGGCTGCACAAAAAAAATCATTTTGAATATTCTTATTTTTGGAACTTAGAAAATATTTAATTTTTGAAACGTAGAACTATGAAATTTTTGTTTTTTTTTTTAATATTGAATTATTGAATTTCTGAATTGGATTCTAAGATTATGCTTGCTTATAACGATAAAACTTTTTTTTTGTGTACAATCACCCTTTGTACCACCGCTAAGTATTTGAAAAATATTTTCAAATCGATTTTAAAAATTTACTCCCGGCCTTTCTTAACAAAAAACCCGCTCGTTCCAAGGGGACCATAGTTGATCCATCTAAAAAATGTTGTCTTGTAAATTTATTTTTCTGCATTGAAATTTAAAAAAAAATTAAAAAAACAATCAGAAATTGTTTTAAATTGTGTTTCTTACCAATGTACATAAAAAATTACATTAGGCTTTAGGACCCTATTATTGAATCAAACCTATTAAAAAAATGATCGATTTTTCAAATAAATTAATTTCTTGAGTAATTGATTTTTATAATTTTATTTTTGAATGTTAAATTTTTAGTTTTTTTTTATCCTTTCGTTAGGCCGTTGCAAATATTTTTAATTTTATATTGCCTTCCCTTCAAAGTCGGTCTGAATAATCTGGGAACAAAAAACAAAAAACTTCAAAATTTTAATGAAATTTAAAGTTTAATCAACCGAAAACCAGTTAAAATGCATTTTCCTGCGTTTATAATTATATTTAGCATGTTTGAACTCCTTTGAAGACATTTTAAATTTTCATGAAATACCAATGTACAGTCTCACGGAATGTTTTTTTTTTTTGAGAAAAAAATCCGTCGATACATTGATATTTTAAAAATTAAAGATTGGAAAGCAACTGCACGCGTGTATGATGCATTTTAAAACACTTTTTTCATCCAAATGTAGAAACCTAGGCATGTAATTTTAAATTTTATATTTTTTTAATCACTCCCCCTCGACTTTGGTCAGAGCCGCGGGGCATAAACCTCAAAAAATATTTGCAATGGCCTTATTTAAATTCATTAATTTATTTTTCTTGAATTCTTGAAATTTATTTTTTAAATTTTTTGTCGGTCTTTATTTTTAACAATTTTTAATATTTGACTTCTTTTATGTTTTTAATTTTTGTTTTTTTTTATATTAAAGTTTGTTTATATAAAAAAATATTTTTGAAATTCTGTGCAACTTTTTTGAATATTTATTTTTGTTGCTTGTTAATATTGAAGAATTATTTATAATTTTGAAATATTTTTATTTAAATTTCTTTATTTTTGTTTTTTTATTTACTATTGTTCTCAATTTTCCATCCCCACAGTTTTTATTAAATGGTTTAACAAAATTTACATTTGTTGCTGTTTTGGGTCCAAAATTTCAAAATCACAAAAAAATAGACAATTTTTGTTGTACCTTTAAAAAACTTCAGATTTGTTTTATTTCATTCTGATCATAAAACAAAATCCGTAATTTTTTGGCATTTCAAGATTCTGCGTGTTTGATTCGGCCTTATGAGTCTATTCTGAATTTTAATATTATTCGAAAACGAATTATTTGATCTTTCATCAAAACAAGCACCGCGGAAAGAAACGTCAAACCCTGGGTGCTGGATAGTGGTTTGCAACGGTCTCAATTTTGAACTGTCAAAGTGGAACCAATTTACTGTTCGCCAAAAGTTGAGAGTATTGTTATCGATCATTAAACATTGTTTTTTTGTTTGCTAGAATCAAAAAAATGTGTCTTTTGGAACCTGGAGTTGAAGTCAAAAAATCTTAAGAAAGTTGAAGGCGAGATCGTCATTTTTTATAATTATGATGAATGGAAGTTGTTTATGGAGTCGATGTGGTTGTATTCATCCAGTCTTTATCGTTTGATTCTATTGGAAATCTACTCACTAAAAATCTTTTCTGTTTGTTAAATCAGTTTCGCTAGAACTAGCTATGTTTTTTCGCTGGACCAGGAAGAGCTGCAGGATTCCAAAATCAGCCAGGGAATTTATCTGCGACAAAAAGAAAAACCTCTTCTAACCAATCGAAACATGAAAACCCACACAATTTTCCAGCAAAAAATGTCAAAACTAGACAAAAAAACACATACTACCCGATTATAAAACAGCTCATTTACCAGTGAGAAAAAAGTCATGCTTGTGCTTGAACAGCCTGCTAATTTGTAGATGTTAACAAAGTGGGATCATTCGAAAATCACGTTGCGCATTCTCTCTATTCATCACCTGCAGGTCAATCCTCACGACAAACGCCACTTTCCGTTTCTGTTCCTTTTCAGCTGCGAAATCTGTTCTTGACCCTTTCCTTAACCGATTGGAGTATTGCGTACTGGCCTTTAGTTGTGTTGCCAATTTTGCTTAAAAATGAAGATTTTTCATTTTATTATTTTATTTTTAGGTTTAAAATAAATGGAAATGGAAAAAGATTTCAAGCTTTTTTCATACATGCCTAGCAATTGAAAAATCACATTGTGCCTAAACGTTTGCACATCAATGCTTCTGTTATAAAAATTACAAATATCTTAGGATTTACAAAATTGTTATTTGTCCTAAAGATAAACGGCTTTTTCTGCTTTGATAAAGAAATGAAAAGTTAACATTTTTGAAAAAAAAAGGTAATTTCCTAGGTAATTCAGGATTGTAAATCTTCAGTTTTTTTTTAATCGTCCAATAATTTTTTGTTTGCTTTTTGGGTGTTTTTGAATGCTTTCAAGGCGGTTTTAAAAACACTTAAAAAGCAAAAATAAACAAAAAAAAAAATGTTTTTTGGAATACTCCAGAAATAATTTCAATGAAAATGTTTTTTTTGCAACCTTCTTTTTTGGGGGAAATTAAAGAAAAATACTATTCAAAAAATATATTGCTAACAAATTTAATTTCACATCCAAAAATATATGTTGTCGACTTTTTTTATAATTGATTTTTAAAAAAATGGCAACACTGTCAAATGAATTTGGAACGTCTTGGGGTCATTCATAAACCACGTGGACTCTGTATTGATTTTTATCCATTGAATTAAATTATCTTCCGTTTTCGTTAACTTTTTCAGCAAGTTCTTAAAAACAAATGCCAGATTTAAGTAATTTTTACTCAGTATGAATCTCAAACTGCGTAAAATTCATACTATTTTGAATATTTTTGAAATCAAACCAAGTCTGAGTGGAATTTACTTAAGGTTGTCATTTGGGTTAAACTGGTTAAACTTGAGCACAACAAGTTTTTGCCAAATTTGAGTGAATTTAGGTTAGAGTGCATAGAACAAAATACACATTTTTTTATGATCAAGCCTACCCTATTTGGTAGAGTGCATTGATTTTCGAAAGAACTCATATTTAAAAGATTTTTTTTGATGATCGCGTTTACTTTGGAAAACACATGTCGCCTATAATTACTAAATTTTGACGAAAAACGGACCTTTCTTAGAATTTATTTCTGACTAATTTGTATTTAAGAATTTGGAATATCAATATTTATATTACATGGAACTCACTCAGTTCTGACAATTATGTAAACATTTTATATCTGAGTTGAAATATTGAAACAAGTTGATTTTTGTTTATGCTAGAAATTCAAGATTGTCAAGATAAAATTTTCTTGTGACCAATGTTCTTCCCAACGTCATTTCCGGGTCCATCCCTTTGGTCATACACCCCTCCCGAACCGGATCCAGCTTTGAAGTCCCCGTCTTCTTCTTAGCCCAGGTCACGACACGACATTCTGGGAAACGTACGAAATTGCCATTACAAAGTTTCGTCGCGCTGTCCCATTCCCCGAATCCAAGAGCCCCACCGAGGTGAAAAGTGGAAAATAAGGGGAAATTGAATTTGATATAAAATCACGTACTTTGAAATAAAATGAAAGGAACAACCCCGCCACACGGTGGTTGAGGTTTGAAATTAAAGCCACTAACAAGCAATCCGTTTTTCGTTTGGGTCATGCAAAAATGCAATCAAGGAAAACCGTGTTGGCAGTTTAACTGGCGAAGAGAGATGAAAAATGGGGGGACAAGTTTTTTTTTTTGCTGGCTGAAGCTGGAGGACGTGCTCAAGTGATTGTGGCGCCCATTTTCGCTCCAAAGAAAGAAGGGTCTCTTTGTTGACACACCTTTTTTTTGCTGCAAGCCGTTGTTGGGGCAGGATATGAATCACCTCCCAGCTTGGTCTAATGGTCAATTTGTGTGCTGCTCCTGTTGCAGCAAACAGTGCATGCCTTTGTGCAAATAGTGACGATTGGAATAAATTTCGGGTGATATTAAATTACATTCCATCGGCTGCGTAATGTGATTGATGTTACACGCTAAACGGGGGGAAAAAAATAAAACACGAATTACAGATTAGATTTAATTAGTTGCTACCCCCGGAGCGATTTCGCGAAATCTAGCAGACTAATTAGTCGAGCGGCAAAATTAATTCGGCCCGGGGCGGCACGCTCCGTCCTAATTGAAACCCAATTTCAGTTAATCGTTATCAATTTACCTCCCAGCAGGGCCGACGGAAGCAATTTCCATAAATTAAGATTGCAACTGGGCGGATGTGAGGGAAATCTGGCAGCACTGCTCAAATCTCGGTTAAAATAATTATAATTTGATTGTCTAGGAAACTGGCAACACTGGATGCGAAATGTCAACATAATACGATAATGGTCATATGTATAAACAATAAAATAGCTCCAATAAACCATGTTAAACAACACGCAAAAGTTTACGATCCTCCGCCCCTCATTAATCTCACTACAGATGTTGTGAAATATGAAACTACACTGACCCAAGCTCAACGCAAATTACCGCCATTACGGCGTGGAGACAGCTAGTCCCAAACTATGGAAAAAGCCATAAGCTCATTAATCACTTTCGCCACCTTTCACCTGCATAATTACTCGAATGAGATTTATCGCATGTCAAACTTTTTCTTTTTTTGTTGTTGTTGTTGCTGTCCCACCTGTACTGATAAGTTTCTACGTTCATTCATCGCACATAACGCGCGATTTGCGTCACAACTGGTGGCACTATCTCTGCGTTGGAGAGTTGAAGCTGGCAACCCTGGCTGACAGGACCGTATTTATATAAATGTTAGTACGAGGTAATTAGGTGAGCGATATCTAGATTGTAGTTTGTCACGTGGTTTGCGGTTTGGTATTGTACCAAATTTTTGTGAAAAAAAAAGTTACATTTTGACTAAACTGGCAACACTGAAGATAAAATTGAAAAGTCACGTTAAACGTCTAAAATTAAGTCTTTTTTTATTGTAATGTTGAATTTGTTTCAAAAAATGATTTCAAAAAATATGTTTGACCAGTTTTTCGTTTTTTTTTCTCAAAAATACTAGTTTTCAAAAATTTACTACAAAACCAGATTTTGAGATTACTAAATGCCTCTATTTGTTTTGAGAAAACCATGAATAAATTCAAAACTTAAAAATGCGTAAAAGGTTTTCACTGCAAATAAGCATGATTTAACTCATAAAACGAGTAAAACTTTTCAGAGTGCATTGATGAATACAAACAGCTGTCACATTTGGTTGGTCGAGCTAGCTAATGGTACGTTCGTTTGAACAGCCAGTGCGGCACTGAGTGCCACACTCGTCGGTGCCAGTTTTGGTTCAAACGAACATTCTTTTTCAGTGTGCAAGGAACTCGCATGAAACTGAAAAAAATATCGAGTGCGGCACTAGAGTTTCAGTTTCAAGATGGCGGCGAAACTCGTGCGGAACTAGCGCAAGTTTCTTCAAAGAAACACATAGCTCTGAGTGCGGCACTCAGTGTGGAACTATTAATCAAACAAACGTACCATAAATTTAACAAATACAATCGTGACACTTACAAAGATTCTGATGACAACAAACTTTCTGTCAGCTTTGAAAGTGTTAGTTAATTTTACTATGAAAGCCTAATTTTTAGAGTCAACTTTAGGTAAAAAGTGTATTATTTTTAAAGTGTAATCCTACAACTATGTCTATGTTACCATAACGATGAGAAAATGCCATTTCAAGGTACAGAAAAATTGTATGGAGACTTGTATCGAAAATAGAATGACAAAAAAGGTTCCTGTGACAGTGGGAGTTCATGGGCAAAATTTCATCCAAATAAAGACAAAGAAAATTTAGGTTCGTGAGAAAAATGAGAAAATTATACTTAAATCAAGCAAAACAATGTAAATGGGCCAATGTCGAAGTGTAATTAAAGAGTTCAGTTGATGTTTACATTAGAAACGAGCAGGATAGACTCTTTGTTTACACTTCGGGAATGGTCCATTTTCATTGTTTTGCTTAAAGTCTTTTTCGCAAAATTATCTTTTAAAATAATTTCTTTAGCGTATAAGGCTTTCTAGTCTAAAATTTACCAATACATTCAAAGTATGTTTACATGGCAGCTGGACATTTGTTTGCATCAGATTTGCTATCTCTTTCTAGCAAAAGTTTTTTGTCAGGCCACTTCTAGCTGGTTTGTTTTGACTTACCGCCCGATATGTCAGCCAACATACTTCGCAGGGCTGTGACAGCTCCTCGAGCTCGATCATTGTTTGCATCAGGACACTGTGACGAGAAGTTCGTCATTTTTGGGTTAAAATTATATTTTTTTCACTGGGCCCAGAAAACCTAATATTCAAATAAACAATGAACAGTGGTCCAGATTGGTAAATTAGGTGGAAAATGGATTTTCCAAAAAACTCAGAATAAAACGTTCAGGAGCTTTGATCTTCAGAAGAGTTGTTGCAAATGGAAAGAGATTTGGCTTGGTTTAAAGTTAGGGTGGTTCTCGATAAGGGTGTTTTAAAAAATCTATCTTTCCAGGAATATCGGAGATTTTTTTTATCAAAGATTTGATAAAAATAATAAAAATAAAAAAAGAGTTTTTTAAAACATCATAATCGGGATCTACCCTTATTTTCAACCAAGCCTGCTTGTAAAGTTGCTTCTTCCTATAAGGCTTTTAGGCCCAGTGAAAAAAATATGTAATTTAACCCAAAAATGACAAACTTCTCATCACAGTGTCCTGATGCAAACAATACTCGAGCTCGAGCTGTCACAGTCCTGCTAAATATTTTGGCTGACATATCAGGCATAAGAGATAGTAAATTTCTAACCAGGTAAGCTCCAAAACATCACAATTTTCAAGAAAATCGATTTTCCACATAATTTTGCGATTTGGATTACTGTGTAATGGTTTCGAGCATAATCACTTCTTACTTGTTGATCTAATTTGTTTAATTTTATAGAAATTTACAGAAAACATTTAATTAGAGAATTCTTGTTCACATGTTCAACTTTTCTTTTTTGCTCATTCAAAAAAGAAAAAGTGGGGAAAAGTGGGGGTAAAAACTTCACCTCTTGTTAAAGCGCTTTACCCGCTTTTGCATATTTAAGTACCCATTTTGCTTCTCGCTGCTACCTACTTGAGCGATTTTAAATGAACTTCACTCCCTCGGAGCATGCACGCTACGTGAATATTCATTAAAATCAAGTTGGTTGGAAATTGGTGGGAATACTCACTCAATTATTGTGTTTGAGTTATTTTTTCAATTTGACCAGATAAACAACAAATGTTGACTCCAAAAATTCAAATTATCAAAATAAATAAGCCTGTTCCCACCTTTTTCCAACAACCTTGATCATAAACCACGCAGTTTATGGCAAACGTCCAATGGTATCGTGGCCGTGCCCGCCCTCCTTCTTTTAAAGCACTTATCCCGAAGGACTCTCGGCCACTTATTCTATGTAGAGCGGCAAACGCCATAATATTCAGGCGCGCACGGATGTGCCTTTCAATAAGCTGTCATAGTAAAAGTCAGAGAAAAAAAAGGCTCCGCCGTGTTGGGTTAGAACGTGTTTTCCTCCTTACATTGGCCGCAATTTGGAGCTGCAGTCGTGTCCGGTTGAGATGTCTGGAAAGTTTTTGCAGTACCCCCGAGTAAGTTGGCATCGTAAAATGTTATTGGTTTGTGTGAGGAAGAATTCTGAAGCTGGCGATGAACACAACTCACGATTCATGAATGTTGAAGCGTTACGCTTTCAAATAAACAGTTGAGCATCGATTTGTCCAACTTGGGTTCATCCGATCAATCTTCAAATTATACCAATTCACTTGATTTACTTTCCCACACTCAGCGAACCATTTTTCGAAGGAATCGTTTTCCCATCAAGAAAGCTCCGCCTTCCCCGTTGGGCGTCGTATGAGGGGGGCAAACTTTTCCATGAATTATTAATAACACCAATATTTGGTTTGGCTCGCTCTCAAGCAGGCGTAGCAAATCTTGTGGCGACAAGAGCCGCCCACAAAGCAGGCCATGACACGTGTTGGGGCCACCTTTGATTTCAATCAGATTACAACCCGGAAACCAGCGACCGCCCGCGCACGACCACACGCTTCCGGTGACATTGAATAAGTGCCTTTTGGTCTTCGTCTTTGAAATGGTTCCATTTGTCGGTTGGTCGGGCGCGCGCCTGACCCTTCTCAAATGAAACCAATTTTGAGGAGGAGGTCGTGGCAGGAAAAACGTAACGCCATCCGTGGCAAGCTTGCATGGGGCGGCCTGTAGAACAGAGTCCGACAGGTGTCTGTTCTTTTTCGGTCCGATTGATCAATTGGGTAAATGGCTACATGATGGAGATGGTGTTTTTTTTCTAATTTTATTTGGTCGGGGGTGGGAATCTGGGACATCTGTCAGGGAAATCGAACGAGGCGTTAGGATATTTTAAGAGCATTATTGAGGTTATGAAGGTCATGGTCAACTTTGTTAAATGTTTTGTCGATTACTTCAAAATAACAAAAAAAACTTTTGCAATAGTTATCCCACATTGAAATCTGGCGACCTTACTGCTGGGCGGACGAATTTTTTTTGACAGCTGTGCGTTACAAAGCGTTATTAAAGCGGGATCCGTTTTTTGTGTAAAAATTTCCATTACTGTGAGCAATTGTAGTAAAGTATGATGACTTAGATTATCTCAATTTGATTTTTCTCCCTTTTCCAGGCGTTGCACACACTACCACCGAACTTAACTGCAGCACAGAGTTCGTCGATGTCAATCAGGTAGTTTTATTTTTAATGATTTCTCGATTCGCTAAATCGCATGAAATTTCGTTGCTCCCAATCATCAAAATCAACATTCATAACTTGACCTTCCCTTTTTTGCTTCCACTACAAACAAGTCTCTCTCCAGTAGTTGCCCCCGAGCCAATTTGTCACGACCAAGTTGTGCCAAATTCAATTTCGGAAACTTTCTGCCTACTTTCGGGCGCTTGTTGTTTCACAGCGCCCCACCCTTGCGTGAAAAGTTCCCTCTAATTTCCCGACGTTTGTTTCCCAGAGCTTCATCTGGCCGCTGGCCAGGCCCGGCGACGAGGACGAAACGGTGATCGTGGAGCTGCGCCAGCAGACGACCAAGATTCTGCTCAAAACCGGCATCGGCGGGACGGCGTCGACGAGGGGCGCGAGCCGCGGCACCATCACCAGCAGCACCAAGATCATCGGCCGGTACGTGATGCTGATGCAAGGTGAGTGTGTGTGTGTGGTAGTAGGCGTTGATTAAGTTATTCGGGTTTTGGTGGGTTCGATTGGGTCGAAAAAGGGGTGCGTTCAATGTCGATTTTCGAACCGTTCAAAGAGGTCTACACGCAAATTCAGATAACGTTGATTCGGGTAAAAGTCAACTATTGAAGAAATCTGAAGAGTTTCCTTTGAGTGTGTACAACGCCTTCACCTTTCAAAGTCAAAACTTTGAAAAAGGGTCGCCGAAACAGTAAGTTTATAATCGAGGGTTCGGTTCGGCCCAAATGTCAAACTGTAATTAAGATCTGAACGTGTCGAGTGACACACGTGCTACTAGGATATCATGACGGATTGTTTGCTCGGAAGGTCGGCCCGAAACAAGGTATCACCCAACTTCATTTTGCTTTGTGGCCAGTTCCGAGAAGAGAACTCAAGAATGCAAATTGTTGTGTTGCGAACCAATTTGTCCCGGGAAAGTGGTGCCAGCTTTTCGCAAAGGCTACTGTTTGCGAAGGTTTGGGTCAGAATCTTGTACGTCCCTACGTAACGAATTGACATTCCCAGTAACCGTGCCACTTAAATGAGATTAAAACTTCTTCTCGAGCAACAACCGCCTGAAAGAACCCATCTAGTTAGCGCTGAAGAGCGCAGTATAAATGCACCTAACCTCATTTGGGTAAAAAGGCCAACCCAACCGCACTAACTTGCACCCTTCATTATGCCACTTATCCCGCACCGCTCATTTTTCTCGGGCTCCTCCCGCGGGAAATCGTTCCTGTTTACCAGCTTCCGGCATCGCCCTCTTCTGGAATGCGACTTAATTAAATGGTAATTGAAGATTAATTATGCAACTCGCTCTGTCTGTTACACCGGCGTCGGCAGAATAATGATGATGATCCTGCTTCTGGCCTACTTTGTATGTATGACCCACCGGCCTACTGCGGTTGATTGGCTGTACACTGGCTTCGTTCGTTTTGTGGGTTCTACCCACTGACTTCTAGTTGTTAATTTCCGCCCGGAACAGGAGTCAAGGTTCAACCCAAGGGATAATCCACCGGATGAACCCACATTAGTGGGTAAATCCTCTATGTTCGACTTCAATTGAAAAAACACCCTTTTTGTTCCGTATTTTACGGTGCAACAAGGCAATCCCAAAAATGTTGAATCCCCTTTCACCTACCAATCCCGTAAGCCAGCCGGGGGATCACACCTGGACTTAAGCCGGTAAAAATCAACAACTTTTCCGGAGGCTTATCATGCACCCACCCCAGTTGTACCCACCACGTGTTTTTGTGTGTACTCTTCTACCAGGCGAATCGTGTGTTTTTCCATCAGATGGAAAAACTCCTCGCGGCGGAAAAATATGTATTTGAAGGAATCCGGCGAAAATTGTGAACAATGGGCGTAACAACAACAAAACAACTCCGGGAATGATAAGCAGCAGCGTGCCACGATTCACTCGATAATGTCAGAGACAGACGCGATTGTTGTTTGTGTTGGGAAATTATTCAGCGTGCACATTTCAAAGGAAGCGTGTAAACAAGGAAGGATGGGCCTACGTTGATAATAGAGCTATCTAAGCCCGATCTCACACACACTAGCGCACCATTTGATTTACTGGCTGGTACAAAATTTAACCTCACTTTTTTTCGTGTACGTACACGCAATACATGCGCACGTAGATAACTCTATTCCGCGAAAATTTTATTGTTCTTCGTGTAGCGTAAACAGCGTAACGAATTTTGGCAGCATATTTTTTTTCAGTGCAAAACTGGCAAACCCTGCCGTTGTCATCTGTCAAAATGCCGTTAACGGTGCAATTTGATTGAGTCGCAAATGGTATACCATTGATTTGCTAATAAATCAAGCTTTTTCCCCCATCGCTCCAATCAACAGGTCTGCTCAAAGAGAACCGACTCCACATCCAGGACCGTCTGGTGGATCTGTCCAACAAGCCAATTGACGTAAGTACCCGCAGGGATGCCATTTTTCGTCGCAATTTCGCAACAGTAATACCCGCGGTAACATTACAATTTCGCGCACTACACGACCGATTACGACCCCATAAATTCGATTTTTGTTACAGAACAAACGGGCGCGTTGAGGTCGTAAAATACGTCATGCGTGCCCCCAGAACGCACCCATGCCGCGCTTCGCGCGGTCAATTCACACGTGTACAGGAGAAAAAACGGATCGTAACGCCACACTAACACATAAAAACCGAACGCCATTAATAGAATTTACATTTATTACCGTCAAACGATACGGGGTCGTGTACTCGCGGTGGCCGTAAAGTTTTATGGAACCTGTGGTTCCGTGGAATCCACACCGTTTTGTGCCACGTGGCTTTAGGGCGCGAAAGCAAAAGCTCTTCAATTTACACGGCAGTAGTAGGCGGCGGTTTCCCACCAGGATCGCAGGTGGCCGTGCCGTGTCCTCGATGATATATGGACGGGGAATTGGCTTGGCCCCGTCCCGACGCCGCCGCCGTCGGGGGCAATCCTTATTACGAGGGCTTTAGGGGAAATTTAGTGGCGAGTTAATTCTTTTGGAATGACTTTTTTGGAAGTCGAACGAAGTTGTTTTGTTGGCAACGCTGTTTGACAGTTGTAACGCGGCGTAACGCTGAACTGTCAAATTTGCTTTCCAAGGGGTAGGACACTGATTTTTTTTTTCTTTTTTCGGGCAGGCCTTTGTCAGCTTCGACGTGAGCTACCAGAGTCCGGACGACGAGTCGGGCAACTTTGAGTCGTCCCACGTGGTCAAGAGTTTGCACCAGCAGTCGTCCAGCATCGACGATGACCAGCAGATGCTGCTGGACATCGAGCAGAACATTGCCAACCTGGAGAAGAGTCTGCACCAGGATCGGGGGCCCACCGGAGGTGAGCGGAGTTCCTTCTCCGGAGGAGGAGGAGACCGCGGCGGAGGAGGAGGAGGAAGTAGTAGTAAGCCAAACATCTTGAAGAGGGTCATGAGTTCCGGTTCGACGTCACTGCACGAAAAGAGCCAATCGGCGGCCAAGCAAGACCGGGCTTCCTCGGATAACGAATCGTCCTCCAAGCCGGCCAAGTCGATCGCGGACAAGAAGGTAACGCTTCGGACGGTGCGGAACTTCATCAAGCTCGGCCGGTCCCGGCATCCGTCGAGGGAAAGTCGGGGGGACAGTAGCACCGAAGACGAGGGCCGGTCGTTGATCGGCACGGACTCGGAAGACGCCTTAGGAGGTCCCGACCGCGTGGGACATCACAGCAGCAACCAGCCCAGTCATCCGCACACGTCGGCAAATCCGTCGACGGTGACCAGTCCCAGTACGGCCGGCGCCGGGCCGGGTCCGGGCTACGAAAATCTGTCCCAAACCGGCAGCATCCACTCAAACGGATCGAGCGATGGCGAGGAGAACACCAACAACGAAAAGCTGAAAAAGTAAGTGGCTGTCAAAGTACACGGTTCTAGAAAGTACGCAAATTTGGGTAAAAACAAATTTTTACGCAGGATCAAACACCTGGCCAAATGCAACGATCACCTCAAGTCGCAGGACTTCCAAGTGTGCGTGACGGTCATCGAGGCGCGCCAGCTGCCCGGCCTCAACATGGACCCGGTCGTGTGCATCCAAGTAGGCGACCAGAAGAAGTACACCAGCGTGAAGGAGAGCACCAACTGTCCGTACTACAACGAGGTGCGTTTAGTGAGTGGTCTTTTTTATTTACTTAAAGAATTAATTTTTATTTTTTGTTTAGTATTTTGTGTTTGACTTTCACATGCCTCCGGTGATGCTGTTCGACAAAATTATTACGTTATCTGTAAGTACACTTTTCATTACACGTTAAAATACTATCAAATCTCATAAATAATCAAGAAAAATGCAACTTTTTGACTAACGACTAAAAATATTGGTAACCTGTGTGACCTAACCTAGAATAACTTCGGCACGTTAACCGCATGACCCCAGTTTTGCACCCAACCCAATTTTTAGTGACCAACTAATCGCCCTAAAACTGGCCCAATTTCCCACACAGGTGATACACTCACGCAAATTTATGCGGTCCGGCACGGTGGTCGGTTCGTTCAAGATCGACCTAAAAACGGTGTACGACGCTCCGGGTATTGATCAACTTTTAAACCCCATTTCTAACCCTCAAAACTAGCCGTTCGCTGTGTTTCATGTGTGTGTGAATGTTTTGCACCGTGGCGGCACACGTTTGGCCCTTTGCGAACGTCAGCTTCGGTTTGACAGCTGGGTGGGAAAGCCAAACAGTGTTGCCAGTGTGCCTGATAAAGTTTGATGTACCCTGCATCCCTCTTCCTTTTTTCTGGCTGGATTTTTATTAAAATATATTAACCAGATTGTTTAAAATTTAAACTTGCTTTTTCCACAATTATACTTACAAAATAACCATTTTATATTTTTTTGTAAATAATCAATATTTGGAAGATTTTTAGATATATTTAGGATATAACTTAGTAATGACTCAAATTGTTCTCTAAATATGACAAAACACGACACAAACCTAACTCAAAACATGGTCGAACACGAATTCTGCGGACAAATGCCTTCCATTTTCGAAATATGCCACATCCTGCAGCAAGCTCCGGCCAAAAAGGTTCCATCAGCTCCATCCTAAATATTTGATATTCTTGGTCAAGGCTGGATTTTTCCTCTCGTTTTGTCTGCCCTTTTCCCCTCAATCATCCAGAAAAAAAATCGTAAATATGTTCTACTTTCATATTTTGGACTCCCGGTTCACTCCCTCCCTCTTCGTTTGTGTACTCACGTGCCGTACAAACAAATATCAGTCCTACGGTTGTTTAGGCATGCCGGAAATTCTTTCCGGTGACCACAGCCTGGTTCGATTCCTGGGCTCGGTTGATTCTAAATATTTGCATTTTTCGAGATTAAATTTTGTTTTCCCTGCAAAATTGAGGGGAAATATTTGGGTAAGGAAATTTATCTCGTTCTCAGAAGAGTGATGCTCTGGGATTTGCTGCCGTTGAATTTAATTAAATGACTGTCGACACTGAAAAGTGAAATAAAAATATATGTTTTTTGAGAAATTATCGGAAAACCAGTCTTGCCAGTATGAAATTGATAAATCATTTTTTTCCGAGCATACACAATTCTGCTTGCCTCCAAGCATTCTCGAGAGCATAATTTTGCGAAACCGTGCATCCTTCGAATTCCCATGGCACAATCTAGATCGTAAATTTACGATCCTACCTTGAAAAGGGAAACATGGCCGGAAACACTAAGCCACTGACCGCAATTATTTCCGGGATTGGCCTCCCGGGATGGTACATTTTGGTACAATGAAATTGAATCTACCTGTTTGTCCTGATGCGGTCTCTTTTATGGTCAAAGTCAAAAAAATAATAATTTTCCGCTCTGACCCCATTATAGTACTCACTGAAACTGACAGAGTCCCTTCGGGAAAATATAATTTGATTTCTGAGTTCGCCCACACGATGAACGAAAATCAGGTGAAATCAGACAAAAAATATTCAAGTTGGCAACACTGTCCGCTGACAGTTCTCGCCATAACGGCAATCGTGCTTTAAATAATAATTTGAAAAACCAACGTCCACCTTCCATCGTAATAAAATGCATAGTTTGCTACGAAATCCATAAAACCCGCAAACTTCGGTCCCACCTGATTGAAATTCATAACCAAGGGAGAGCACTGACTGAGAAAAATCCCTCCCGAGTGCTTTTTCTTTCGGATTTAATTGCCTCCCCCTTCGCACCAAGGAAGGAGAACGGCTTTTGACAGTCTGCCAACGTGTGTGTGTCTGCTGCCGTTTTTTTGTGCACTCAATTCTGGGTTGATTTTCCCTTACTTTATACGAAGGTCAAAAGTGCCATAAAAATGGCGATCCACCCCGGGAAAGTGGCTGGCATCCTCCTTGTCATCTGTTTTTCATTAGGTGGTGGTGTGACAGGAAGGGAAGTGGTAAAAGGAGCGTTTTTTTAGGAAAAGCAGAACCTTTCATATTCCTGAAAGACACAACAGACGGTGTTTTTGTTACGTTTCAGTGAAAAGAAGCGGCTGTCTGGCCTCTCGGTTTGGAGTGCAATCTGTCAAATTGACGTTGACTTGACAAATCTACACACTCATTTCAAATTATTCAGTTTTAGTTAAAATCGAACCTTCTGCGAAATGAATAATTATGAGAAATTTTCTCAAATTTGACATTCGCCCGTTCTGACGAAAATTGAGTAATTTTCAATTTCAAAACAGTGCTGCCAGCTTCGAACGCTCGATTGTCTGTGAGTCGTGAGGAAGCGCGCTAATGGGGCACGGTTTTCTTTGCGGGGTCCGTGCTAATTAGATTTACAGCTGTGCGTGTGAAATTGCATTAATTTCTTACTTTTTCTTCCGAGAAACACACTGCAGGCGAGCTGGACCTGGCTCCGGATAGAGAGAAAAGGGGCGAAGGACGATAAAAAGGATGTTTTACAGTTGAGTTTTGTTCTGGATGTGGGAGTTGCTTGCAGTTGTTGTTTATTGAGAGACTGTCGAGAAGGAAAAACAGATGCAAAAATAATATTTAGCTAAATTTGTAGAGAAAACAGTTGCAGCAACTGTGTTGCCAGTTGCCTGGAGAACTTTGTTGATCATTTATGTTGCGTGTCAGTTTTGTTTCACGTCAAGTGAAAGTTCAGAATTTAAGTAAGAAGGATTGAAGATTGGAGTGGTAGAACATCCATAAACCATTTTCCAGTCCAATAGAGCGATAAACACCTCCTGAAACTATCCGACATGGTTATGAATAATGTATTTCCCCCTAAAGTTGCTTCCTTCCCCATAAACGTGCACTACCGGCATTGACTTTGAAATTTCGTTCCAACCCGAATGACGCTTGCTACGATCTACACACTGAACTGAACGAAGCCGAATAATCATAAAATTCAATCAAATTGATGAATGTTTCAATATTCATTGCTCGTGCGGGGCTCGTTTGCTCAAAATGTGTTCATGTTGCATATCTCATTGTTTCTATCTCTTTTTTTCTTCTTTTTGTATTCTCTTCTTTGTCTTTTCTGCTCTTTTTCCCCTTAAATGTTTCTAATCTTATGGTCCGGTCATGCCGTAACTACTGCTCATATGGATGTGCCTCTATCTCTGTGTGTGTTTGTGTATGTGTGCGTGCGTGTGTGTCTTCACCACCATCACCATCACTCGTCATTGGTAATTCATGCAATGTTCCGCTGGACGGAAAATGGATCTTCACACGCTTTCCATGAAATCCTGGCACGTGAAACACGACGCGTCACCAACACACATTTACACACACGCAATACCAACACAAACACGCTTCAAGGTTTTACAAAATCGAGGCGTCTTTCAAACGAACAAGCTCGTCGGATCTTTCAAGCTGGATGTGGCCACGTTGTGGCACCAGAAAGGTAAGAATTTACCCCGAGGGAGTCGACAAATGACACAGAACGAGCCTCCCGTCAGTAGGCTTTGATTTTGCTTGATTAGTATGTTTTCCAATTAGCGTGCACCAGTCGTTTAACGAGTCCGTTTGACAGCGGAGCTGTCAAGTTTACACGTTCAAAGCAAACAACCACATTTCATGTTCGCAATAAAATCCAATCCCTTCCCATTAAAAAAAAACAAAGTCAAAACCCCGTCACAACATTCGCCGTTCCCCGTCGTTGGCGATGTTGTCAACCGAAAAGAAGGTTCAACGCTCCGCGAAGGCACATTTGACGGGCGGCCTAACGGCGCGATGCCCTCCCAGCAGACGCCATTACTGTCTGCCGTAAAACAGGCAACAAAATTTCTCCGCCATGAACCCATGAACCGTCACGATGATTGCTGATTCCGATAATCTGTTGCGCGATACTCGCCAAATGTGTGAACACAGTATGCCGCAAGGGCGGGGGAAGTGACAGCTCCCGTTGGGGTACTGCCAGGACTCGCCTACTTTGCCACCGATAGCACGTAGCGCCAAGGTGGTGGTGTTAACAAACACACACGTGTTGAGGTAAGGTAAGGTTATTTTCGGAGGCAAACAACAAATTGTTGCTTTTGGCTTCTGACAGGGGAAGGGGGGGGGGGGGGAACAGTCAACAGTTTAGCATTTTTACAGCGTACTAAAGGCTTACGGAAAATCTGCTACTAATTCAGCGAGTTTGTTTGCGCCTTTGGGTGTTATCCACTCAAGCTTACCTGTTGCCGTTTTAGCGTGTATTTGACAGTTGCGTGCACATTTTGGCATCTCTGCAACACTGTGTCAATATGACATGTAAACAATTTCGACGACGCAGCTGCCAAGAAATGCACTAAATTGTCTTCATGACATGGGCAACAAAGTGTGCCATGCTTCGAATAACTAATGTGGTTTTCAGCGCCCGTACCGTCAGCTGCAGTAGCTATTTTTCTTCATTTTAATAAACTTTCGCACATTGTTGCTGGCAACAGTAGTGCCGTGAGCAATTTTCATTTTCCCATCAATTTTTCACTTTCCTTCCTCAGTTGCGTCGACTTGGTACTTGTTGCGTCCCTTCGATAATGTGTTCGCTACGTATTTGCTAAATTGAGTCTTTAGGAGCTGGTTTGTGAAAGGGACAAATTTCGCAACATTAAATTTAATTTTTCTCTAGTGGAATTATGCGTATAATCCCTTTTGAAATGTGACGCTAGGATTAAGCCACAACAGTGTTGACAACTGCTGGTAAACCGCCACCGACCGCTGCGGGCGATAAAGCAGATTGTTTCGTTAATGTCCTGTTGCCTCTAGGGGAGAACTGGCGATTTCATCAATTTTGTATTTAATTTAACAGACTAAACACTTTCTTTAACTCAGCAACTTTGTTTAATCGTGCAGTTTGACATTTGCCAACATTTGCATCCCACAGCGAAATTTGTCGAACTGAGCGCATCGGGCGGACTTGAAGCAAATTTGTCGGTCTGTGACGGCGTTTGAACGCACTCGTTTTGGCGTTGTCCACTGTCCGTTTCTCTCTCCTAGATTCCTAGGTGACAAGTGGACCCACCGCAGACAGGAGGAGGATAGGGACATTAGAGCGCATTTATTGCTTCTTTGCGTCCGGTCTATGCAGGAAGCTGAACTCACTGCGGCCAGGATGAAAGAGGAAGGAAGTTCTGAAGAGCTTGTATATGACGATAATAAAACTAACGACACTCATTTATCTAAACTACCACCGCTTCCTCACTCACCACCATCGTCATGGGCGGGTTTGATGATTGTGTCCGTCCTGCGTGAACCTCCCGATGTCGTGTGTTGTTGTGGCGGCATGGGATTCCGGCGCGAACCGGAAGTAGTTAATAGTTTTGTTTGCACTTTTTTGTCCTCACTCGCATTCAAAATGGCACGATCTCGATGTTTTGTAGCGATATTTGTGTAGAACTTTACTTTTTTGATCAGGAATAACCCACAAGTTTTTTGTCAGACCACCAGTTTTACCACAAGTGGGCACTCCTGACGGATCCGGATGATCTGATATCCGGTCCGAAGGGTTACCTAAAGTGCGACGTCGGAATCATCGGCAAAGGCGACACGGTCAAAGTTCCTCCCAAGTCTGAGAAGGATCCGGATGATATTGAAGCGTGAGTTTGGTGAATCTAACCTCAAACAGTTCTAATTTATAAGAATTTTTTGAACAGGAACCTGCTTCTACCGGATGGAGTTCCGATCGAACGGCAACGAGCCAAGTTCATCGTGAAGATCTACCGTGCCGACGGGTTACCGCGGATGAACTCTTCGCTGATGGCGAACGTCAAGCGGGCGTTCACCGGCGAAGCCAAGGATTTGGTCAACCCGTATGTGCAGGTGTCTTTCGCTGGTCTAACGGTAAGCAGGACCCTTCATTTCCAACAAGATCGAAATTGAACCAAATATCTCAAAAAACCTAGGGTAAAACCACCGTCAAGAAGGCGTCCTACAACCCGACCTGGAACGAGCAGCTGGTGTTCACGGAGATGTTCCCGCCGCTGTGCCAGCGGATCAAGATTCAGCTCCGGGACGCGGACCCGATGAAGCCGGCCATCATCGGGACGCACTACATCGACCTAAAGCAGATCTCCAACGACGGCGAGAAGGGCTTCCTGCCGACGTACGGGCCGTCATTTGTGCATCTGTACGGCTCGACGCGAGACTACAACCTGCTCGATCAGAACTCGAATCTGAACACGGGGCTGGGTGAAGGGGTTAGCTACCGGGCGCGACTGCTGGTGGCGATCCGGACGGAGATCACCGACAACGTGGAGCTGTTCACCGATAAGAATGGTAAGGTTCGGTGATCGCTTGCGAGTTATTTCTAATCCGTCTCTTTTCCAGTTGAACTGGAAACCACACTCCCAATCTCGGAGTCATCGTACTGCAAGAACGATGACTTCTTCCTGTTCGGAACCGTATTAGAAGCCTCCATGATCGACAAGAAGGTGTGCGAGCGGCCGGTCTACTTCGAACTCAGCGTCGGCAATGCGGGAAACTCGCTGGACGGACACAACGAAAGCGCCACCAACTTGAGCGACGAAGACGAGCTGGAGTCGGTGGACACGACCGCGTACAGTAGCACGACGAGTGCGGCGAAGCCGATCTCGCACGACAAGAACCACTACTTCCTGCCGTACTGGGACAACAAACCGTGCATGGACGTGCGGTGTTCGTTTCCGGATTTGCGCCGGCGGATGTACAACAGCAACATGATCGCGAAGATCACCGAGCGGATGGAGATCGGACTGGCGGAGACGAATTTGCTGATCGAGGACGAGGATCCGACGTCGGAGGTAAAGTTACGGGCGGTGCTGGAAGAGATTGCGACCAGCTGTAACAGGTATGTAACGATCACGAAGGGAGCGCTGGTGGGTCCGGGCACCGGGAAGACCAAGCTGGACAAGGAACGGATGAAGCTATGCCAGCGAGAGGTGGAATCGATCGGGAACATGTCCCGAAATCTGCGTGCCCTCGTTACCAAGAGTTCGATGAAGGAACGCTACAAGACGGCCCAGACGTACTTGACCAAGTTGCGGTTCCTGATCGATGATCCGCAGCACTCGCTTCCGGACGTGTTCATCTGGATGATCGCCAATGGGAAGCGGGTAGCGTACCACAGGATCAGTGCCAGGGACCTGATCTACTCGACAACGGAGGAGGAAACGGGTGTGTTCTGTTCGAAGGTTCAGACCGTCTTCCTGAAACTGCCCGGAAAGCAGGCGGAAGGTCCAGCGGGTTGGCAGGTGCGTGCCAAGTTGCACATCTACCTCTGGCTGGGAGTGCTGAAGCACAAAAAGTCGTTCTACGCCGGACTACCGAGGGGGTACGAGATGTCGTACGAACTGAAGAACGCGGACAAGAGTAACGTTCCGGCACCGTCGGATGTACGGTACGTCGACAAGCACATCTTCCAGATGCGAGCTCACGTGTACCAGGCACGATCGCTGATCGGTTCGGATGCGTCGGGCTTGAGTGATCCTTACGCAACGGTGTACATAACGGAATTGTCGAGGACCACGCAGGTGATCGAAGAAACCCTTAGTCCCACCTGGGACGAACTTCTGTTGTTCGATGAGATTGTGATTTACGGTGCGAAGGACGAGATCAAACGGGATCCTCCCACGATTGTGATAGACATCTACGACCAGGACAAGGTTGGAAAGTCAGAGTTTATAGGAAGGGCGCTGGCAAAGCCGAGGATCAAGCTGAAAGATAACCACTATACGAACCCGGTGCTGGAGTGGTTCGAGATCACCCGAGGGCTGGACAATGCAGGAGAACTGCTGGCAGCGTTCGAAATGCTGGAACTGGGATCGGACGACATCCCACGGTTGACGGATCCAAAGTACATTGCGACCGAATTCCGTGGGGAAAAGGCCATCGCTTCGACGATGACGATACTTCCGGTACCGCGCGAAGTTCGGCCTAACCTGGCAAGGTTCCGCATCGAAGTTCTGTTCTGGGGTTTGCGGGATCTTAAGCGCGTACACTTTATGACCGTGGACAAGCCACGCATTGACGTTGAGTGTTCGGGCAAGATCCTAAACTCTAGCATCATTCAGAACGCGAAGAAGAATCCCAACTTTGCCAACATGCTGAAGTTCTTCGACCTTGAGCTTCCACTGGAGGAACGGTACGCGCCTCCGATCACGATTCGTGCCGTAGATTGTCGATCTTTTGGACGGTACACCCTCGTTGGAACCCACCAAATCACGTCCATCCACAAGTACATGCATCGAGCACCTCCAAAGGACGACCCTAGAAGGGTGAACCAAAACGGACAGATCATCCTGTCCAAGCACTCGGACATGATCGGGAACAACACGACGCTGCCGCACGATTCTTCGCTGATGAAGTCCATCTCCGGTGACAACCTAACCCTGTACGGAGCTGCGTGTGTCAGCAAGGTGGCCAAAGGTAAGAAGACAAAGAAGAAACTCGAACACGAAGACACGTTCGACGCCGAGGACGACGACGAATCGAGCAAAGATTGGTGGACCAAGTACTTCCTGTCGTACGAGAAGTTGATCGAAGCTTCGAAGCATACGACGACGTCACGTGCTCTGGAGAACCACGTAGCGACCACGACCGAGGGTGGCAAGAAGCTGGGCGTAAAGACGTCCAAGTTCGTCTCCAAGCTGAGTCCCAAGACGACGCCGAAGAAGATCGCTAGTCCGAACACTGCAACCTGCCATATCTACCCGACGGAACTGGAAACCTTGCCGGAGTACAACAACTTCAAAGAGTGGCTGCTGTCGTTCCCGCTGTATCGTGGCAAGAAGACTGGTGACAGTACAGAGGACGAAAACCGAATCGTGGGCTTCT